>NC_090293.1:49817848-50134098 GCF_037392515.1 Haliotis asinina | reverse complement strand
TGTAGTGATGAGGTCTTGGATGTAGTGGCAAGGTGGTGGATGTAGTGGTGAGGTCTTGGATGTAGTGGCAAGGTTGTGGATGTAGTGGCAAGGTTGTGGATGTAGTGGTGAGGTGGTGGATGCAGTGGTGAGGTGGTGGATGTAGTGGCAAGGTTGTGGATGTAGTGGTGAGGTGGTGGATGCAGTGGTGAGGTGGTGGATGTAGTGGCAAGGTTGTGGATGTAGTGGCAAGGTTATGGATGTAGTGGCAAGGTTGTGGATGTAGTGATGAGGTCTTGGATGTAGTGGTGAGGTGGTGGATGCAGTGGCAAGGTTGTGGATGTAGTGGGAGGGTTGTGGATGTAGTGGTGAGATGGTGGATGTAGTGGCAAAGTTGTGGATGTAGTGGCAAGGTGGTGGATGTAGTGGCAAGGTTGTGGATGTATTGGCAAGGTTGTGGATGTAGTGGTGAGGTGGTGGATGCAGTGGTGAGGTGGTGGATGTAGTGGCAAGGTTGTGGATGTAGTGGTGAGGTGGTGGATGCAGTGGTGAGGTGGTGGATGTAGTGGCAAGGTTGTGGATGTAGTGCCAAGGTTGTGGATGTAGTGGTGAGGTGGTGGATGTATTGGCAAGGTTGTGGATGTAGTGGCAAGGTGGTGGATGTAGTGGCAAGGTGATGGATGTAGTGATGAGGTCTTGGATGTAGTGGCAAGGTTGTGGATGTAGTGGCAAGGTTGTGGATGTAGTGGTGAGGTGGTGGATGCAGTGGTGAGGTGGTGGATGTAGTGGCAAGGTTGTGGATGTAGTGGTGAGGTGGTGGATGCAGTGGTGAGGTGGTGGATGTAGTGGCAAGGTTGTGGATGTAGTGGCAAGGTTGTGGATGTAGTGGCAAGGTTGTGGATGTAGTGGTGAGGTGGTGGATGCAGTGGTGAGGTGGTGGATGTAGTGGCAAGGTTGTGGATGTAGTGGCAAGGTTGTGGATATAGTGGCAAGGTGGTGGATGTAGTGGCAAAGTGGTGGATGTAGTGGCAAGGTGGTGGATGTAGTGGCAAGGTTGTGGATGTAGTGGGAGGGTTGTGGATGTAGTGGTGAGATGGTGGATGTAGTGGCAAAGTTGTGGATGTAGTGGCAAGGTGGTGGATGTAGTGGCAAGGTTGTGGATGTAGTGGCAAGGTGGTGGATGTAGTGGCAAGGTGATGGATGTAGTGATGAGGTCTTGGATGTAGTGGCAAGGTTGTGGATGTAGTGGCAAGGTTGTGGATGTAGTGGTGAGGTGGTGGATGCAGTGGTGAGGTGGTGGATGTAGTGGCAAGGTTGTGGATGTAGTGGTGAGGTGGTGGATGCAGTGGTGAGGTGGTGGATGTAGTGGCAAGGTTGTGGATGTAGTGGCAAGGTTGTGGATGTAGTGGCAAGGTTGTGGATGTAGTGGTGAGGTGGTGGATGCAGTGGTGAGGTGGTGGATGTAGTGGCAAGGTTGTGGATGTAGTGGCAAGGTTGTGGATATAGTGGCAAGGTGGTGGATGTAGTGGCAAAGTGGTGGATGTAGTGGCAAGGTGGTGGATGTAGTGGCAAGGTTGTGGATGTAGTGGGAGGGTTGTGGATGTAGTGGTGAGATGGTGGATGTAGTGGCAAAGTTGTGGATGTAGTGGCAAGGTGGTGGATGTAGTGGCAAGGTTGTGGATGTAGTGGCAAGGTTGTGGATGTAGTGGCAAGGTTGTGGATGTAGCGGCAAGGTTGTGGATGAAGTGGCAAGGTTGTGGATGTATTGGCAAGGTTGTGGATGTAGTGGTGAGGTGGTGGATGCAGTGGTGAGGTGGTGGATGTAGTGGCAAGGTTGTGGATGTAGTGGCAAGGTGGTGGATGTAGTGGTGAGGTGGTGGATGTATTGGCAAGGTTGTGGATGTAGTGGCAAGGTTGTGGATGTAGTGGCAAGGTGATGGATGTAGTGATGAGGTCTTGGATGTAGTGGCAAGGTTGTGGATGTAGTGGCAAGGTTGTGGATGTAGTGGTGAGGTGGTGGATGCAGTGGTGAGGTGGTGGATGTAGTGGCAAGGTTGTGGATGTAGTGGTGAGGTGGTGGATGCAGTGGTGAGGTGGTGGATGTAGTGGCAAGGTTGTGGATGTAGTGCCAAGGTTGTGGATGTAGTGGCAAGGTTGTGGATGTAGTGGTGAGGTGGTGGATGCAGTGGTGAGGTGGTGGATGTAGTGGCAAGGTTGTGGATGTAGTGGTGAGGTGGTGGATGCAGTGGTGAGGTGGTGGATGTAGTGGCAAGGTTGTGGATGTAGTGGTGAGGTGGTGGATGCAGTGGTGAGGTGGTGGATGTAGTGGCAAGGTTGTGGATGTAGTGCCAAGGTTGTGGATGTAGTGATGAGATGGTGGATGTGGTGGCAAAGTTGTGGATGTAGTGGCAAGGTGGTGGATGTAGTGGCAAGGTTGTGGATGTAGTGGCAAGGTTGTGGATGTAGTGGCAAGGTTGTGGATGTAGTGGCAAGGTTGTGGATGTAGCGGCAAGGTTGTGGATGTAGTGGCAAGGTTGTGGATGTATTGGCAAGGTTGTGGATGAAGTGGTGCGGTGGTGGATGTATTGGCAAGGTTGTGGATGTAGTGGCAAGGTGGTGGATGTAGTGGCAAGGTGGTGGATGTAGTGGTGAGGTGGTGGATGTAGTGGCAAGGTTGTGGATGTAGTGATGTGGTTGTGGATGTAGTGATGAGGTCTTGGATGTAGTGGCAAGGTTGTGGATGTAGTGATGAGGTCTTGGATGTAGTGGCAAGGTGGTGGATGTAGTGATGAGGTCTTGGATGTAGTGGCAAGGTTGTGGATGTAGTGGTGAGGTGGTGGATGCAGTGGTGAGGTGGTGGATGTAGTGGCAAGGTTGTGGATGTAGTGGTGAGGTGGTGGATGCAGTGGTGAGGTGGTGGATGTAGTGGCAAGGTTGTGGATGTAGTGCCAAGGTTGTGGATGTAGTGATGAGATGGTGGATGTGGTGGCAAAGTTGTGGATGTAGTGGCAAGGTGGTGGATGTAGTGGCAAGGTTGTGGATGTAGTGGCAAGGTTGTGGATGTAGTGGCAAGGTTGTGGATGTAGTGGCAAGGTTGTGGATGTAGCGGCAAGGTTGTGGATGTAGTGGCAAGGTTGTGGATGTATTGGCAAGGTTGTGGATGAAGTGGTGCGGTGGTGGATGTATTGGCAAGGTTGTGGATGTAGTGGCAAGGTGGTGGATGTAGTGGCAAGGTGGTGGATGTAGTGGTGAGGTGGTGGATGTAGTGGCAAGGTTGTGGATGTAGTGATGAGGTCTTGGATGTAGTGGCAAGGTGGTGGATGTAGTGATGAGGTCTTGGATGTAGTGGCAAGGTTGTGGATGTAGTGGCAAGGTTGTGGATGTAGTGGTGAGGTGGTGGATGCAGTGGTGAGGTGGTGGATGTAGTGGCAAGGTTGTGGATGTAGTGGTGAGGTGGTGGATGCAGTGGTGAGGTGGTGGATGTAGTGGCAAGGTTGTGGATGTAGTGGCAAGGTTGTGGATGTAGTGGCAAGGTTGTGGATGTAGTGATGAGGTCTTGGATGTAGTGGTGAGGTGGTGGATGTAGTGGCAAGGTTGTGGATGTAGTGGGAGGGTTGTGGATGTAGTGGTGAGATGGTGGATGTAGTGGCAAAGTTGTGGATGTAGTGGCAAGGTTGTGGATGTAGTGGCAAGGTGGTGGATGTAGTGGCAAGGTGGTGGATGTAGTGGCAAGGTGGTGGATGTAGTGGCAAGGTTGTGGATGTAGTGGGAGGGTTGTGGATGTAGTGGTGAGATGGTGGATGTAGTGGCAAAGTTGTGGATGTAGTGGCAAGGTCATGGATGTAGTGGCAAGGTTGTGGATGAAGTGGCAAGGTTGTGGATGTAGTGGCAAGGTTGTGGATGTAGTGGTGAGGTGGTGGATGCAGTGGTGAGGTGGTGGATGTAGTGGCAAGGTTGTGGATGTAGTGGTGAGGTGGTGGATGCAGTGGTGAGGTGGTGGATGTAGTGGCAAGGTTGTGGATGTAGTGCCAAGGTTGTGGATGTAGTGGTGAGGTGGTGGATGTATTGGCAAGGTTGTGGATGTAGTGGCAAGGTGGTGGATGTAGTGGCAAGGTGATGGATGTAGTGATGAGGTCTTGGATGTAGTGGCAAAGTTGTGGATGTAGTGGCAAGGTTGTGGATGTAGTGGCAAGGTGGTGGATGTAGTTGCAAGGTGGTGGATGTAGTGGCAAGGTGGTGGATGTAGTGGCAAGGTTGTGGATGTAGTGGGAGGGTTGTGGATGTAGTGGTGAGATGGTGGATGTAGTGGCAAAGTTGTGGATGTAGTGGCAAGGTCATGGATGTAGTGGCAAGATTGTGGATGAAGTGGCAAGGTTGTGGATGTAGTGGCAAGGTTGTGGATGTAGTGGTGAGGTGGTGGATGCAGTGGTGAGGTGGTGGATGTAGTGGCAAGGTTGTGGATGTAGTGGTGAGGTGGTGGATGCAGTGGTGAGGTGGTGGATGTAGTGGCAAGGTTGTGGATGTAGTGCCAAGGTTGTGGATGTAGTGGTGAGGTGGTGGATGTATTGGCAAGGTTGTGGATGTAGTGGCAAGGTGGTGGATGTAGTGGCAAGGTGATGGATGTAGTGATGAGGTCTTGGATGTAGTGGCAAAGTTGTGGATGTAGTGGCAAGGTGGTGGATGTAGTGGCAAGGTTGTGGATGTAGTGGCAAGGTTTTGGATGTAGTGGCAAGGTTGTGGATGTAGTGGCAAGGTTGTGGATGTAGCGGCAAGGTTGTGGATGTAGTGGCAAGGTTGTGGATGTATTGGCAAGGTTGTGAATGAAGTGGTGCGGTGGTGGATGTATTGGCAAGGTTGAGGATGTAGTGGCAAGGTGGTGGATGTAGTGGCAAGGTGGTGGATGTAGTGGTGAGGTGGTGGATGTAGTGACAAGGTTGTGGATGTAGTGATGTGGTTGTGGATGTAGTGATGAGGTCTTGGATGTAGTGGCAAGGTTGTGGATGTAGTGATGAGGTCTTGGATGTAGTGGCAAGGTGGTGGATGTAGTGATGAGGTCTTGGATGTAGTGGCAAGGTTGTGGATGTAGTGGCAAGGTTGTGGATGTAGTGGTGAGGTGGTGGATGCAGTGGTGAGGTGGTGGATGTAGTGGCAAGGTTGTGGATGTAGTGGTGAGGTGGTGGATGCAGTGGTGAGGTGGTGGATGTAGTGGCAAGGTTGTGGATGTAGTGGCAAGGTTGTGGATGTAGTGGCAAGGTTGTGGATGTAGTGATGAGGTCTTGGATGTAGTGGTGAGGTGGTGGATGTAGTGGCAAGGTTGTGGATGTAGTGGGAGGGTTGTGGATGTAGTGGTGAGATGGTGGATGTAGTGGCAAAGTTGTGGATGTAGTGGCAAGGTGGTGGATGTAGTGGCAAGGTTGTGGATGTAGTGGCAAGGTGGTGGATATAGTGGCAAGGTGGTGGATGTAGTGGCAAGGTGGTGGATGTAGTGGCAAGGTTGTGGATGTAGTGGGAGGGTTGTGGATGTAGTGGTGAGATGGTGGATGTAGTGGCAAAGTTGTGGATGTAGTGGCAAGGTGGTGGATGTAGTGGCAAGGTTGTGGATGAAGTGGCAAGGTTGTGGATGTATTGGCAAGGTTGTGGATGTAGTGGTGAGGTGGTGGATGTATTGGCAAGGTTGTGGATGTAGTGGTGAGGTGGTGGATGTATTGGCAAGGTTGTGGATGTAGTGGCAAGGTGGTGGATGTAGTGGCAAGGTGGTGGATGTAGTGGCAAGGTTGTGGATGTAGTGGGAGGGTTGTGGATGTAGTGGTGAGATGGTGGATGTAGTGGCAAAGTTGTGGATGTAGTGGCAAGGTGGTGGATGTAGTGGCAAGGTTGTGGATGTAGTGGCAAGGTTTTGGATGTAGTGGCAAGGTTGTGGATGTAGTGGCAAGGTTGTGGATGTAGCGGCAAGGTTGTGGATGTAGTGGCAAGGTGGTGGATATAGTGGCAAGGTGGTGGATGTAGTGGCAAGGTGGTGGATGTAGTGGCAAGGTTGTGGATGTAGTAGGAGGGTTGTGGATGTAGTGGTGAGATGGTGGATGTAGTGGCAAAGTTGTGGATGTAGTGGCAAGGTGGTGGATGTAGTGGCAAGGTTGTGGATGAAGTGGCAAGGTTGTGGATGTATTGGCAAGGTTGTGGATGTAGTGGTGAGGTGGTGGATGCAGTGGTGAGGTGGTGGATGTAGTGGCAAGGTTGTGGATGTAGTGGTGAGGTGGTGGATGCAGTGGTGAGGTGGTGGATGTAGTGGCAAGGTTGTGGATGTAGTGCCAAGGTTGTGGATGTAGTGGTGAGGTGGTGGATGTATTGGCAAGGTTGTGGATGTAGTGGCAAGGTGGTGGATGTAGTGGCAAGGTGATGGATGTAGTGATGAGGTCTTTGATGTAGTGGCAAGGTTGTGGATGTAGTGGCAAGGTTGTGGATGTAGTGGTGAGGTGGTGGATGCAGTGGTGAGGTGGTGGATGTAGTGGCAAGGTTGTGGATGTAGTGCCAAGGTTGTGGATGTAGTGGCAAGATTGTGGATGTAGTGGTGAGGTGGTGGATGCAGTGGTGAGGTGGTGGATGTAGTGGCAATGTTGAGGATGTAGTGGCAAGGTGGTGGATGTAGTGGCAAGGTGGTGGATGTAGTGGTGAGGTGGTGGATGTAGTGGCAAGGTTGTGGATGTAGTGATGTGGTTGTGGATGTAGTGATGAGGTCTTGGATGTAGTGGCAAGGTTGTGGATGTAGTGATGAGGTCTTGGATGTAGTGGCAAGGTGGTGGATGTAGTGGCAAGGTTGTGGATGTAGTGGCAAGGTTTTGGATGTAGTGGCAAGGTTGTGGATGTAGTGGCAAGGTTGTGGATGTAGCGGCAAGGTTGTGGATGTAGTGGCAAGGTGGTGGATATAGTGGCAAGGTGGTGGATGTAGTGGCAAGGTGGTGGATGTAGTGGCAAGGTTGTGGATGTAGTAGGAGGGTTGTGGATGTAGTGGTGAGATGGTGGATGTAGTGGCAAAGTTGTGGATGTAGTGGCAAGGTGGTGGATGTAGTGGCAAGGTTGTGGATGAAGTGGCAAGGTTGTGGATGTATTGGCAAGGTTGTGGATGTAGTGGTGAGGTGGTGGATGCAGTGGTGAGGTGGTGGATGTAGTGGCAAGGTTGTGGATGTAGTGGTGAGGTGGTGGATGCAGTGGTGAGGTGGTGGATGTAGTGGCAAGGTTGTGGATGTAGTGCCAAGGTTGTGGATGTAGTGGTGAGGTGGTGGATGTATTGGCAAGGTTGTGGATGTAGTGGCAAGGTGGTGGATGTAGTGGCAAGGTGATGGATGTAGTGATGAGGTCTTTGATGTAGTGGCAAGGTTGTGGATGTAGTGGCAAGGTTGTGGATGTAGTGGTGAGGTGGTGGATGCAGTGGTGAGGTGGTGGATGTAGTGGCAAGGTTGTGGATGTAGTGCCAAGGTTGTGGATGTAGTGGCAAGGTTGTGGATGTAGTGGTGAGGTGGTGGATGCAGTGGTGAGGTGGTGGATGTAGTGGCAATGTTGAGGATGTAGTGGCAAGGTGGTGGATGTAGTGGCAAGGTGGTGGATGTAGTGGTGAGGTGGTGGATGTAGTGGCAAGGTTGTGGATGTAGTGATGTGGTTGTGGATGTAGTGATGAGGTCTTGGATGTAGTGGCAAGGTTGTGGATGTAGTGATGAGGTCTTGGATGTAGTGGCAAGGTGGTGGATGTAGTGATGAGGTCTTGGATGTAGTGGCAAGGTTGTGGATGTAGTGGCAAGGTTGTGGATGTAGTGGTGAGGTGGTGGATGCAGTGGTGAGGTGGTGGATGTAGTGGCAAGGTTGTGGATGTAGTGGTGAGGTGGTGGATGCAGTGGTGAGGTGGTGGATGTAGTGGCAAGGTTGTGGATGTAGTGGCAAGGTTGTGGATGTAGTGGCAAGGTTGTGGATGTAGTGATGAGGTCTTGGATGTAGTGGTGAGGTGGTGGATGTAGTGGCAAGGTTGTGGATGTAGTGGGAGGGTTGTGGATGTAGTGGTGAGATGGTGGATGTAGTGGCAAAGTTGTGGATGTAGTGGCAAGGTGGTGGATGTAGTGGCAAGGTTGTGGATGTAGTGGCAAGGTGGTGGATATAGTGGCAAGGTGGTGGATGTAGTGGCAAGGTGGTGGATGTAGTGGCAAGGTTGTGGATGTAGTGGGAGGGTTGTGGATGTAGTGGTGAGATGGTGGATGTAGTGGCAAAGTTGTGGATGTAGTGGCAAGGTGGTGGATGTAGTGGCAAGGTTGTGGATGAAGTGGCAAGGTTGTGGATGTATTGGCAAGGTTGTGGATGTAGTGGTGAGGTGGTGGATGCAGTGGTGAGGTGGTGGATGTAGTGGCAAGGTTGTGGATGTAGTGGTGAGGTGGTGGATGCAGTGGTGAGGTGGTGGATGTAGTGGCAAGGTTGTGGATGTAGTGCCAAGGTTGTGGATGTAGTGGTGAGGTGGTGGATGTATTGGCAAGGTTGTGGATGTAGTGGCAAGGTGGTGGATGTAGTGGCAAGGTGATGGATGTAGTGATGAGGTCTTGGATGTAGTGGCAAGGTTGTGGATGTAGTGGCAAGGTTGTGGATGTAGTGGTGAGGTGGTGGATGCAGTGGTGAGGTGGTGGATGTAGTGGCAAGGTTGTGGATGTAGTGGTGAGTTGGTGGATGCAGTGGTGAGGTGGTGGATGTAGTGGCAAGGTTGTGGATGTAGTGCCAAGGTTGTGGATGTAGTGGCAAGGTTGTGGATGTAGTGGTGAGGTGGTGGATGCAGTGGTGAGGTTGTGGATGTAGTGGTGAGGTGGTGGATGCAGTGGTGAGGTGGTGGATGTAGTGGCAAGGTTGTGTATGTAGTGGTGAGGTGGTGGATGCAGTGGTGAGGTGGTGGATGTAGTGGCAAGGTTGTGGATGTAGTGCCAAGGTTGTGGATGTAGTGGTGAGATGATGGATGTAGTGGCAAAGTTGTGGATGTAGTGGCAAGGTGGTGGATGTAGTGGCAAGGTTGTGGATGTAGTGGCAAGGTTGTGGATGTAGTGGCAAGGTTGTGGATGTAGCGGCAAGGTTGTGGATGAAGTGGCAAGGTTGTGGATGTATTGGCAAGGTTGTGGATGTAGTGGTGAGGTGGTGGATGCAGTGGTGAGGTGGTGGATGTAGTGGCAAGGTTGTGGATGTAGTGGTGAGGTGGTGGATGCAGTGGTGAGGTGGTGGATGTAGTGGCAAGGTTGTGGATGTAGTGCCAAGGTTGTGGATGTAGTGGTGAGGTGGTGGATGTATTGGCAAGGTTGTGGATGTAGTGGCAAGGTGGTGGATGTAGTGGCAAGGTGGTGGATGTAGTGATGTGGTTGTGGATGTAGTGATGAGGTCTTGGATGTAGTGGCAAGGTTGTGGATGTAGTGATGAGGTCTTGGATGTAGTGGCAAGGTGGTGGATGTAGTGATGAGGTCTTGGATGTAGTGGCAAGGTTGTGGATGTAGTGGCAAGGTGGTGGATGTAGTGGTGAGGTGGTGGATGCAGTGGTGAGGTGGTGGATGTAGTGGCAAGGTTGTGGATGTAGTGGTGAGGTGGTGGATGCAGTGGTGAGGTGGTGGATGTAGTGGCAAGGTCGTGGATGTAGTGGCAAGGTTGTGGATGTAGTGGCAAGGTTGTGGATGTAGTGATGAGGTCTTGGATGTAGTGGTGAGGTGGTGGATGTAGTGGCAAGGTTGTGGATGTAGTGGGAGGGTTGTGGATGTAGTGGTGAGATGGTGGATGTAGTGGCAAAGTTGTGGATGTAGTGGCAAGGTTGTGGATGTAGTGGCAAGGTTGTGGATGTAGTGGCAAGGTGGTGGATGTAGTGGCAAGGTGGTGGATGTAGTGGCAAGGTGGTGGATGTAGTGGCAAGGTTGTGGATGTAGTGGGAGGGTTGTGGATGTAGTGGTGAGATGGTGGATGTAGTGGCAAAGTTGTGGATGTAGTGGCAAGGTGGTGGATGTAGTGGCAAGGTTGTGGATGAAGTGGCAAGGTTGTGGATGTATTGGCAAGGTTGTGGATGTAGTGGTGAGGTGGTGGATGCAGTGGTGAGGTGGTGGATGTAGTGGCAAGGTTGTGGATGTAGTGGTGAGGTGGTGGATGCAGTGGTGAGGTGGTGGATGTAGTGGCAAGGTTGTGGATGTAGTGCCAAGGTTGTGGATGTAGTGGTGAGGTGGTGGATGTATTGGCAAGGTTGTGGATGTAGTGGCAAGGTGGTGGATGTAGTGGCAAGGTGATGGATGTAGTGATGAGGTCTTGGATGTAGTGGCAAAGTTGTGGATGTAGTGGCAAGGTGGTGGATGTAGTGGCAAGGTTGTGGATGTAGTGGCAAGGTTTTGGATGTAGTGGCAAGGTTGTGGATGTAGTGGCAAGGTTGTGGATGTAGCGGCAAGGTTGTGGATGTAGTGGCAAGGTTGTGGATGTATTGGCAAGGTTGTGGATGAAGTGGTGCGGTGGTGCACGTATTGGCAAGGTTGAGGATGTAGTGGCAAGGTGGTGGATGTATTGGCAAGGTGGTGGATGTAGTGGTGAGGTGGTGGATGTAGTGGCAAGGTTGTGGATGTAGTGATGTGGTTGTGGATGTAGTGATGAGGTCTTGGATGTAGTGGCAAGGTTGTGGATGTAGTGATGAGGTCTTGGATGTAGTGGCAAGGTGGTGGATGTAGTGATGAGGTCTTGGATGTAGTGGCAAGGTTGTGGATGTAGTGGCAAGGTTGTGGATGTAGTGGTGAGGTGGTGGATGCAGTGGTGAGGTGGTGGATGTAGTGGCAAGGTTGTGGATGTAGCAGTGAGGTGGTGGATGCAGTGGTGAGGTGGTGGATGTAGTGGCAAGGTTGTGGATGTAGTGGCAAGGTTGTGGATGTAGTGGCAAGGTTGTGGATGTAGTGATGAGGTCTTGGATGTAGTGGTGAGGTGGTGGATGTAGTGGCAAGGTTGTGGATGTAGTGGGAGGGTTGTGGATGTAGTGGTGAGATGGTGGATGTAGTGGCAAAGTTGTGGATGTAGTGGCAAGGTGGTGGATGTAGTGGCAAGGTTGTGGATGAAGTGGCAAGGTTGTGGATGTATTGGCAAGGTTGTGGATGTAGTGGTGAGGTGGTGGATGCAGTGGTGAGGTGGTGGATGTAGTGGCAAGGTTGTGGATGTAGTGGTGAGGTGGTGGATGCAGTGGTGAGGTGGTGGATGTAGTGGCAAGGTTGTGGATGTAGTGCCAAGGTTGTGGATGTAGTGGTGAGGTGGTGGATGTATTGGCAAGGTTGTGGATGTAGTGGCAAGGTGGTGGATGTAGTGGCAAGGTGATGGATGTAGTGATGAGGTCTTTGATGTAGTGGCAAGGTTGTGGATGTAGTGGCAAGGTTGTGGATGTAGTGGTGAGGTGGTGGATGCAGTGGTGAGGTGGTGGATGTAGTGGCAAGGTTGTGGATGTAGTGGTGAGGTGGTGGATGCAGTGGTGAGGTGGTGGATGTAGTGGCAAGGTTGTGGATGTAGTGCCAAGGTTGTGAATGTAGTGGCAAGGTTGTGGATGTAGTGGTGAGGTGGTGGATGCAGTGGTGAGGTGGTGGATGGAGTGGCAAGGTTGTGAATGTAGTGGTGAGGTGGTGGATGCAGTGGTGAGGTGGTGGATGTAGTGGCAAGGTTGTGGATGTAGTGGTGAGGTGGTGGATGCAGTGGTGAGGTGGTGGATGTAGTGGCAAGGTTGTGGATGTAGTGCCAAGGTTGTGGATGTAGTGGTGAGATGATGGATGTAGTGGCAAAGTTGTGGATGTAGTGGCAAGGTGGTGGATGTAGTGGCAAGGTTGTGGATGTAGTGGCAAGGTTGTGGATGTAGTGGCAAGGTTGTGGATGTAGCGGCAAGGTTGTGGATGAAGTGGCAAGGTTGTGGATGTATTGGCAAGGTTGTGGATGTAGTGGTGAGGTGGTGGATGCAGTGGTGAGGTGGTGGATGTAGTGGCAAGGTTGTGGATGTAGTGGTGAGGTGGTGGATGCAGTGGTGAGGTGGTGGATGTAGTGGCAAGGTTGTGGATGTAGTGCCAAGGTTGTGGATGTAGTGGTGAGGTGGTGGATGTATTGGCAAGGTTGTGGATGTAGTGGCAAGGTTGTGGATGTAGTGGCAAGGTGATGGATGTAGTGATGAGGTCTTGGATGTAGTGGCAAGGTTGTGGAAGTAGTGGCAAGGTTGTGGATGTAGTGGTGAGGTGGTGGATGCAGTGGTGAGGTGGTGGATGTAGTGGCAAGGTGGTGGATGTAGTGGTGAGGTGGTGGATGCAGTGGTGAGGTGGTGGATGTAGTGGCAAGGTTGTGGATGTAGTGCCAAGGTTGTGGATGTAGTGGCAAGGTTGTGGATGTAGTGGCAAGGTTGTGGATGTAGTGGCAAGGTGGTGGATGTAGTGGCAAGGTGGTGAATGTAGTGGCAAGGTTGTGGATTTAGTGATGAGGTGGTGGATGTAGTGGTGAGGTGGTGGATGTAGTGGCAATGTGGTGGATGTAGTGGCAAGGTGGTGGATGTAGTGGTGATGTGGTGGATGTAGTGGCAAGGTGGTGGATGCAGTGGTGAGGTGGTGGATGTAGTGGCAAGGTTGTGGATGTAGTGGCGAGGTTGTGGATGTAGTGGCAAGGTGGTGGATGTAGTGGCAAGGTTGTGGATGTAGTGGTGAGGTGCTGGATGCAGTTGTGAGGTGGTGGATGTAGTGGCAATGTTGTGGCTGTAGTGGCAAGGTTGTGGATGTAGTGGCAAGGTGGTGGATGTAGTGGCAAGGTGGTGGATGCAGTGGTGAGGTGGTGGATGTAGTGGCAATGTTGTGGATGTAGTGGCAAGGTTGTGGATGAAGTGGCAAGGTGGTGGATGTAGTGATGAGGTGGTGGATGTAGTGGTGAGGTGGTGGATGTAGTGGCAAGGTTTTGGATGTAGTGGCAAGGTTGTGGATGTAGTCGCAAGGTTGTGGATGTAGTGGCAAGGTTGTGGATGTAGTGGCAAGGTTGTGGATGTATTGGCAAGGTTGTGGATGAAGTGGTGAGGTGGTGGATGTATTGGCAAGGTTGTGGATGTACTGGTGAGGTGGTGGATGTAGTGGCAAGGTGGTGGATGTAGTGGTGAGGTGGTGGATGTAGTGGCAAGGTTGTGGATGTAGTGATGAGGTTGTGGATGTAGTGATGAGGTCTTGGATGTAGTGGCAAGGTTGTGGATGTAGTGATGAGGTCTTGGATGTAGTGGCAAGGTGGTGGATGTAGTGATGAGGTCTTGGATTTAGTGGCAAGGTTGTGGATGTAGTGGCAAGGTTGTGGATGTAGTGGTGAGGTGGTGGATGCAGTGGTGAGGTGGTGGATGTAGTGGCAAGGTTGTGGATGTAGTGGTGAGGTGGTGGATGCAGTGGTGAAGTGGTGGATGTAGTGGCAAGGTTGTGGATGTAGTGCCAAGTTTGTGGATATAGTGGCAAGGTGGTGGATGTAGTGGCAAGGTGGTGGATGTAGTGGCAAGGTGGTGGATGTAGTGGGAGGGTTGTGGATGTAGTGGTGAGATGGTGGATGTAGTGGCAAAGTTGTGGATGTAGTGGCAAGGTGGTGGATGTAATGGCAAGGTGGTGGATGTAGTGGCAAGGTGGTGGATGTAGTGGCAAGGTTGTGGATGTAGTGGCAAGGCTGTGGATGTAGTGGCAAGGTTGTGGATGTAGCGGCAAGGTTGTGGATGTAGTGGCAAGGTTGTGGATGTTTTGGCAAGGTTGTGGATGTAGTGGTGAGGTGGTGGATGTATTGGCAAGGTTGTGGATGTAGTGGCAAGGTGGTGGATGTAGTGGCAAGGTGATGGATGTAGTGATGAGGTCTTGGATGTAGTGGCAAGGTTGTGGATGTAGTGGCAAGGTTGTGGATGTAGTGGTGAGGTGGTGGATGCAGTGGTGAGGTGTTGGATGTAGTGGCAAGGTTGTGGATGTAGTGGTGAGGTGGTGGATGCAGTGGTGAGGTGGTGGATGTAGTGGCAAGGTTGTGGCTGTAGTGGCAAGGTTGTGGATGTAGTGGCAAGGTTGTGGATGTAGTGGCAATGTTGTGTATGTAGTGGCAAGGTGGTGGATGTAGTGGCAAGGTGGTGGATGTAGTGGCAAGGTTGTGGATGTAGTGGGAGGGTTGTGGATGTAGTGGTGAGATGGTGGATGTAGTGACAAAGTTGTGGATTTAGTGGCAAGGTGGTGGATGTAGTGGCAAGGTTGTGGATGTAGTGGGAGGGTTGTGGATGTAGTGGTGAGATGGTGGATGTAGTGGCAAGGTGGTGGATGTAGTGGCAAGGTTGTGGATGTAGTGGCAAGGTTGTGGATGTAGTGGCAAGGTTGTGGATGTAGTGGCAATGTTGTGGAGGTAGTGATGAGGTGGTGGATGTAGTGGTGAGGTGGTGGATGTAGTGGCAAGTTTGTGGATGTAGTGATGAGGTGGTGGATGTAGTGGCAAGGTTGTGGATGTAGTGGCAAGGTTGTGGATGTAGTGGCAAGGTTGTGGATGTAGTGGTGAGGTTGTGGATGTAGTGGCAATGTGGTGGATGTAGTGGCAAGGTTGTGGATGTAGTGGTGATGTGGTGGATGTAGTGGCAAGGTTGTAGATGTAGTGGCAAGGTTGTGGATGTAGTGGCAAGGTTGTGGATGTAGTGGCAAGGTGGTGGATGTAGTGGTGAGGTGGTGGATGTAGTGGCAACGTTGTGGATGTAGTGGCAAGGTTGTGGATGTAGTGGCAAGGTGGTGGATGTAGTGGCAAGGTTGTGGATGTAGTGATGAGGTGGTGGATGTAGTGGTGAGGTGGTGGATGTAGTGGCAAGGTGGTGGATGTAGTGGCAAGGTTTTGGATGTAGTGGTGAGGTTGTTAATGTAGCGGCAATGTTGTGGATGTAGTGGCAAGGCTGTGGATGTAGTGACAAGGTTGTGGATGTAGTGGTGAGGTGGTGGATGTAGTGGCAAGGTTGTGGATGTAGTGGCAAGGTTGTGGATGTAGTGGCAAGGTTGTGGATGTAGTGGCAAGGTTGTGGATGTAGTGGCAAGGTTGTGGATGTAGTGGCAAGGTTGTGGATGTAGTGGCAAGGTGGTGGATGTAGTGGCAAGGTTGTGGATGTAGTGGGAGGGTTGTGGATGTAGTGGTGAGATGGTGGATGTAGTGGCAAGGTTGTGGATGTAGTGGCAAGGTTGTGGATGTAGTGGCAAGGTTGTGGATGTAGTGGCAAGATGGTGGATGTAGTGGCAAGGTGGTGGATGTAGTGGCAAGGTTGTGGATGTAGTGGGAGGGTTGTGGATGTAGTGGTGAGATGGTGGATGTAGTGGCAAAGTTGTGGATGTAGTGGCAAGGTGGTGGATGTAGTGGCAAGGTGGTGGATGTAGTGGCAAGGTTGTGGATGTAGTGGCAAGGTTGTGGATGTAGTGGCAAGGTTGTGGATGTAGTGGCAAGGTTGTGGATTTAGTGATGAGGTGGTGGATGTAGTGGTGAGGTGGTGGATGTAGTGGCAAGGTTGTGGATGTAGTGGCAAGGTTGTGGATGTAGTGGTGATGTGTTGGATGTAGTGGCAATGTGGTGGATGTAGTGGCAAGGTGGTGGATGTAGTGGTGATGTGGTGGATGTAGTGGCAAGGTGGTGGATATAGTGGCAAGGTGGTGGATGTAGTGGCAAGGTTGTGGATGTAGTGGCAAGGTTGTGGATGTAGTGGCAAGGTTGTGGATTTAGTGATGAGGTGGTGGATGTAGTGGTGAGGTGGTGGATGTATTGGCAAGGTTGTGGATGTAGTGGCAATGTTGTGGATGTAGTGGTGAGGTGGTGGATGTAGTGGCAATGTGGTGGATGTAGTTGCAAGGTGGTGGATGTAGTGGTGATGTGGTGGATGTAGTGGCAAGGTGGTGGATGCAGTGGTGAGGTGGTGGATGTAGTGGCAATGTTGTGGATGTAGTGGCAAGGTTGTGGATGTAGTGGCAAGGTGGTGGATGTAGTGGCAAGGTTGTGGATGTATTGATGAGGTGGTGGATGTAGTGGCAAGGTGGTGGATGTAGTGGCAAGGTTGTGGATGTAGTGGCAAGGTGGTGGATGTAGTGGCAAGGTGGTGGATGTAGTGGCAAGGTGGTGGATGTAGTGGCAAGGTTGTGGATGTAGTGGGAGGGTTGTGGATGTAGTGGTGAGATGGTGGATGTAGTGGCAAAGTTGTGGATGTAGTGGCAAGGTGGTGGATGTATTGGCAAGGTGGTGGATGTAGTGGCAAGGTTGTGGATGTAGTGGCAAGGTTGTGGATGTAGTGGCAAGGTTGTGGATGTAGTGGCAAGGTTGTGGAGGTAGTGATGAGGTGGTGGATGTAGTGGTGAGGTGGTGGATCTAGTGGCAAGGTTGTGGATGTAGTGATGAGGTGGTGGATGTAGTGGCAAGGTGGTGGATGTAGTGGCAAGGTTGTGGATGTAGTGGCAAGGTTGTGGATGTAGTGGCAAGGTTGTGGATGTAGTGGTGAGGTGGTGGATGTAGTGGCAAGGTTGTGGATGTAGTGGCAAGGTTGTGGATGTAGTGGCAAGGTTGTGGATGTAGTGGCAAGGTGGTGGATGTAGTGGTGAGGTGGTGGATGTAGTGGCAACGTTGTGGATGTAGTGGCAAGGTTGTGGATGTAGTGGCAAGGTGGTGGATGTAGTGGTGAGGTGGTGGATGCAGTGGTGAGGTGGTGGATGTAGTGGCAATGTTGTGGATGTAGTGGCAAGGTTGTGGATGTAGTGGCAAGGTGGTGGATGTAGTGGCAAGGTTGTGGATGTAGTGATGAGGTGGTGGATGTAGTGGTGAGGTGGTGGATGTAGTGGCAAGGTGGTGGATGTAGTGGCAAGGTTGTGGATGTAGTGGCAAGGTTGTGGATGTAGAGGCAATGTTGTGGATGTAGTGGCAAGGTTGTGGATGTAGTGGCAAGGTTGTGGATGTAGTGGTGAGGTGGTGGATGTAGTGGCAAGGTTGTGGATGTAGTGGCAAGGTTGTGGATGTAGTGGCAAGGTTGTGGATGTAGTGGCAAGGTTGTGGATGTAGTGGCAAGGTTGTGGATGTAGTGGCAAGGTGGTGGATGTAGTGGCAAGGTGGTGGATGTAGTGGCAAGGTGGTGGATGTAGTGGCAAGGTTGTGGATGTAGTGGGAGGGTTGTGGATGTAGTGGTGAGATGGTGGATGTAGTGGCAAAGTTCAGGATGTAGTGGCAAGGTGGTGGATGTAGTGGCAAGGTGGTGGATGTATTGGCAAGGTGGTGGATGTAGTGGCAAGGTTGTGGATGTAGTGGTGAGGTGGTGGATGTAGTGGCAATGTGGTGGATGTAGTGGCAAGGTTGTGGATGTAGTGGTGATGTGGTGGATGTAGTGGCAAGGTTGTGTATGTAGTGGTGATGTTGTGGATGTAATGGCAAGGTTGTGGATGTTGTGGTGAGGTGCTGTATGCAGTTGTGAGGTGGTGGATGTAGTGGCAACGTTGTGGATGTAGTGGCAAGGTTGTGGATGTAGTGGCAAGGTGGTGGATGTAGTGGCAAGGTGGTGGATGTAGTGGCAAGGTTGTGGATGTAGTGGGAGGGTTGTGGATGTAGTGGTGAGATGGTGGATGTAGTGGCAAAGTTGTGGATGTAGTGGCAAGGTGGTGGATGTAGTGGCAAGGTTGTGGATGTAGTGGCAAGGTTGTGGATGTAGTGGCAAGGTTGTGGATTTAGTGATGAGGTGGTGGATGTAGTGGTGAGGTGGTGGATGTAGTGGCAAGGTTGTGGATGTAGTGGCAAGGTTGTGGATTTAGTGATGAGGTGGTGGATGTAGTGGTGAGGTGGTGGATGTAGTGGCAAGGTTGTGGATGTAGTGGCAAGGTTGTGGATGTAGTGGTGAGGTGGTGGATGTAGTGGCAATGTGGTGGATGTAGTGGCAAGGTGGTGGATGTAGTGGTGATGTGGTGGATGTAGTGGCAAGGTGGTGGATGTAGTGGCAAGGTGGTGGGTGTAGTGGCAAGGTTGTGGATGTAGTGGCAAGGTGGTGGATGTAGTGGCAAGGTGGTGGATGTAGTGGCAAGGTGGTGGATGTAGTGGCAAGGTTGTGGATGTAGTGGGAGGGTTGTGGATGTAGTGGTGAGATGGTGGATGTAGTGGCAAAGTTGTGGATGTAGTGGCAAGGTGGTGGATGTATTGGCAAGGTGGTGGATGTAGTTGCAAGGTTGTGGATGTAGTGGCAAGGTTGTGGATGTAGTGGCAAGGTTGTGGAGGTAGTGATGAGGTGGTGGATGTAGTGGTGAGGTGGTGGATGTAGTGGCAAGGTTGTGGATGTAGTGGCAAGGTTGTGGATGTAGTGGCAAGGTTGTGGATGTAGTGGCAAGGTGGTGGATGTAGTGGCAAGGTTGTGGATGTATTGATGAGGTGGTGGATGTAGTGGCAAGGTGGTGGATGTAGTGGCAAGGTTGTGGATGTAGTGGCAAGGTGGTGGATGTAGTGGCAAGGTTGTGGATGTAGTGGCAAGGTGGTGGATGTAGTGGCAAGGTTGTGGATGTATTGATGAGGTGGTGGATGTAGTGGCAAGGTGGTGGATGTAGTGGCAAGGTTGTGGATGTAGTGGCAAGGTGGTGGATGTAGTGGCAAGGTGGTGGATGTAGTGGCAAGGTGGTGGATGTAGTGGCAAGGTTGTGGATGTAGTGGGAGGGTTGTGGATGTAGTGGTGAGATGGTGGATGTAGTGGCAAAGTTGTGGATGTAGTGGCAAGGTGGTGGATGTATTGGCAAGGTGGTGGATGTAGTGGCAAGGTTGTGGATGTAGTGGCAAGGTTGTGGATGTAGTGGCAAGGTGGTGGATGTAGTGGCAAGGTTGTGGATGTAGTGATGAGGTGGTGGATGTAGTGGCAAGGTTGTGGATGTAGTGGCAAGGTTGTGGATGTAGTGGCAAGGTTGTGGATGTAGTGGCAAGGTTGTGGATGTAGTGGTGAGGTGGTGGATGTAGTGGCAAGGTTGTGGATGTAGTGGCAAGGTTGTGGATGTAGTGGCAAGGTTGTGGATGTAGTGGCAAGGTGGTGGATGTAGTGGTGAGGTGGTGGATGTAGTGGCAACGTTGTGGATGTAGTGGCAAGGTTGTGGATGTAGTGGCAAGGTGGTGGATGTAGTGGTGAGGTGGTGGATGCAGTGGTGAGGTGGTGGATGTAGTGGCAATGTTGTGGATGTATTGATGAGGTGGTGAATGTAGTGGCAAGGTGGTGGATGTAGTGGCAAGGTTGTGGATGTAGTGGCAAGGTGGTGGATGTAGTGGCAAGGTGGTGGATGTAGTGGCAAGGTGGTGGATGTAGTGGCAAGGTTGTGGATGTAGTGGGAGGGTTGTGGATGTAGTGGTGAGATGGTGGATGTAGTGGCAAAGTTGTGGATGTAGTGGCAAGGTGGTGGATGTATTGGCAAGGTGGTGGATGTAGTGGCAAGGTTGTGGATGTAGTGGCAAGGTTGTGGATGTAGTGGCAAGGTGGTGGATGTAGTGGCAAGGTTGTGGATGTAGTGATGAGGTGGTGGATGTAGTGGCAAGGTTGTGGATGTAGTGGCAAGGTTGTGGATGTAGTGGCAAGGTTGTGGATGTAGTGGCAAGGTTGTGGATGTAGTGGTGAGGTGGTGGATGTAGTGGCAAGGTTGTGGATGTAGTGGCAAGGTTGTGGGTGTAGTGGCAAGGTTGTGGATGTAGTGGCAAGGTGGTGGATGTAGTGGTGAGGTGGTGGATGTAGTGGCAACGTTGTGGATGTAGTGGCAAGGTGGTGGATGTAGTGGCAAGGTGGTGGATGTAGTGGTGAGGTGGTGGATGCAGTGGTGAGGTGGTGGATGTAGTGGCAATGTTGTGGATGTAGTGGCAAGGTTGTGGATGTAGTGGCAAGGTTGTGGATGTAGTGGCAAGGTGGTGGATGTAGTGATGAGGTGGTGGATGTAGTGGTGAGGTAGTGGATGTAGTGGCAAGGTGGTGGATGTAGTGGCAAGGTTGTGGATGTAGTGGTGAGGTTGTGGATGTAGCGGCAATGTTGTGGATGTAGTGGCAAGGTTGTGGATGTAGTGACAAGGTTGTGGATGTAGTGGTGAGGTGGTGGATCTAGTGGCAAGGTTGTGGATGTAGTGGCAAGGTGGTGGATGTAGTGGCAAGGTTGTGGATGTAGTGGCAAGGTTGTGGATGTAGTGGCAAGGTGGTGGATGTAGTGGCAAGGTGGTGGATGTAGTGGCAAGGTGGTGGATGTAGTGGCAAGGTTGTGGATGTAGTGGGAGGGTTGTGGATGTAGTGGTGAGATGGTGGATGTAGTGGCAAAGTTGTGGATGTAGTGGCAAGGTGGTGGATGTAATGGCAAGGTGGTGGATGTAGTGGCAAGGTGGTGGATGTAGTGGCAAGGTTGTGGATGTAGTGGTGAGGTGGTGGATGTAGTGGCAATGTGGTGGATGTAGTGGCAAGGTTGTGGATGTAGTGGTGATGTGGTGGATGTAGTGGCAAGGTTGTGGATGTAGTGGTGATGTTGTGGATGTAGTGGCAAGGTTGTGGATGTAGTGGTGAGGTGCTGGATGCAGTTGTGAGGTGGTGGATGTAGTGGCAACGTTGTGGATGTAGTGGCAAGGTTGTGGATGTAGTGGCAAGGTGGTGGATGTAGTGGTGAGGTGGTGGATGCAGTGGTGAGGTGGTGGATGTAGTGGCAATGTTGTGGATGTAGTGGCAAGGTTGTGGATGTAGTGGCAAGGTGGTGGATGTAGTGGCAAGGTTGTGGATGTAGTGATGAGGTGGTGGAAGTAGTGGTGAGGTTGTGGATGTAGTGGCAAGGTTGTGGATGTAGTGGTGAGGTGGTGAATGTAGTGGCAAGGTTGTGGATGTAGTGGCAAGGTTGTGGATGTAGTGGCAAGGTTGTGGATGTAGTGGCAAGGTTGTGGATGTAGTGGTGAGGTGGTGGAAGTAGTGGTGAGGTTGTGAATGTAGTGGCAAGGTTGTGGATGTAGTGGTGAGGTCTTGGATGTAGTGGCAAGGTTGTGGATGTAGTGATGAGGTCTTGGATGTAGTGGCAAGGTTGTGGATGTAGTGATGAGGTGGTGGATGTAGTGGCAAGTTTGTGGATGTAGTGGCAAGGGTGTGGATGTAGTGGCAAGGTTGTGGATGTAGTGGCAAGGTTGTGGATGTAGTGGTGAGGTGGTGGATGCAGTGGTGAGGTGGTGGATGTAGTGGCAATGTTGTGGATGTAGTGCCAAGGTTGTGGATGTAGTGGCAAGGTTGCGGATGTAATGGCAAGGTTGTGGATGTAGTGGGAGGGTTGTGGATGTAGTGGTGAGGTGGTGGATGTAGTGTCAAAGTTGTGGATGTACTGGCAAGGTGGTGGATGTAATGGCAAGGTGCTGGATGTAGTGGCAAGGTGGTGGATGTAGTGGCAAGGTTGTGGATGTAGTGGCAAGGTTGTGGAGGTAGTGATGAGGTGGTGGATGTAGTGGTGAGGTGGTGGATGTAGTGGCAAGGTTGTGGATGTAGTGGCAAGGTTGTGGATGTAGTGGTGAGGTGGTGGATGCAGTGGTGAGGTGGTGGATGTAGTGGCAAGGTTGTGGATGTAGTGGGAAGTTTGTGGATGTAGTGGCAAGGGTGTGGATGTAGTGGCAAGGTTGTGGATGTAGTGATGAGGTTGTGGATGTAGTGGCAAGGTTGTGGATGTAGTGCCAAGGTTGTGGATGTAGTGGCAATGTGGTGGATGTAGTGGCAAGGTTGTGGATGTAGTGGCAAGGTTGTGGATGTAGTGGAAAGGTTGTGGATGTAGTGGTGAGGTGGTGGATGCACTGGTGAGGTGGTGGATGTAGTGGCAATGTTGTGGATGTAGTGTCAAGGTTGTGGATGTAGTGGCAAGGTTGTGGATGTAGTGGCAAGGTGGTGGATGTAGTGGCAAGGTTGTGGATGTAGTGGGAGGGTTGTGGATGTAGTGGTGAGGTGGTGGAAGTAGTGGCAAAGTTGTGGATGTAGTGGCAAGGTGGTGGATGTAATGGCAAGGTAGTGGATGTAGTGGCAAGGTGGTGGATGTAGTTGCAAGGTTGTGGATGTAGTGGCAAGGTTGTGGATGTAGTGGGAGGGTTGTGGATGTAGTGGTGAGGTGGTGGATGTAGTGGCAAAGTTGTGGATGTAGTGGCAAGGTTGTGGATGTAGTGGTGATGTGGTGGATGTAGTGGCAAGGTTGTGGATGTAGTGGTGATGTTGTGGATGTAGTGGCAAGGTTGTGGGTGTAGTGGTGAGGTGCTGGATGCAGTTGTGAGGTGGTGGATGTAGTGGCAATGTTGTGGATGTAGTGGCAAGGTTGTGGATGTAGTGGCAAGGTGGTGGATGTAGTGGTGAGGTGGTAGATGCAGTGGTGAGGTAGTGGATGTAGTGGGAATGTTGTGGATGTAGTGGCAAGGTTGTGGATGTAGTGATGAGGTGGTGGATGTAGTGGTGAGGTGGTGGATGTAGTGGCAAGGTGGTGGATGTAGTGGCAAGGTTGTGGATGTAGTGGTGAGGTTGTGGATGTAGCGGCAAGGTTGTGGATGTAGTGGCAAGGTTGTGGATGTAGTGAGAAGGTTGTGGATGTAGTGGTGAGGTGGTGGATGTAGTGGCAAGGTTGTGGATGTAGTGGTGAGGTGGTGGATCTAGTGGCAAGGTTGTGGATGTAGTGGCAAGGTTGTGGATGTAGTGGCAAGGGTGTGGATGTAGTGGCAAGGTTGTGGATGTAGTGGCAAGGTTGTGGATGTAGTGGCAAGGTTGTGGATGTAGTGCCAAGGTTGTGGATGTAGTGGCAATGTGGTGGATGTAGTGGCAAGGTTGTGGATGTAGTGGCAAGGTTGTGGATGTAGTGGAAAGGTTGTGGATGTAGTGGTGAGGTGGTGGATGCACTGGTGAGGTGGTGGATGTAGTGGGAGGGTTGTGGATGTAGTGGTGAGGTGGTGGAAGTAGTGGCAAAGTTGTGGATGTAGTGGCAAGGTGGTGGATGTAATGGCAAGGTAGTGGATGTAGTGGCAAGGTGGTGGATGTAGTTGCAAGGTTGTGGATGTAGTGGCAAGGTTGTGGATGTAGTGGGAGGGTTGTGGATGTAGTGGTGAGGTGGTGGATGTAGTGGCAAAGTTGTGGATGTAGTGGCAAGGTTGTGGATGTAGTGGTGATGTGGTGGATGTAGTGGCAAGGTTGTGGATGTAGTGGTGATGTTGTGGATGTAGTGGCAAGGTTGTGGGTGTAGTGGTGAGGTGCTGGATGCAGTTGTGAGGTGGTGGATGTAGTGGCAATGTTGTGGATGTAGTGGCAAGGTTGTGGATGTAGTGGCAAGGTGGTGGATGTAGTGGTGAGGTGGTGGATGCAGTGGTGAGGTGGTGGATGTAGTGGCAATGTTGTGGATGTAGTGGCAAGGTTGTGGATGTAGTGGCAAGGTGGTGGATGTAGTGGTGAGGTGGTGGATGCAGTGGTGAGGTGGTGGATGTAGTGGCAATGTTGTGGATGTAGTGGCAAGGTTGTGGATGTAGTGGCAAGGTGGTGGATGTAGTGGCAAGGTTGTGGATGTAGGGATGAGGTGGTGGAAGTAGTGGTGAGTTTGTGGATGTAGTGGCAAGGTTGTGGATGTAGTGGTGAGGTGGTGGATGTAGTGGCAAGGTTGTGGATATATTGGTGAGGTGGTGGATCTAGTGGCAAGGTTCTGGATATAGTGGCAAGTTTGTGGATGTAGTGGTGAGGTGGTGGAAGTAGTGGTGAGGTTGTGGATGTAGTGGCAAGGTTGTGGATGTAGTGGTGAGGTGGTGGATGTAGTGGCAAGGTTGTGGATGTAGTTATGAGGTCTTGGATGTAGTGGCAAGGTTGTCGATGTAGTGATGAGGTCTTGGATGTAGTGGCAAGTTTGTGGATGTAGTGGCAAGGGTGTGGATGTAGTGGCAAGGTTGTGGATGTAGTGGCAAGTTTGTGGATGTAGTATTGAGGTTGTGGATGTAGTGGCAATGTGGTGGATGTAGTTTCAAGGTTGTGGATGTAGTGGCAAGGTTGTGGATGTAGTGGCAAGGTTGTGGATGTAGTGGTGAGGTGGTGGATGCACTGGTGAGGTGGTGGATGTAGTGGCAATGTTGTGGATGTAGTGCCAAGGTTGTGGATGTAGTGGCAAGGTTGTGGATGTAATGGCAAGGTTGTGGATGTAGTGGGAGGGTTGTGGATGTAGTGGTGAGGTGGTGGAAGTAGTGGCAAAGTTGTGGATGTAGTGGCAAGGTGGTGGATGTAATGGCAAGGTGGTGGATGTAGTGGCAAGGTGGTGGATGTAGTGGCAAGGTTGTGGATGTAGTGGCAAGGTTGTGGAGGTAGTGATGAGGTGGTGGATGTAGTGGTGAGGTGGTGTATGTAGTGGCAAGGTTGTGGATGTAGTGGCAAGGTTGTGGATGTAGTGGTGAGGTGGTGGATGCAGTGGTGAGGTGGTGGATGTAGTGGCAATGTTGTGGATGTAGTGCCAAGGTTGTGGATGTAGTGCCAAGGTTGTGGATGTAGTGGTGAGGTGGTGGATGTAGTGGCAAGGTTGTGGATGTAGTTATGAGGTCTTGGATGTAGTGGCAAGGTTGTGGATGTAGTGATGAGGTCTTGGATGTAGTGGCAAGTTTGTGGATGTAGTGGCAAGGGTGTGGATGTAGTGGCAAGGTTGTGGATGTAGTGGCAAGGTTGTGGATGTAGTATTGAGGTTGTGGATGTAGTGGCAATGTGGTGGATGTAGTTTCAAGGTTGTGGATGTAGTGGCAAGGTTGTGGATGTAGTGGCAAGGTTGTGGATGTAGTGGTGAGGTGGTGGATGCACTGGTGAGGTGGTGGATGTAGTGGCAATGTTGTGGATGTAGTGCCAAGGTTGTGGATGTAGTGGCAAGGTTGTGGATGTAATGGCAAGGTTGTGGATGTAGTGGGAGGGTTGTGGATGTAGTGGTGAGGTGGTGGAAGTAGTGGCAAAGTTGTGGATGTAGTGGCAAGGTGGTGGATGTAATGGCAAGGTGGTGGATGTAGTGGCAAGGTGGTGGATGTAGTGGTAAGGTTGTGGATGTAGTGGCAAGGTTGTGGAGGTAGTGATGAGGTGGTGGATGTAGTGGTGAGGTGGTGGATGTAGTGGCAAGGTTGTGGATGTAGTGGCAAGGTTGTGGATGTAGTGGTGAGGTGGTGGATGCAGTGGTGAGGTGGTGGATGTAGTGGCAATGTTGTGGATGTAGTGCCAAGGTTGTGGATGTAGTGCCAAGGTTGTGGATGTAATGGCAAGGTTGTGGATGTAGTGGGAGGGTTGTGGATGTAGTGGTGAGGTGGTGGATGTAGTGGCAAAGTTGTGGATGTAGTGGCAAGGTGGTGGATGTAATGGCAAGTTTGTGGATATAGTGGCAAGGTTGTGGATGTAGTGGCAAGGTTGTGGATGTAGTGATGAGGTGGTGGAGGTAGTGATGAGGTGGTGGATGTAGTGGTGAGGTGGTGGATGTAGTGGCAAGGTTGTGGATGTAGTGATGAGGTGGTGGATGTAGTGGCAAGGTTGTGGATGTAGTGGCAAGGTTGTGGATGTAGTGGCAAGGTTGTGGATGTAGTGGCAAGGTTGTGGATGTAGTGGCAAGGTTGTGGATGTAGTGGCAAGGTTGTGGATGTAGTGGTGAGGTGGTGGATGTAGTGGCAAGGTGGTGGATGTAGTGGCAAGGTTGTGGATGTAGTGGTGAGGTTGTGGATGTAGCGGCAAGGTTGTGGAGGTAGTTATGAGGTGGTGGATGTAGTGGTGCGGTGGTGGATGTAGTGGCAAGGTTGTGGATGTAGTGATGAGGTGGTGGATGTAGTGGCAAGGTTGTGGATGTAGTGGCAACGTTGTGGATGTAGTGATGAGGTGGTGGATGTAGTGGTGAGGTGGTGGATGTAGTGGCAAGGTTGTGGATGTAGTGGCAAGGTTGTGGATGTAGTGGTGAGGTGGTGGATGCAGTGGTGAGGTGGTGGATGTAGTGGCAATCTTGTGGATGTTGTGGCGAGGTTGTGGATGTAGTGGTGAGGTTGTGGATGTAGTGGCAAGGTTGTGGATGTAGTGATGAGGTCTTGGATGTAGTGGCAAGGTTGTGGATGTAGTAATGAGGTCTTGGATGTAGTGGCAAGGTTGTGGATGTAGTGGCAAGGTTGTGGATGTAGTGGTGAGGTTGTGGATGTAGTGGCAATGTGGTGGATGTAGTGGCAAGGTTGTGGATGTAGTGGTGAGGTTGTGGATGTAGTGGCAAGGTTGTGGATGTAATGGTGAGGTGGTGGATGCAGTGGTGAGGTGGTGGATGTAGTGGCAAGGTTGTGGATGTAGTGCCAAGGCTGTGGATGTAGTGGCAAGGTTGTGGATGTAGTGGCAAGGTTGTGGATGTAGTGGGAGGGTTGTGGATGTAGTGGTGAGGTGGTGGATGTAGTGGCAAGGTTGTGGATGAAGTGGCAAGGTTGTGTATGTAGTGGCAAGGTTGTGGATGTAGTGATGAGGTGGTGGATGTAGTGGTGAGGTGGTGGATGTAGTGGCAAGGTTTTGGATGTAGTGGCAAGGTTGTGAATGTAGTGGCAAGGTTGTGGATGTAGCGGCAAGTTTGTGGATGTAGTGGCAAGGTTGTGGATGTATTGCCAAGGTTGTGGATGTAGTGGTGAGGTGGTGGATGTAGTGATGAGGTCTTGGATGTAGTGGCAAGGTTGTGGATGTAGTGATGAGGTCTTGGATGTAGTGGCAAGGTTGTGGATCTAGTGATGATGTCTTCGATGTAGTGGCAAGGTTGTGGATGTAGTGACAAGGTTGTGGATGTAGTGGTGAGGTGGTGGATGCAGTGGTGACGTGGTGGATGTAGTGGCAAGGTTGTGGATGTAGTGGCAAGGTTGTGGATGTAGTGGCAAGGTTGTGGATGTAGTGGCAAGGTTGTGGATGTAGTGGCAAGGTGGTGGATGTAGTGGCAAGGTGGTGGATGTAGTGGCAAGGTGGTGGATGTAGTGGCAATGTTGTGGATGTAGTGGCAAGGTTGTGGATGTAGTGGCAAGGTTGTGGATGTAGTGGCAAGGTTGTGGAGGTAGTGATGAGGTGGTGGATGTAGTGGTGAGGTGGTGGATGTAGTGGCAAGGTTGTGGATGTAGTGGCAAGGTTGTGGATGTAGTGGCAAGGTTGTGGATGTAGTGGCAAGGTTGTGGATGTAGTGGCAAGGTTGTGGATGTAGTGGTGAGGTGGTTTATGTAGTGACAATGTGGTGGATGTGGTGGCAAGGTTGTGGATGTAGTGGTGATGTGGTGGATGTAGTGGCAAGGTTGTGGATGTAGTGGTGATGTTGTGGATGCAGTGGCAAGGTTGTGGATGTAGTGGCAAGGTGGTGGATGTAGTGGTGAGGTGGTGGATGCAGTGGTGAGGTGGTGGATGTAGTGGCAATGTTGTGGATGTAGTGGTGAGGTGGTGGATGTAGTGGCAAGGTGGTGGATGTAGTCTCAAGGTTGTGGATGTAGTGACAAGGTGGTTTATGTAGTGGCAATGTGGTGGATGTGGTGGCAAGGTTGTGGATGTAGTGGTGATGTGGTGGATGTAGTGGCAAGGTTGTGGATGTAGTGGTGAGGTGGTGGATGTATTGGCAAGGTTGTGGATGTAGTGGCAAGGTGGTGGATGTAGTGGCAAGGTGGTGGATGTAGTGGTGAGGTGGTGGATGTAGTGGCAAGGTTGTGGATGTAGTGATGAGGTTGTGGATGTAGTGATGAGGTCTTGGATGTAGTGGCAAGGTTGTGGATGTAGTGATGAGGTCTTGGATGTAGTGGCAAGGTTGTGGATCTAGTGATGAGGTCTTCGATGTAGTGGCAAGGTTGTGGATGTAGTGACAAGGTTGTGGATGTAGTGGTGAGGTGGTGGATGCAGTGGTGACGTGGTGGATGTAGTGGCAAGGTTGTGGATGTAGTGCCAAGGTTGTGGATGTAGTGGCAAGGTTGTGGATGTAGTGGCAAGGTTGTGGATGTAGTGGCAAGGTGGTGGATGTAGTGGCAAGGTGGTGGATGTAGTGGCAAGGTGGTGGATGTAGTGGCAAGGTTGTGGATGTAGTGGCAAGGTTGTGGATGTAGTGGCAAGGTTGTGGATGTAGTGGCAAGGTTGTGGAGGTAGTGATGAGGTGGTGGATGTAGTGGTGAGGTGGTGGATGTAGTGGCAAGGTTGTGGATGTAGTGGCAAGGTTGTGGATGTAGTGGCAAGGTTGTGGATGGAGTGGCAAGGTTGTGGATGTAGTGGCAAGGTTGTGGATGTAGTGGTGAGGTGGTTTATGTAGTAGCAATGTGGTGGATGTGGTGGCAAGGTTGTGGATGTAGTGGTGATGTGGTGTTTGTAGTGGCAAGGTTGTGGATGTAGTGGTGATGTTGTGGATGCAGTGGCAAGGTGGTGGATGTAGTGGCAAGGTGGTGGATGTAGTGGTGAGGTGGTGGATGCAGTGGTGAGGTGGTGGATGTAGTGGCAATGTTGTGGATGTAGTGGCAAGGTGGTGGATGTAGTGGCAAGGTGGTGGATGTAGTGGCAAGGTTGTGGATGTAGTGATGAGGTGGTGGATGTAGTGGTGAGGTGGTGGATGTAGTGGCAAGGTTGTGGATGTAGTGGCAAGGTTGTGGATGTAGTGGTGAGGTTGTGGATGTAGTGGCAAGGTTGTGGATGTAGTGGCAAGGTTGTGGATGTAGTGGCAAGGTTGTGGAAGTAGTGGTGAGGTGGTGGATGTAATGTCAAGGTTGTGGATGTAGTTGCAAGGTTGTGGATGTAGTGGCAAGGTTGTGGATGTAGTGGTGAGGTGGTGGATGTAGTGGCAAGGCGGTTGATGTAGTGGCAAGGTTGTGGATGTAGTGGCAAGGTTGTGGATGTAGTGGCAAGGTTGTGGATGTAGTGGTGAGGTGGTGGATGTAGTGGCAAGGTTGTGGATGTAGTGGTGAGGTGGTGGATGTAGTTGCAAGGTTGTGGATGTAGTGGCAAGGTTGTGGATGTAGTGGTGAGGTGGTGGATGTAGTGGCAAGGTTGTGGATGTAGTGGCAAGGTTGTGGATGTAGTGGTGAGGTGGTGGATGTAGTGGCAAGGTTGTGGGTGTAGTGATGAGGTGGTGGATGTAGTGGTGAGGTGGTGGATGTAGTGGCAAGGTGGTGGATGTAGTAATGAGGTGGTGGATGTAGTGGCAAGGTTGCGGATGCAGTGGCAAGGTTGTGGATGTAGTGGCAAGGTGGTGGATGTAGTATCAAGGTTGCTTATGTAGTGGCAATTTTGTGGATGTAGTGGCAAGGTTGTGGATGTAGTGATGAGGTGGTGGATGTAGTAGCAAGGTTGTGGATGTAGTGGCAAGGTTGTGGATGTAGTGGCAAGGTTGTGGATGTAGTGGCAAGGTTGTGGATGTAGTGGCAAGGTTGTGGATGTAGTGGCAAGGCTGTGGATGTAGTGGCAAGGTTGTGGATGTAGTGGTGAGGTGGTGGATGTAGTGGCAAGGTTGTGGATGTAGTGATGAGGTTTTGGATGTAGTGGCAAAATTGTGGATGTAGTGATGAGGTCTTGGATGTAGTGGCAAGGTTGTGGATGTAGTGGCAAGATTGTGGATGTAGTGTCAAGGTGGTGGATGTAGTGGCAAGTTTGTGGATGTAGTGGCAAGGTGGTGGATGTAGTGGCAAGGTTGTGGATGTAGTGATGAGGTGGTAGATGTAGTGGCAAGGTGGTGGATGTAGTGGTGAGGTGGTGGATGTAGTGGTCAGGTGGGTAACTGTAGTTGCAAGGTGGAGGATGTAGTGGCAAGGTGGTGGATGTAGTGGCAAGGCGGTTGATGTAGTGGCAAGGTTGTGGATGTAGTGGCAAGGTGGTGGATGTAGTGGCAAGGTTGTGGATGTAGTGATGAGGTGGTGGATGTAGTGGCAAGTTTGTGGATGTAGTGGTGAGGTGGTGGATGTAGTGGTCAGGTGGGTAACTGTAGTTGCAAGGTTGTGGATGTAGTGGCAAGGTGGTGGATGTAGTGGCAAGGCGGTTGATGTAGTGGCAAGGTTGTGGATGTAATGGCAAGGTTGTGGATGTAGTGGCAAGGTTGTGGATGTAGTGGGGAGGTAGTGGATGTAGTGGCAAGGTTGTGGATGTAGTGGGAAGGTTGTGGATGTAGTGGTGAGGTGGTGGATGTAGTGGCAAGGTTTTGGGTGTAGTGATGAGGTGGTGGATGTAGTGGTGAGGTGGTGGATGTAGTGGCAAGGTGGTGTATGTAGTAATGAGGTGGTGGATGTAGTGGCTAGGTTGCGGATGCAGTGGCAAGGTTGTGGATGTAGTGGCAAGGTGGTGGATGTAGTATCAAGGTTGTTTATGTAGTGGCAATTTTGTGGATGTAGTGGCAAGGTTGTGGATGTAGTGATGAGGTGGTGGATGTAGTAGCAAGGTTGTGGATGTAGTGGCAAGGTTGTGGATGTAGTGGCAAGGTTGTGGATGTAGTGGCAAGGTTGTGGATGTAGTGGCAAGGTTGTGGATGTAGTGGCAAGGTTGTGGATGTAGTGGTGAGGTGGTGGATTTAGTGGCAAGGTTGTGGATGTAGTGATGAGGTTTTGGATGTAGTGGCAAGGTTGTGGATGTATTGATGAGGTCTTGGATGTAGTGGCAAGGTTGTGGATGTAGTGGCAAGGTTGTGGATGTAGTGTCAAGGTGGTGGATGTAGTGGCAAGGTTGAGGATGTAGTGGCAAGGTGGTGGATGTAGTGGCAAGGTTGTGGATGTAGTGATGAGGTGGTAGATGTAGTGGCAAGGTGGTGGATGTAGTGGTGAGGTGGTGGATGTAGTGGTCAGGTGGGTAACTGTAGTTGCAAGGTGGAGGATGTAGTGGCAAGGTGGTCGTTGTAGTGGTGGGGTGGTGGATGTAGTGATGAGGTGGTGGATGTAGTGGCAAGGCGGTTGATGTAGTGGCAAGGTTGTGGATGTAGTGGCAAGGTGGTGGATGTAGTGGCAAGGTTGTGGATGTAGTGATGAGGTGGTGGATGTAGTGGCAAGTTTGTGGATGTAGTGGTGAGGTGGTGGATGTAGTGGTCAGGTGGGTAACTGTAGTTGCAAGGTTGTGGATGTAGTGGCAAGGTGGTGGATGTAGTGGCAAGGCGGTTGATGTAGTGGCAAGGTTGTGGATGTAATGGCAAGGTTGTGGATGTAGTGGCAAGGTTGTGGATGTAGTGGGGAGGTGGTGGATGTAGTGGCAAGGTTGTGGATGTAGTGGGAAGGTTGTGGATGTAGTGGTGAGGTGGTGGATGTAGTGGCAAGGTTTTGGGTGTAGTGATGAGGTGGTGGATGTAGTGGTGAGGTGGTGGATGTAGTGGCAAGGTGGTGTATGTAGTAATGAGGTGGTGGATGTAGTGGCTAGGTTGCGGATGCAGTGGCAAGGTTGTGGATGTAGTGGCAAGGTGGTGGATGTAGTATCAAGGTTGTTTATGTAGTGGCAATTTTGTGGATGTAGTGGCAAGGTTGTGGATGTAGTGATGAGGTGGTGGATGTAGTAGCAAGGTTGTGGATGTAGTGGCAAGGTTGTGGATGTAGTGGCAAGGTTGTGGATGTAGTGGCAAGGTTGTGGATGTAGTGGCAAGGTTGTGGATGTAGTGGCAAGGTTGTGGATGTAGTGGTGAGGTGGTGGATTTAGTGGCAAGGTTGTGGATGTAGTGATGAGGTTTTGGATGTAGTGGCAAGGTTGTGGATGTATTGATGAGGTCTTGGATGTAGTGGCAAGGTTGTGGATGTAGTGGCAAGGTTGTGGATGTAGTGTCAAGGTGGTGGATGTAGTGGCAAGGTTGAGGATGTAGTGGCAAGGTGGTGGATGTAGTGGCAAGGTTGTGGATGTAGTGATGAGGTGGTAGATGTAGTGGCAAGGTGGTGGATGTAGTGGTGAGGTGGTGGATGTAGTGGTCAGGTGGGTAACTGTAGTTGCAAGGTGGAGGATGTAGTGGCAAGGTGGTCGTTGTAGTGGTGGGGTGGTGGATGTAGTGATGAGGTGGTGGATGTAGTGATGAAGTGATGGATGTAGTGGCAAGGTGGTGGATGTAGTGATGAGGTGGTGAATGTAGTGGCAATGTTGTGGATGTAGTGGCAAGGTTGTGGATGTAGTGGCAAGGTGGTGGATGTAGTGATGAGGTAGTGGATGTAGTGGCAATGTTGTGGATGTAGTGGCAAGGTGTTGGATGTAGTGGCAAGGTTGTGGATGTAGTGGTGAGGTGGTGGATGTAGTGGCAAGGTTGTGGATGTAGTGGCAAGGTTGTGGATGTAGTGATGAGGTGGTGGATGTAGTGGCAAGGTTGTGGATGTAGTGGCAAGGTTGTGGATGTAGTGGGGAGGTGGTGGATGTAGTGGCAAGGTTGTGGATGTAGTGGCAATGTATTGGATGTAGTGGTGAGGTGGTGGATGTAGTGGCAAGGTTGTGGATGTAGTGATGAGGTGGTGGATGTAGTGGTGAGGTGGTGGATGTAGTGGCAAGGTGGTGGATGTAGAAATGAGGTTGTGGATGTAATTGTAAGGTTGTGGATGCAGTGGCAAGGTTGTGGATGTAGTGGCAAGGTTGTGGATGTAGTGGCAAGGTTGTGGATGTAGTGGTGAGGTGGTGGATGTAGTGGCAAGTTTGTGGATGTAGTGGCAATTTTGTGGATGTAGTGGCAAGGTTGTGGATGAAGTGGCAAGGTTGTGGATGTAGTGACAAGGTTGTGGATGTAGTGGCAAGGTTGTGGATGTAGTGGTGAGGTGGTGGATGTAGTGATGAGGTGGTGGATGTAGTGGTGAGGTGGTGGATGTAGTGGCAAGGTTGTGGATGTAGTCATGTGGTGGCGGATGTAGTGGGAAGGTTGTGGATGTAGTGGCAAGGTTGTGGATGTAGTGGTGAGGTGGTGGATGTAGTGATGAGGTGGTGGATGTAGTGGTGAGGTGGTGGATGTAGTGGCAAGGTTGTGGATGTAGTGATGAGGTGGTGGATGTAGTGGCAAGGTTGTGGATGTAGTGGCAAGGTTGTGGATGTAGTGGCAAGGTTGTGGATGTAGTGGCAAGGTGGTGGATGTAGTGGCAATGTTGTGGATGTAGTGGCAAGGTGTTGGATGTAGTGGCAAGGTTGTGGATGTAGTGGTGAAGTGGTGGATGTAGTGGCAAGGTTGTGGATGTAGTGGCAAGGTGGTGGATGTAGTGGCAAGGCGGTTGATGTAGTGGCAAGGTTGTGGATGTAGTGGCAAGGTTGTGGATGTAGTGGCAAGGTGGTGGATGTAGTGGCAAGGCGGTTGATGTAGTGGCAAGGTTGTGGATGTAGTGGCAAGGTTGTGGATGTAGTGGCAAGGTTGTGGATGTAGTGGTGAGGTGGTGGATGTAGTGGCAAGGTTGAGGATGTAGTGGTGAGGTGGTGGATGTAGTTGCAAGGTTGTGGATGTAGTGGCAAGGTTGTGGATGTAGTGGGGAGGTGGTGGATGTAGTGGCAAGGTTGTGGATGTAGTGGCAAGGTTGTGGATGTAGTGGTGAGGTGGTGGATGTAGTGGCAAGGTTGTGGGTGTAGTGATGAGGTGGTGGATGTAGTGGTGAGGTGGTGGATGTAGTGGCAAGGTGGTGTATGTAGTAATGAGGTGGTGGATGTAGTGGCAAGGTTGCGGATGCAGTGGCAAGGTTGTGGATGTAGTGGCAAGGTTGTGGATGTAGTGATGAGGTGGTGGATGTAGTAGCAAGGTTGTGGATGTAGTGGCAAGGTTGTGGATGTAGTGGCAAGGTTGTGGATGTAGTGGCAAGGTTGTGGATGTAGTGGCAAGGTTGTGGATGTAGTGGCAAGGTTGTGGATGTAGTGGTGAGGTGGTGCATGTAGTGGCAAGGTTGTGGATGTAGTGATGAGGTTTTGGATGTAGTGGCAAGGTTGTGGATGTAGTGATGAGGTTGTGGATGTAGTGGCAAGGTTGTGGATGTAGTGGCAAGGTTGTGGATGTAGTGTCAAGGTGGTGGATGTAGTGGCAAGGTTGTGGATGTAGTGTCAAGGTGGTGGATGTAGTGGCAAGGTTGTGGATGTAGTGATGAGGTGGTGGATGTAGTGGCAAGGTGGTGGATGTAGTGGTGAGGTGGTGGATGTAGTGGTCAGGTGGGTAACTGTAGTTGCAAGGTGGAGGATGTAGTGGCAAGGTGGTGGATGTAGTGGCAAGGCGGTTGATGTAGTGGCAAGGTTGTGGATGTAGTGGCAAGGTGGTGGATGTAGTGGCAAGGTTGTGTATGTAGTGATGAGGTGGTGGATGTAGTGGCTAGGTGGTGGATGTAGTTTTGAGGTGGTGGATGTAGTGGTCAGGTGGGTAACTGTAGTTGCAAGGTTGTGGATGTAGTGGCAAGGTGGTGGATGTAGTGGCAAGGCGGTTGATGTAGTGGCAAGGTTGTGGATGTAGTGGCAAGGTTGTGGATGTAGTGGCAAGGTTGTGGATGTAGTGGGGAGGTGGTGGATGTAGTGGCAAGGTTGTGGATGTAGTGGCAAGGTTGTGGATGTAGTGGTGAGGTGGTGGATGTAGTGGCAAGGTTTTGGGTGTAGTGATGAGGTGGTGGATGTAGTGGTGAGGTGGTGGATGTAGTGGCAAGGTGGTGTATGTAGTAATGAGGTGGTGGATGTAGTGGCTAGGTTGCGGATGCAGTGGCAAGGTTGTGGATGTATTGGCAAGGTGGTGGATGTAGTATCAAGGTTGTTTATGTAGTGGCAATTTTGTGGATGTAGTGGGAAGGTTGTGGATGTAGTGATGAGGTGGTGGATGTAGTAGCAAGGTTGTGGATGTAGTGGCAAGGTTGTGGATGTAGTGGCAAAGTTGTGGATGTAGTGGCAAGGTTGTGGATGTAGTGGCAAGGTTGTGGATGTAGTGTCAAGGTTGTGGATGTAGTGGCAAGGTTGTGGATGTAGTGGTGAGGTGGTGGATTTAGTGGCAAGGTTGTGGATGTATTGATGAGGTTTTGGATGTAGTGGCAAGGTTGTGGATGTAGTGATGAGGTCTTTAATGTAGTGGCAAGGTTGTGGATGTAGTGGCAAGGTTGTGGATGTAGTGTCAAGGTGGTGGATGTAGTGGCAAGGTTGTGGATGTAGTGGCAAGTTGGTGGATGTAGTGGCAAGGTTGTGGATGTAGTGATGAGGTGGTAGATGTAGTGGCAAGGTGGTGGATGTAGTGGTGAGGTGGTGGATGTAGTGGTCAGGTGGGTAACTGTAGTTGCAAGGTGGATAATGTAGTGGCAAGGTGGTCGTTGTAGTGGTGGGGTGGTGGATGTAGTAATGTACCCGTGAATGTGCCGGTGTGGAACAGGCCTTCAGCAACCCACGCTTGCCACAAAAGGCGACTATGCTTGTCGAAAGAGTCGACTAACGGGATCGGGTGTTCACGCTGACTTGGTTGACACATGTCATCGGTTCCCAATTGTGCAGATTGATGCTCATGTTGTTGATCACTGGATTGTCTCGATTATTTACAGACCGCCGCCGTATAGCTGCAATATTGCTGAGTGCGGCGTAAAACTAAACTGACTCACTTACTGGATGTAGTAATGAGGTGGTGAATCTAGTTTTGATGTAGTCATCAACTAGGTGTAGTCTCCATCTAACTCTAAACATAGAAATATCTGTCTGCACTCGGGAGGAGTCTCTGATTGTGACGTCACTTTGAAAACTAGCATACAATTAAAATGTAACTTAACATGATGTCCCTTTGATTACTTTCCCTTTGATTTGATGTCCCTTTGATTCATGTGAAAGACATAATAATATAAAAACTTACAGTTCAGTATATTAGAGTCAGCTATACTGAACAGCAAAAGAAACGTCAGTTTCGAAAGAATGAAATCTCATAGATGAAAGAGTTCGTCTTAATGTCTTAAAAACTTGACAAAAAGCCATACTTGCGTTTCTTTTGCTGTTCATTATAATTCTATTACTATTTCGACTTGGTGTAAAAACAGGAAATTTATCAGAAGACAGGAACAGAACAATGAGCGATCTTGTATTAGTGTAGTTTTTAGCAGACCAGAAAGACAATCTACTGTTTCATTTATTAACCACTTACATGTACGATTTGTTAATGATTTCTCTGGTCTACCTGAAAGGTAAGCGTCCGTTTGGACTTGGAGTAAATAAAATTTCCTCGTTATCTCAATTCTACATCAAAGACATCAACACTATTTTCGCAAGCCCACTACTGCATCGCTCAAAACACAACTACATTAATCATATCACCGCTCACTCCCCACTTATACTCCGCCAGCATGTTTTTTTTCAATGTTTTTTTTTTTATTATCCATTCAACTCAGTAGACAGATACACAAATAAATGATGCAACAGCACAAGTACATAATAAGACAAAAGTTCATATGGATAAAAGTTATACATACTGGATATATGGCAGCAGTGGTGACCATTTTCTGTCAAATGGTAACATTTTATTATTCTTAGTAGCAATAAACTTTTCAGTTTTGAAAATATCACCCAGTATTTTTAGAAATGCATCCAGTGATAACTTGGTGTTTTTAATACTTGATACATGAATGTATTTTTTACCAGCAAGAAGTATATGGTTCATTAAGTCAGTATTATTTCCACCAATTAAGACTGTATATTTTGTCAGGGTAAATGTTTCTGTTGTCTTATTGTCAATATATTCTTTCCGCCAGCATGTTTCCTATTACACCACAACTCAACACTTCACCCACAACTTCACCACTACATCCACCACATCACCAATACATCCAACAACAGACTACTACATCCCACAACTCAACACTACATCCACTACCTCACCACTACATCTACCACCTCACCACTAAATCCAACGAATTGCCACTACATCGCCACCTCACCACTACATCGACCACCTCATCACCACATCCACAACCTTGCCACTACATCCACCACCTCACCACTACATCCACCACCTCACCACTACATCCAACAAATTGCCACTATATCATCACCTCACCTCAACGCTACATTGACCACATCACCACTACATCCACCCCCTTGCCACTACATCCACCCCCTTGCCACTACATCTGCATTACATCACTACATCCACCACCTTGCCACTACACCCACCATTTCATCACTACATCCACCCCCTTGCCACTACATCCACCATCTCATCACTACATCCACCACATCACCACTACATCCACCATCTCATCACTACATCCACCACATCACCACTACATCCGCCACATCACCACTACATCCACCACCTCATCACTACATCCACCACCTTGCCACTACATCCACCACCTTGCCACTACATCCACCACCTCATCACTACATCCACCACATCACCACTACATCCACCACATCACCACTACATCAACGACCTCATCAGTACATCCACCACCTTGCCACTACATCCGCCACATCACCACTACATCCACCACCTTGCCACTACATCCACCACCTTGCCACTACATCCACCACCTCATCACTACATCCACCACATCACCACTACATCCACCACATCACCACTACATCCACCACATCACCACTACATCCCCAACCTCATCAGTACATCCACCACCTTGCCACTACATCCGCCACATCACCACTACATCCACCACCTCACCACTACATCAACCACCTCATCACTACATCCACCACCTTGCCACTACATCCACCACCTCATCACTACATCCACCACGACGCCACTACACCACCGCCCCATCCCTATATCCCCTCCTCATCACACTGTGTCTCACCAAACAAATAACGTTACGATTCACGTCATCAGGTAGAATTACAAAGGTACAAGTACAAGCTACCTAATTCCAAATTAGGTCAATGTCAAGCCTGATTTGTATCCCTGAACGCCATGGACCGTGCAGGAATCGCTCCCAACAGTATTTTTTTTCGTGCACGTCATAAACAAATATAGCAAAGTTGCATTTAACTAATGCAGCTCTGAACTTCATTCTCAAGAGGGAAAGGCCCTTGAAACTGTTACCAGTCCTGCACCAATAGAGATGGTTCGCTATGATTTTCATGTGTTGTCTAGGACCTTAGGCAGGCCCTTCCCCAGACACCTGTTGAACCCCAGTCCCAGTGACATTGAACCTGAGTCGTTGACCCGAGAGGACATTGACGTCAAATATCTTCACAAATTCACGTTTTATCATCCAAGCATTGTTAGCTATCATGTAATTTTGATCCTGTGCGTCAGCAGTTCAGCCAACCAACAAACAGTTTACAAAAACAAAAAGAAAATCATGCCCCTATAAAAACAACACCTTACCTAGGAGCCAGTCAGTCTTGCCGTGCAGAAGGATCTGATAGGACGCCCATTTTAGAATCTTGTATCAACGTAAGTACTTCACGTCTAACAGCTGTTAAAGTTGGTTTTAAATGTGAAACCATGCTAGGGACAAAACATTTCCTAATGTTTACTATACAGTGTATTTTGATCCTGTATAAATTCTTGGATCAGAAGTTTTTAGCAATATCCAGTTAAAATATTCTATGCAGTGTCTGTAGATATGTGTCTTCAATGTCTTTAGGTTAGAAACAATATGGGAACGGTAGAGTAGCATGGTGCACCTGGTTGTGACATAGGTACCATCCCATGTCGTGAAATTGTGTATTTTAACGTTATTTGGTTTTGTCACAAATACAAACAGATTGAAGAATGATGTCAGTTTACATGAGTATGAAATCCATGTTTTGATAAACATAATTTTCATTTCAGTTTTCCAAGATGTTCTGCTCGAGATGGGAATGGCTTCTTGTCGGGGTGCTGGTGATGATGTTCCGGCAGGCGTTATCGCAAGGTAGGATAATTAACATGTGACTAGTTTTTTGTCCGTTCTGGTTTCATTAATGGAATAAATTTCTCACCTTATTCTGTATCGAGCCGTGTAAAAACTAGTCGTTAGAGACTCAATGTAAAATTAACATTTTCATGAATATAATCTTTATATCTGGTATGTGAAGATATGAATTCTCGTACAGGTGAAACGAATAATCCTCAAGCAGATTTACAAGACGGAGTTGTGTTTAGTAACTGTCAGTTTCTTGGTGATGAAAACATATCTGTTGGCGATCAGAAATCTCATGATACTAGTATGGGCAAATTTGGTCAGCCGGTGTTACCTATACATTATAGGTAGAGTGGTAGAGCATATGTAGCATACTATCAGACTGGATAACAACGGAGAGGAGAGGACAAAAATTCTACAAAAGCCTCACAGAGTTGATATGATGTTTTGATTATGATCAACGTTTCATCGAGCATTTTATGTTTAATGGTTTTCGAGTTAGATTGCAATTCTTCGGTACGCTTTTAAGACAAACGGACTATACCTACACTTTGACCAAATAATTTACCACATGGGAAATAAAGTCTAAGAACAATTCTCCAGCGTCCCTCAAATATCGATCTGATGCTGAAAACAACGTAAGAAATTACAGTGTCTTAGTCATTTTAATACGTTTTAATTCAAATGAAAAAATATTCAACACTGACATTGATGACATGAATGCTCTACCGGTGTTAGACTCATGCAATGATGAAAGTGAACTACTTCATTCTTTAGCTCACCTAAAAAGGGAAACGCAGCTGGCCGATGAGATTACTATTGACATGTTGGGGTGTTCTAGGATTGTAGTAAAGCACCTTTTCTAAGCAAATACGTTATTAAGTTATTACCAAAAAAGGTGCTATCCCAAACAATTGCTCATGTTCTATAATGTCTCCCCTGCGTGGAAAAAGTGATCTGAGTGGCAAGACAACGACCGGGGTATTTCATTAGTGAGCATTCTAGGAAAAGTACATGCAATAATAATAAATAATAGAATTTTTAAATGGCCCAACATACGTCATAAACTTACATCTGACTTTCGAAAGAATTATTAAAACATTTGATCACATACCTACACTTTGACCACGTGGGAAATAAAGTCTATGAACAAATCTTCACCGTCCCGTCACTTATCCAAAACACATTGTCAAGACGGAAGCATAAATTGTACGAGGTATTTGTGGATTAAAAAACTATTTGTAGCATGGATTGTGAAACAGATTTCTTTGACTGGGTTTAAGACAAGTCTTTTGAGTCCTATCTTTTTTTTCTTTTCTATTACATTCATAAATTATGTATTGAAGTAGCTCCAAATCCACATTTTCCCACACATGATAAAAGTGTTTATGTTACTTTATGCAGACGATTTTATTGTCAGATAGTGTTGTTGGTCTTCAGCGACAACTAAATGTTTTAAATGCATACACAATAAAACGGAAATTATCAGCAAATCTAGAAACATCTAAATCGTGATCTTTTTGGAATCTTCTGTTTTCCCATGGTTCTGCTTTCCATACTTTTAACAGTCGCACTGGTACAGCATGTGACTTGTTGGCAGATATAAAACCCTGTGGTATAGCAATATCAGGAGAGCCAACAGTTACCACTTTAATTAGTGACGGAGCTGTCACTGCTCAGATGTTCTAACCCGCCCAATACTGTGAAAACAGTTTATGGATATGTCTTCACCCAACAAGCACTAGTTACAAGTGTCACTGATTTATCTTATCTTATAAAAAACTGTGTTATCCCCAAATGTGTAAGGGACACAGGAGCAGAATCAAAACTTTCCAAATATATTATGTACAAATTGCCTTAGCAGAAAAGAATGATGCAATAGTGTGAAATAGTGTGAATGACGAAGGTGGGGACCGATATGCAATGGACCGGTGAATGTCCCGGGGTAGAATATGCCTTCAGCAATCCAGTGCTTGGCATAAAAGGCGACTATGCTTGTCATAAGAGGCGACTAGTGGGATCGTGTGGTCAGGCTCGCTGACTTGGTTGACACACGTCATCGGCTCCACATTGCGCAGATCGGTGCTCATGTTGTTGATCACTGGATTATCTGGTGCAAACTCGATTATTTACAAACCGCCGCCATATAGCTCGAATATTGCTGAGTGTGGAGTAAAACTAAACTCAATCGCTCACTCACGATACGCAATGGTTTCCTCACACTACCCTGAGGCGGGTATAGACCCAAAAGCGCTTACAGACAACTTGACAGACATGCCCCAAAGTAAGGATAGTAATGATATTGTCACTCCTGCAGCGGAATACAGTAGACAGGAGATCTGTAGTTTGCAGGCACTGAAGAGTTATATCACCATCAGCTCAGTCAAACAATTTCAAGCTGATTAACGTTTTATTTCCCACTTCACATAATTAAATTAATGTTGTGGGACAAAGGTGCTTCAAGTCTACCTTTACCCAAATCACCAAGATCGAGTCTAGCACTGTCTTCCACTGTGTGAGGATGGTCTTCAAAATGTGGCACAACAACCGTATCTAGTATTCCAGTGATGTACCTTTGTCTATTCAGATTTTCTCTGACCATCACGAGGTCAAGTATACAGTCATGTGAGAGGCACCCGTACTAGGTCAATGAACCCCCAAGAAACGTCACTTACACCAAGATATTTCGTTGTGCATATTTCTGCGGCTAAAAACACGAGTTACGGTCCTTTGTTTTGATTTCATTTGAGACAATTGCTCACTAACACCACATATACAGCTTCTGCGGCGAACAACACGAGCTGGCTCATCAGCCGTGAACTACAGTCCGTTTCTCTGATTTCATTTAAAACTGATGAATTGCTCACTAACAACACGTCTAATAATTGCAACAACCAAAACAAACTGTACAGTCAAAAGAAATCAACAGACCAACTCTGATGAATTGTCTCATAATTTTGGACATCCGGATAAAGCAGTTGTTTAACAAACGGTTATAATTTTGCTGTCACTTTCGCAATTTTGTACGAGAGCGGACCTCTTGCTGGTGGAACAGGAAGGTAATTAAGAAAAATGTGTATTGAAATTTCAATTTCACAACCCGTGAAGGTCCCGGGGTAGAATAGGCCTTCAGCAACCCATGCTTGCCATAAAAGGTGACTATGCTTGTCGTAAGAGGCGACTAACGGGATCGGGTGGTCAGACTAGCTGACTTGGTTGACACATGACATCGGTTCCCCATTGCGCAGATCGATGCTCATGTTATTGATCACTGGATTGTCTGGTCCAGACTCGATTATTTACAGACCGTCGCCATATAGCTGGAATATTGCTAAGTGCGACGTAAAACTAAACTCACTCACTCACTCACTCACTCAATTTCACAAGTGCAACGCACACACCAGGCTGTTCCAGCCACTCTCGTAAATAAACAGCGAAAAGTGACAACAAAACAACGATCGTTCATCGTTGTAATGATTTTATTGAGGTTATAAACTCCCTGTTTCATAGACCTGTTAAATGACTGGTCCAAGCACCATACTACCCTACGCATAATTTACTAGGAAAAGTCAAGCTCTTTAATATCGCTTGATTGTATATATCGTATTTTCGAGACCATCCTAGTTTTGACGAGACCTACCCCGAAACAAATGTCCAGTGTCAGCTTGGATCATTTCATCCGGCTCTTCGAGCAAAGCATTGTCTATTTCGTTGCGAGTGGTCGTGGTTGTTGACGGTGACGTACATCCATGGATATCCCGACCTGTGAAGATCCTGGTTTTAGTGACCTATGCTCGTCGTGGTCGGGTGGTGAGGCTCACTGACTTGGTTGACACACGTATCCCAATTGCCCCAGCTGATATAACAGTTTTCAAACAACAGAAAATTTCAAGTACTGGTGGGTTCCACATTGTCTGACTATTACCACCAAGATCAGGGTGTCCCTAAAGGCAGCATCCCTTCTGTAAACCTTTTCAGCATCAACATTAACAGGCTCCTGCTTGGGCTGTCAACCTACTTGGGTTGTCAGTCAAGACGTGATGAAGTTTTACGACGATCTCGTATTGGCCACAACCGTCTTACTTATAACTATATGTTGAAAACGGACGGGGATGGACCTCCCATGTGTGTCTCTTGCCATGACGTGTTCATATATTTTGCTTGACTTTTCCACCGCAAGGAACTCCCATTATGTTTAGAGAAATCTGAAAGATGTTTTCCCGTGTGGGCGAGCATCTGATCGTAAATTACCTGAAGGAAGTTGACCTGTATTTGACACACAACCATGAATGCTCCATGCACACTAAGTAGAATGCCACTCATATAAAGATTCTCTGTTTATCGCCTGGTCCAGTCGATGGTGGATTCTCTCAGTGGAGTTCGTGGAGCGTCTCTTCGTGTGCAGTTACCTGTGGAGAAACACAAACAAGAACTGCGACCAGAACCAGGACATGCACAAACCCGGTTCCATCGAATGGCGGCAATGACTGTACTGGATCAAGGCTACAGAGCAAGGTAGTCGGTTGCGGACTGACCGGTTGCCCAGGTAACATTGTTGCCATGTCGATTATCTAAATAGTTAACTAATATCAATGATACCCAAAAGGCTTGATTGTGGCTATATACAGTGTAACAGAGCATTCACACGGGGAATTGCAACAGGAAAGTTTAACACGCAATAAATACACCGTTTCGCGTCATGGTGTGCTAATATTATTAATTAATTTACTGGAAACAATGCATGTTGTTTAAATGATCGTGTTACGTTTGCAGTATAATGTAATTTAGACAGTATTCATTCTCAGTCACACTTGTTCTTAATTTTAAACATATTCGTACATCTTTCACGATTTTTTCTTTCAGCTCATTACACATACTCACATGGATTCACATTCGACATGGTCATTGTTTGGACATTAACTATTTGGCTACTGCTTCATTTCGCAAAAGCAATTTTAATAAAATAGTCTGATGACAAGAACCACATTTCACAGATTTTATCTCACTTACTGATGTTAATTTCGATTTTTCGTTTGGACACCAATACCATTCAAGCATTATTAGGTACTCTTTGTTTGTTTGTTTATGTATTTTTTCTGTTGATTACACACGGATCACATGGCTGGCATTTCTCTTAAAGATTAGGATATTGATACACTTCGGCACAGAAATAAAAAACACCATTTTAATAAAATACCTTTGTGACAAAAATCACGTTAATTTCAATTTTTCGATTAGACAACAATGGTGTTGTAGCACTGCAGGGTTATTAAAATGCAATCTTCAGTTAGAATCCCGTGTAATTGAGTTTAAAACAATATCTACCTTCAGTCAAGTATCTGTGGCTGACATGTACAGCGACACACGCAGACACGTTTCACTGTAAACTTCGAACTTTACCCAAATCATGTTCACGTGCACATCATCAAAACCGATACCGCGAAGCTAAATCAACGTACAATCATACAACTCAGTTCCCAAATAATATCACCCCAAGCTGGAACATCCATTACTTTCGGGATAGTACTTATTCAGGGTAATTTTGTGGTATTTGTCTCCACGATCGCAGGTTTCTCGCACCACCATGAGTCAACTGTATACCATGAAATACCAGAAAGGTGTAAAAACTCCGTTTACCGTCTGTTCCAGTCGTTGGTGGATTCTCTCAATGGTCTTCTTGGACCAGCTCCCAGTGTTCTGTTACCTGCGGAACAGGATCAAAGTCTCAGGAAAGGAGTAGAACATGCACGAACCCTGTTCCAGCGAATGGCGGCAGTGAATGCACTGGGGCGGGTAGAGAGAGAAAGACAGACCAGTGTGAAGAGTCTGCATGTCTAGGTTAGATAGTTGACACTGAGATTATCTAATCAGTACATTAGGGTTAATGATACTCCATACCTTGAATCTAGTGTGATGGCACTTCCAGTACTCTAGCTGCACGTAGCCGTTCCTAATGCAATAGACACTGCGAGAACAAAAAGTAGTTTAAAACGATATTAAAACACCTTTCATTCTGGTTTTTAAGAATTGAACTGTACAGTCACATACTGGCACGTTTCGGAGTACTTTTCGACTTTACCCCGACCATATTCAGGAACACAGACCCTTTAAGGTCCGGGGTAAAATAGGCCTTCAGCAACCCATGCTTGCCATAAAAGGCGGCTGTGCATGTCTATGAAGCTACTAACGGGATCGTGTGTCAGGCTCGCTGACTTGGTTGACCCACGTCATCGGTTCCCAATAGCGAACCCCATGCTTCTGATCACTGGATCGTGTGGTCCAGGCGCGATTATTTACAGACCGCTGCCATATATTTGGAATATTGCTGAGTGTGGAGTAAAACCAAACTCACTCACTCACTCATCCATGAACACATCATTGACAACGATTGGTCAATATCGGCGTGTCCATTGAAGGGTGTGAATGGAACAATTATCTAAATGCGTATACAAACATACAACCCGATTCCACAGTAATATAACACCACACCACACTACGAAGAAAAATATATATATAAAAATACAAAATAACAAAAGAAGCAAAATCAAATAACACGTAAGACAAATAAATGGAACGTCCCTATTCTATGACTTCATCAGGGAAAATCTGGCATCTGTAACCACCACCGCATGTTTGACACGCAAACATGAAGACACCTGCACACTAAATATAATGACACACATGTCAAGAAGTTCTCTGTTGTCAGTTCCAGTCAATGGTGGAATCAGTCAGTGGGGTCAATGGAGCGGCCCCCCGTGTCCAGTTACCTGCGGTGAATCAGCTACAAGAGTTGAGAGAAGAGCTAGGACATGCACAAACCCGGCTCCAGCGAATGGCGGCAGTGACTGCACTGAATCACCTACAGAAAGCAAGATAATCAATTGTGGATTAAGTGGATGTCCAGGTAACATAGTTGGCATATAAATTCTCTGAATAGTCAATTAAGATTAACGATACCCGAGGGCTTGAATCTTGTGTGATGCAACATTCGCATGGGGAACTGTAACAGGGGAGAGCCAAATATGCAATAAATCCTCACCGATATAATTATTTGTTTATTAAACACGATGCATGTTGTTAAATGCTCGTGTTATGTCTCCAGTATTATAATCTGTATCTGTATTTATTCTCGGTGTAACTTGTTGTTAGATATTAAATATATTTATTTTTCTTTTAAGACTTTTTTCTGTTGATTGCTCGTGTATCACATGGATTCACATTCAACATATACTATCTCTTAAAGATTTGGATGTTGATACATTTCGGTTCAGAAACGTAAAAAAACACTTTAATAAAATAGCCTTTTGTGACAAAAATCACGTTTTATTGTTGCTTTCTCACCAAGGTAGTTGACAACAATGCAAATGTTTAGTTTAACCGCCATGTAATTGAGTTTAAAACAGTATCTACTTTCAGTCAAGTTTGTCGGGCTGACATGTACAGCAACACAGTGCAAACACGTTTCACTGTAAAGTCTAAACTTTATCCAGATCCTGTTCATCTGGAAAACGATACAACGAAATTGGCCTTTTCAAAACACGTTGTGAATTAAACAATTATAATCTGAATCCACATACAATCAGATACACAAGTATGGAAGATCCCTCACTTCTGTGATAGTTGTTACTCTGGGAAAATGTGGTATTTCTCACCACCATCGCAGGTTTGGCACACCAACAAGACACAATTGTGCAAATCGGGTAATATGCCATACATGTATAGAAATTCTGTTTATCATCTGTTCCAGTCAATGGTGGATTCACTCAGTGGAGTGCTTGGGCGATCCCCGAGTGTTCTGTCACCTGTGGAGTGGCAGCTACAAAGCTTAAAAGTAGAACAAGGTCATGCACAAACCCATCTCCTGCGAATGGCGGCAGTGCCTGTGATGGACAGACATCGCAACAGTTCTTAACGAATTGTCAATTGAATGCATGTCCAGGTATGATTTTTGACATTTGTATGATATTATTTTTACATACTTGAATAAGAAAACTGATACCCGAGTTCTTAAATCTAGTGTAATGCAACAATTACACGGTGAATTGTAATAAGGATAGGCTAAAGTACTGTTTTTAAGGACCGTCTACTCAGGATGTGTACTTACGGCTGACAGATACAAGGGGTCGTCTCAAAAATAAATTATAATATGCTTTTTCATGTGTGTTTAATATGCCTCACCTATTGATTAACATCTTACATAGCATTCGTATTCTTTCATAACGTTCATGTTGAGATATATAAAAGAGCAAGTTACGCATGGAAAATTGTAAATCAGCCATCGAATGAAATGTCACAAAATATATATAAATAATACATAAAAAATGACCACCCTATGATCGACAGGACTGGATAGTATATGTAAATTATTTTGACCTGCCGTTTACTTCCTAGGTTCAAAATGGGCATTTAAAATGTGTCCTGTGTGATACGATATCATTGCAAACTAATTTGCATTAAGCCACTGTCTGTTCCAAATAAGCTTTGGACTTATTTGCTACACATTGCTTATTTCTGCAAGAGTCAGTAAAGCCCTTTTTCAATTTCCCCAGCTCCCTACCACTGAGACTGTCGTTAGACCAAACATAGTTTCACAGTTACTTCACACTTTCACATAGTAACTACACAAATTGTTGATACAAATGCGAAAAAGCTTTTTTTCCTATTTCCGACAAATTACCCTTCATTATGTCCACAGTAACATCAAAGTAACATGTCAAAGTAACATTTCAGTCCAAATGTACATGAATGTAACATAACTGTATTAGTTTGCGTAAATGTTAAATAGCACTGGTGGTGACAAAACTCATCAAAAGGTGCAAAACATTTATGGCCGTTTGTTAATGTAGCAGAGATTCATTGAACAGGCAACTCAGTATATAGACAAAAACGCCGGCATTCCTAATTTCTTATATTCACAACCTAAGTGTTTGCATTCAGTATTATTTTAACTTGTATATAGTTCCTTAACCTTGTTGACGAATTCATTTTATCAGACGCCCTGTACCTTCTTCTATGGCGGTATGGGATACACCGGTCTGTGAGATAATAATATCCACTGTGACATAAAGATGTAGGCTACGATCATTTCCAGTTGAAGACCATTATGCCCAGTCAATATCTCCATACTTTAGTCTATTTATATCACCCCGCCATCATTGAAGCCGAATGAGCCGGAATGCAGTCGGAATGAAATTTTCTTGAGATTTCTGGAAATTCGAACTGGATTCTAAACGTTATTGCAATCCGAATGCTTACCACCTATTCGCCTGAAAACTTGCAACAGGCTCGAAAGTTTTGAATTTTGAAACATATCGAACGGTGTTTGAGGTGCATTCAAACTGTATTCTAGGCATTCTTTCTGCATCCTAACTGCATTCTACGTATTCGGAACATATTCGAGGGAGAATAGAACAGACGAGTTCATTCGTCCCCACTCGCCCCTGTGAAATTAATTATCCCTTGCTGCAATTTCTGCTTGTATCCGTATCTGTATTTCTGTAGCTCTGGGCATGTCAGAAGCATTTGATTTACAGTAAATTTCATGTCTAGTTTATTCGTCCCCACTCGTCCCCACTCGTCCCCTACTCGATGCTTGTTATGTGCCAAAATACGACAAACCGGTCAGAAGACGCGTAATGGATGCGGTGCAAAAGGTGCAAAAGGTGCAAAATCTATAAACACGTATGACCGTTCGTTAAAGGTCACATGCAACCAAAAAATCAAACATAATTAAAACACATTTATCACTTATTCATGACATCTAATATACATTGCTGCTTTTAAAAAAAACAATTAAACAAAATTATAAGCGTAAAATCGCGATTCAAAAGGGCAATATTTTGTACTTGGGCTTACTTGCCCCGAAACGAAGCCCTCGGGAGACTGAACCCAGTCATAGCGGGTGGATATGCACTCAAGTGTAACGATGGCTTCCGATTGGCTGTTTCATTTGCTGATATGCTGACGGTTCATTGTGTGTACAGAAAGATGATCTTTTTGATGGGCATTTTAGAAGTATAGCCAGTCACAAGAAAGTAAGATTCTGTATGGATAACAACTTCTTTTTGTGTACTTGATGCGTCGTTTCAGTATGGATTCATATACTGTTGTCAAACAAATCATATACACTAAAACAAGTCGTTATCCATGAAGAATGTAGAGATGTTGTGTTTGGAAAATACATGTTCTTCGAATTTGCGTTCGATCCAATCAAAAATCATTTCAGTAGAGATGATAAACTACTGGAATCTGTCATTCGTCCAAGTGCAAAGCAGGACTTGAAACTGACAAGAGTTTGCACCAGTTTCCGTCAGATCCAGTCATCCGAAAAAAATGAATGTAGTATGTTTGCAACCCACAGACATAAAAACATGTCATGTGTATCACACGTGCCTAATTACATAATGTGGCAGACACGGGACTCGGGTGCACGAGTCATAAATCAACTTATTTTCTTTATGTCGTATAGTCTGATAGGTGTTAAGTTCAAATTGCACGTGGTCAATGATCGAAGCTGTGTATTGCATGTTGTCTTTAGCAGACAGGCAGGTAGACATATAGGTGTGAATAAACCAGACACTGAGCTTTCTCTGTGACAGAGACTGCTTACCACAATCAACAAGTTTTTTTACGTAACGAGTAGATTATTTCCTTGTTTGTGTACACAACCAAGATTAGACTACTGCTCACAACCTCAGACGCTGGGCATGCATACTGTTTCAAGCTCCGCGAACCTATTCACTGCGCATGCGTCACGGGCGCAGCGCAGCACATCTGTTGAAACCAGTTTTCCCCCCAGCGCTGGGGGGAATTTAGTGAAACGTTTGAACTCCGATTTCGCGGGCTTTTTTTCATCGCGTTTTCTTCAACTTTATAGGTTGAATTGGCATTTTTTATGATTTGTTTCGGTAAATGCATACCGAAAGGTGCAAGAATCTGTGTTTTACGTTGCATGTGACCTTTAATGTAGCGTAAATTTCATGTCTTGTGTATTCGTCACCACTCGCCCCTTGCCGTAACCACCAGTCATCCCCAAATCGATGCTTGTTATGTGCGAAAATACGACAAACAAGTCAGAAGGCGCGTAATGGATGCGGTGCTTCGATAAAAAATAATCCCGACTACTTAAACAGTTTTTGGCCTTATGTTAATGCTTAAGAACGTAGTTAACAGAATTGTGCTGTCTGATGTGAAGTTTTTGTTAAAGTCATGCAACTGACGGCAAAGATTCAAATACACGTGTGTTTGTTAACGTAAAGGCTCTCATTGGTCCAACTACGTGCGCTTCTGTCGATCTTGCGGCCTTCTTGTGGCGGATGTACGTGCGCTTCTGACAGTTTTAGGAAATGTAATAATATATCGCTAGACATTTTGAAACAAAAACGTTAATCTGTATAACCAACCAAAGTTAATCTTTAACATCGAGCGTATGGTAATAAGTACATCAGAATATATCTTTAGGTGTATCAAGAAGGTTTAATTCTCTGAAACAGATAAGCAAAAACAGCAATACAGTGTATTAGTACGTTAAGTACCATTGGAACATGACTAGAGATATCGTTCCTGTTTGAAGTAGTTCTGATGTTCCTAAGCCATTATGAAGGACGCGAGTCGCTATTCGGCGTGTCCCGGAATAACACGGGTTGATCACGAATGAGACGAGCCATTTCAAAATCTGTAAGAATGTCTCGAATGCTCCTCGAATGACCCGGAATATATCTCGATTTGCTGAGGTCGTTCCAAACGTATCAAATAACCAGGTCTATTCCACTGGTTTACTCAAATGAACTTTAAGGCACACCACACTTCTCTCATAATAAATTATGCATTTCTTCTGATAGTACTAAATATCGGTCCTCATAGAAGCTACCATATAATTCATTTCCCCCCAAATTATGTATTTAGGTCGCAAAATTTAATTAAAAAGTTCGAATGAATTAATGCATTAAACTGACTCGCCCTGTCCTCCACCGCCCGAACAATATTCCTCGAAAACCCCATAGAGTTATGTCTCTTGATGAGCTCTTGACAAATAGCATTTAGGCTAACACCACGTGCAATAGTTTTTGATGTAGGGAACAATTGCTTATATTGCAAATATGGCAAGTGTTTCGAAGTTGGTCTCAAAGTTTCAATGATATTATTGATTTCGGGCAAGCCGGGATAGTGAGCATTTTGTTGCAGCATAAGGAAGCTAAAATGTGTGCATATGCCCCAAAATATATGATTTGGTATAATCCAAAATATTGTGTGAGCTCGTGTCTTTAGATAAAGGAAACAAATGAGACCACAACATGTGTTTCATGTTAGGATCCATGCAAAACAGGATGCAGAGTGAGAATGGCCTTTCAATCAGCCGACTTTGACTTTTGTGATGTTTCAAGCAATATCCCGACAGATTTGAGGTACAATCGTCCATGCTGTTTCAAGAAAAAATACTCAGGGCATCATATGGCTCTCGTTTCCACAACTGACTGACATCCAAACACATGTTGTTCTATTTTCGTAGCAACCAATAAACAAAACACATCAGTACTACTTTTGTTACTTGAAATCCTCCATGGATTCTAAATGTGAATGTCATCCAACAGTAATTACAATTGATCAGAGCATGCTCATTTAACCGTAACTTCACGGTCCGCCATACAACTCATTCTCAGAAGTATTGAGGTTACAACAATCAAGGCCCCAACCAAGGCTTTTGAATGGTAGACCTGAAGAAAATTTCCAAATTTGATAATGTCTGGTGCAAGTTCAGTGGCTTGTACCATATATTCAATTAAAGTTTTCCGGTGAACAATTGACAAGATATTGCATGCGTTCATGACAGGTGCTGCTGTTGGGGCAGGCTATACTTTCCATTATCAGGTATCAACCAGGCATCATCACTATTTGACAGTAATTCATAAAAAGTACACAAAAAAGAAACGCATAGGTAGTATTTTTCCATGTAACTTTTCAAACTGGAATCATTGGTGTCTATGTAATCAGTATGTCAATCTGTTTTCCTCAATAACTGCAATAAATTGTGACCGGGAAAAAATACATGTGTTTCCTTTTGCACGCACGATCCATGTGTCATTTCCAATAAAAGTCGGGGGGTTTCACCGCTCTTGCGACAGTTGACACTCTTACATTTGGTGTTAAAGTCATGCCTAGACTTACTGAGGCTTAGCGCAACAATGCGATTGGTCATTTGAAGGCTGGGGAGCCTCAGTCTGCGATTGCAGGGCAACTGAGTGTATCACAGAGTATCATAGCAAGACCTTGGCATCGCTACCAGCAGCAAGGGTCAACACCTGATCGCCCCAGGTCAGGCCGACCCCGTGTGACCACGCCCGCTCAGGACAGGTTTATTCGGCTCCGACATTAGCGGAACAGGTTCACCACAGCATCCTCCACAACATCGGCAGTGCCGAACAGCTTATTTGAGGCTGGTATTCGTTCCAGAAGACCTTTGCAAGGACCTGTCCTTACACGTCAACATCGGCAACAACACAGACAGCGGTAACGAACGCCACGCTGCAAATTGTGTACAGAAAGTGGATAGAATTGTTGGTGGAAATGTCATGGTTTGGGCTGTCTTCTCATACAGTGGCAGGACAGATCTCATTCAGGTCCAGGGCATTTTGACAGCACGACGTTACCGTGATGAAATCATCAGGCCTTATGTCCTTCCTTTCGTGAACCGCCAGAGCGTCATTTTTCAGCATGATAACGCTCGGCCGCACACAGCAAGAAAAAACAGGGATTTCCTTGCCCAGAACAACATTCAGGTTCTTGACTGGCTCTTACGACCACCGGAACATTTTTGGGACGAACGCTTAACTGGCGATAATCGATGCAAATGGTAATTGGGCAGAATACCTTGAAAGAGGCGCAGGCCCATCGGATTTTGCAATTGCAGGATGCTTGTTTGTGTAACCATATGCCTTGGATATGATCTTGACTGATAGAATATCCGCAAAATAAGTGGCAATAAATAATAAATACGATGCTGTGCATCAGTCAAACAGATGAAGTAACCTATATTACCTCAATAAGTATCCACATTCACACGTAAATATATTATTCTCGTCAGTCTACCCTGTCAAGGCATTTGTATCTAAATGATGTAATTTTCATTCTTAAACCATAGATAATTTTCATTCTTAAAACATACATCTATGCTTAAAACATTCTTTAGTTATGACTGTTACTGGGCCTAGTCAAAACTTTCGGACAATTACAAGATTTGCAATACCTTGCTGTATGCTGATGAAGACTTTCTTCAGCATGTAAGAAACCAAGTGAGGAGGACTCCTGGGCGATTGCATCTACTATTAGTTGAGATTTGCTATGGATATGTGTTGATTTCGGGCAATCATACGCGGATTCTTCTTGCAACATCTTTACCTGTTAAATTCACTGCTCGTTGACGGTTTTGTTTTCAGTTTATGTGGTGTTAAGATCTGACATGACAGCGACTGTTTGTTCATCACTACTGACCACAATTTAGTCACAACCCAAGACTTAATCATCCCTCGCGTTTTACTTGGCGTGATATACAAGACTATTCCAAAATAGTCTGGCATTGTGTAATAACAGCAACCTTTTCCCTACCTTGTCCATCTGTCTTCATTATTACACCTATCTGCAATCTGTCCTCATTATTACACGATAGGCATCTGCATCAGTATACTGACACCTACATCAAGACGTCGTATCTATTGCAAAACGTAGTTCTCAGTTCATACTTGACAAGGATGTGGGATCGGCAGGTCCTTAAAGGTTCTCCTCGCCATCTGAAAAAGAGAGGAAGCATAATGAAATTGTGTCCATATGCTGCCCAAAGTTAAGTAGCACTGATTACCACATATCAGCTGCAACTTATGGGGAAAATATCCGAAGAAGAGTTTCTCTAGAGTTGTCAGAACACTTTCAACAAAATGAAATAAGAAATTCGCTCAAATCAAACTGAAAGAGAACAGGTGATATTAGTGAAAAGAAGAAACACAATTTCATAGAACATTTTCGCGAAGCGTTCCTTGCCAAAACCAGATTTTATTTTAAATGGGTAGGCATCATAACCATAGAACATAGCCACCATGTAAACAACCATCCAACCTAGAACATTCCTGAATGGGACACGAATGAATGTCATTTTTGTATCTCATATGACTCCTCCGCGCTGAAACACATCTAAAACAGTTCATAGGAGTGGAAAACTAACCAATGACATTTGTTTGCATGTCTTGGTGATCGGCTCTGAAACATGACTGTATCTTGATTGATCCTGCACCCCAATCTTCCATGCTACTAATTGTAATGAAGTGTGTGTGTGTTAACCAGAAAATGTTCTGTTTGTCATCCAGTCGATGGTGGATGGAGTGACTGGAGTATCTGGAGCTACCGCCCGTGTTCTGCGACCTGCGGGGTAGAGTCTACGACTCGATCAAGACGAAGGTCATGCACTAACCCACGCCCACTCAATGGCGGCAGTGATTGTACTGGTGACCGTCAACAGACAGAGACCTCGACTTGTGTTATGCCGAAATGTCCGGGTAAGATTGTCAGTAACCAGATTATATTTCACTAATAATTTTGATTATCATTCACCAAAATAGTAGCAGCATCAATACAAGGGCTTGGCGTGTGTTCTAAGTTCATTTGAGGTTTTTAAACATGTAGATGAAATAACCTATTGGCCAATTTGCAGTCAGGATTCATGTCTGGGGATGGTACTGTATATCAACTGACATACTTGTATGATTTTGTACTACTTGCATTAGAACATGGCAAGGGCATGTCAGGGCATTTCAGGGCAGGTTTCTGCGACATAAGCAAGGCATTTGACAACTTGGGACAGAAGTTACTGTTACTGATTGTTACTTAGAAGTTTATGGTATTAAGCGTAAGTTACTTGATTTTACAGTTATCTTGATTACAAATTACAGAGAGTAACAATAGACAATTACAGATCAGATCCATGAAAAGTCTCTACTGGTGTGGCACAAGGATCTGTCCTTGGGCCATTACTGTTCTTGGTTTACATAAATGATATTATTGAGGGTATCAATACCATGATTCGTCTTTTTGCCGGTGATTATTGTTGATTATCATGTTTTCACTGCCACTTCCTTAAATGATGACTTAAATAGGATCTCTCACTCGACTGAAATATGACAGGTGTTTTAATCTTGATAAGACTGAAGGTGTACAGGGAGAAGTACCGGTAATCCATTTCCAATTCTGTGCTTAATATGCTAGGAGTTTACATTACTGAAGACAGCCACCACAAAACCTATTAGTAACCTTACAATCAGATTGTAAATGTGCGAATACGTCCGTGTGACGAATCATGGATGAATCGACATAGTCTCAATTAATGCACAAGCGTAAACGAGCACACCATAAAACAATAAATTAACAGTCTCGCATATTTTTTATCTGCAGCAAAATACACTTATTTCCGAAGAAGCTCTAGGATGAATACAAGAATACATTGTCGAGCTTGATGTGAAATTAAGCAACTCATCAGACAGCAAACGTTTGTGGAAAATTGTAAGAAACTACGCTAAAAATTCAAATAAAAGAAAATTGTTCCCGAGTTTAGAAAATGATGGAATTGTTTATGAAAATTATATCAGGAAAGCAAATTTACTTATCGTTACTTTGTTAGACAAGCCACTGCTGACAACGAAGATGACGATATTAGATCTGGACCCGAGTCGATAAAACACGAATAGCTGACATAAAAATCAACAGGGCCTGACTTGAAAAGTAGTCGCATTCTTAAATACTAAGCAAAATTATTTCCAAACCGCTGTGTTATTTAACCAATGTCTTTCAAAGTCATCACTTCCTTCAATTTGGAAAATAGCTTCAGTTGTTCTCATACTTAAAAAATGATAGCTTGCAATACACTTTCACTCCTACATACATGTGCCCACCTACTCACCTTCACTGCTATACACTTTCACTCCTACATACATGTGCCCACCTACTCACCTCCACCGCTGTACACTTTCACTCCTACATACATGTGCCCACCTACCCAAGTCCATTACTATACACTTTCACTCCTACATACATGTGCCCACCTACTCACCTCCATTACTATACACTTTCACTCCTACATACATGTGCCCACCTACCCAAGTCCATTACTATACACTTTCACTCCTACATACATGTGCCCACCTACTCACCTCCATTACTATACACTTTCACTCCTACATACATGTGCCCACCTACCCAAGTCCATTACTATACACTTTCACTCCTACATACATGTGCCCACCTACTCACCTCCATTACTATACACTTTCACTCCTACATACATGCGCCCACCTACTCACCTCCATTACTATACACTTTCACTCTTACATACATGTGCCCACCTACTCACCTTCACTGCTATACACTTTCACTCCTACATACATGTGCCCACCTACTCACCTCCACTGCTGCCCACGTAAACAACAAAACGCATGTTTTCACGCACCCATGTCCACACTGTATATTTAAATGCACTGTTCTGTTCTGCGTGTAATTTCTATCATGGTAACATCCACCTTTTCTTAGACTAAGTGACATCCTAGTAAGTTAATAACGTTGTTTGCAGGCGCATCGGTGAATCGTGAATCTTGAAAAAAGGTGGAGTGTTAACCTTGAAGATGGAAACTTCTTTATATCACTTTTTGCTCTTTACTCTGTATCTGATATAAAATATGCTTTTCGTTTCAGGTGAGAATTGAATTAAGGACACCAGTGGCCATTCCCAAACCCACACGTCAATTTCGTTAACAGTTTTATCACCACGTATCTTTACTAATCATTAAACACCTGTCCTTTACTTTTTCACACGGTGTTTCTATTAACAACAAAGACATGTTCCTCTCTCGACTCGTGTTTGCAGAGACTGAATCCTGATGTACATATATAAAACTGAGACAAATGAGTGTGTGACTGTATGTAGGTTTGTTGTGTGCATATATACACAGCTTTGCTTTGTGCTTAAGACCCCGAAATGTATTTTGAAATAAATAGTTTTCTTACAAAATGAATATTTGTTTACTCCATTTGTGAACCTTGATAAACTGTCTTTGACTGTGCTTCACTTTTCTGTCGAAAGACTGGGGACTTGAATTCTTATGAAATTCTTACCTTTTCCTCAGCACTGAGGTCTTCCTGCCAAAATACAAGATCACCAGACTCTGCCATGTGTCTTGACCATGGTACGGACATTTCCTCATCAGGACAATCAAGCACATGACATGTATTATTTCTGATTTTGAACAGGCGATTTTTAGAGTATCTGCACGAGTGTTTAGCTCACGTTTCCCTGAAATCATCAGACACAGATCACTTGGAGTGAAAGACAGAATCTTGGATTGTCTGACGTCTACAGAGCAGATGAAGACATTAGAACCTACTGTTCTATGTTGGACATTCTTGTCCTGATGGGGAAATGTCCTACAGTCGTCATTACCATGTCTCCTAGTGGCATTTCTCCCATAACTTCCTGCCTGTGCCTTATAGTGTGAGTATTACACTATATAGAGGTATTTAGAAGCACACACCCTGGACTAGGTAAAATTATTGTCAGTATTATTCGTTATACTCCACTACTGGGTCTTATAAACCCTGGTTGCTTCTGGTAACCTTTGAGATTTTACGTCGTAACGATTCCGAATGCTATTTCCTGCACTATCGTTTCCGGGTGATGCACATGGCGCACGCTACAACACTATCAACAGTGAGTAAACGGTCGCTGAAAATAGCGTTTTTGTCAATATTCATGGATGTCAGCTTGCGGAAATATTAGCTAATCTCATCAGAAACACCTAAGCGAATACACTGCTAGTCAAATATCTGTGTTTTTTGCGAATTTGCGTTTGTTGAGGGACCAATGTCAGTGACTGGGGAAATTTGTAAGTCACGCCAAATGCTAAAAAGTAACCATTGTCTGATTGGCTAAATCCGTCCGAACGTCCCTCGTTTGATTGGACGGTCATAGGTCTGACCCGACCTCCTGCGAGGGTTTGTTAGACTCAGTAGAGGAGTGTAGTGAATAATACGAATAATTAAACTGCATACGCCCCAAACATACAAAAGACAAAAATGGACCTCTACAATAAACATTTACTCTCGTGCAAAATGAGTGGGAGGATTCTTCAGTCAGTCAGTGTATGCTGCACGTGACAAATGTATCAAATGTGCTGTGTATTCAATGTGTCAGTATATTTCATATCAAATGGCAGACTCAACAGTTTTATCCTTACATCATGTCACCATATACTATGTGAGTAAGAGAATTTTTGATATCATTATAAATGGTAAGCTGTAGAGGTGGAGCACAGTTTAATGTCCAAATCAAGATTGCCACCTTCACGCATACGCGTAGACTAAAAATCAGTCTCTGAAATGGACAAAAGTTCATGGTAAAAAAAATAATGCAATGAAATGGAGCCCTGAGACTTTCTTCATTTTCAGAAGCTAAGGAAATAAGGACTTGCCACATTTTCTAGACTTGCCACATTTTTTAGACTTGCTTGGACTTTCTTGGATATATTTGAATTAGGGGTCTGTACGACAAACTACCATAAACGTTTATTGATAGTTTTCGGCGCCTTACAGTCGAGTAGTACCAATCATCAGTGAGTTTCGTAAAGTGACATATTCCAAGGACAGCACAAGCTAACTTTCATGTCACGTGTATCAAAATAGACAGGGCATACTCACACCCATGACATTTGTACCAGATAGGATAGGGGGCATACTCACAGCCAGGACATTTGTACCAGATAGGATAGGGGGGCATACTCACAGCCAGGACATTTGTACCACATAGGATAGGGGGCATACTCACAGCCAGGACATTTGTACCACATAGGATAGGGCATACTCACAGTCAGCACATATGGTTCAGATGGGGCAGGACATGCTACCACTCATGACACGTGTATCAGATGGGACAGGACATACTCACAGCCAGGACATTTGTACCAGATAGGACAGGGCATACTCACAGCCATGACATTTGTACCAGATAGGACAGGGTCTACTCACACCCAGGACATTTGTACCAGATAGGACAGGGCATACTCACGGCCAGGACATTTGTACCAGATAGGACAGGGCCTACTCACAGCCAGGACATTTTTACCAGATAGGACAGGGCCTACTCACAGCCAGGACATTTGTACCAGGTAGGACAGGGCATACTCACACCCAGGACATTTGTACCAGATAGGACAGGGCATACTCACGGCCAGGACATTTGTACCAGATAGGACAGGGCCTACTCACAGCCAGGACATTTGTACCAGATAGGACAGGGCCTACTCACAGCCAGGGCATTTGTACCAGGTAGGACAGGGCATACTCACAGCCAGGACACATGGTTCAGATGGGGCAGGACATGCTACCACTCATGACACGTGTATCAGATGGGACAGGACATGATTACACCATGACACGCGGTAATCAGATTCGGCAAGACATGCTCTCACTCAAGGTCGGTGTCTCATATGGGACAAAACATGCTAACATCCATGATATGTATATCAGATGGGACAGGCTTACACCCATGACACTTGTATCAGATGGGGCGTGACATTCTCACACCCATGACACGTGTATCAGATGGGACAGGACAAGCTCACACCTATTACACGTGTATCAGACAATGCAGTGATCGACATATGAGCATCGATCAACGAACCTGGGATATCATGACATTCAACCCCGTTGGTGATCCTGACCACCCGATCCCGTGAGTCGCCTCATACGACAAGCATGTGTTGTTGAAGATCAATGCTATCATCACGACTCATACTGATGACTCATTTAAACAAACAATGATGTCATCAATATGTGCTAAATCATTTGACAAACGTTGTAGACAAACCCCCCATTCAAGTGTTGATGTTTCTTGACTGATGCAAAAATCTTGCACCGATTATATTCCATGAGTCCCCTCCCGTGTTTAGCAGCAGGAAAAAAGAAACTATGAAATGAGTTATCCCTTGCTGTAATTTCTGCTCGTATCTGCATTCATTTCTGTACCTCTGAGCATACCAGAAGCATTTGATTTACAGTAAATTTCATGTCTTGTTTACTTAAAGCATTTGGCACCACTCGCCCCTTTTCGTAACCACTAGGTAAACCCATGCCCCACGCTCTCGATGAATGTTTTGCGCGTAAATATGACAAACTAATCAGAAAGCGCCATTGCAGTACTTTGATGAAAACAATCCAGGGTTTTTAAATTTGGTATTGTATTATGTGATTGTTTTAAAAATCATGAAAAAATATATTAGTAACTGTACAGCTAACAGAATTATGTTTCCAAACGTAAAGGCCATATTTCAATAATTTATTTTTTGCGACAGGAATAACGTTTCATTAATAACACCCCCTCGCCTAAACAAACACATACATAGAATAGAGTCGATCACAGGTAACGCGTTGGAAGTGACAACCCTCCATAACAGTACACCTGCAACGGAATGTATTATGAACATGTCAAAATGTATATGAATGTAACATAACTATATTAGTTTGCAAGGATGAAAAAAAAGTGCTGGTGGTGACAGGGCTCATCAAAACATACAAAATTCATGAACATGCCGACGGAAAAAATACGGGATCACATGAAAGGGGAAGTACTATTTTCTTTGCATTGCATGGAGACACTTTTGCTTTCATGCGATCCTTTATTATTTTTGGCTCAGTACATGTGGCGTTTTTTAACGTGGTATTATGAAATACAACGCTATCATTCCTTATTATTTCTTGCATTCATAACATAAGCCTCAGTGTTAAACATTCTTTTACCTTCTACTACTATTACAGTTGATTCGTGAAGACGATCCCTCACAAAAAGATATGGAAATTAACCAAGCAGTTATTGCCTCTCTCAGACAAAGCGACATCTTTCAGCCGGTGTGTCAAAGATATATAATTTCTTTCGTTTAAGGTACGAATTAGAATGAAATTTCTTTCTCCTAACGTCTGAAGATACAACAAAGGGAAGTAATGCTATTGGTATAGGGGCGCTCTGGTAGGTATAAAAGGGAGGGAAATTTGAATTTCCCGTGAGAGTCAACACTGACAGTGACAAGTTAGACGCCATTTTGAAAAAGTTGGATCAATCACAAGCTGAAATTAGGAAGGCAGTTAATGAGAAGATTGAAGCTCTGCGAGATGAGTTTCATAAAACATCAAAAGAATTGCATAAATTGAAAGCTGAGAGGGACTATCAGTGGAAAAGAGAAGGGAACAAAATTCAGTTTTCTTTTAATTCAGAAGCTCTGGAAAACTTACGGTTTGCAGTTCAATATGGTAAGACTGATTACGCCTTTGAATTGATTAATGAAGAAGTTTCCAGGTTCCAGACAAGAAACAAGCATATAAAAATAGCCGATTCCTCAGAGGGGGGTTGGGAAACAGTGCGCAATTATGTGGCTCATGAATTGGCGTCAGATTCTGATGACGACAAAAGAATCAACAGAGCGGAAAGCAAAGCCATTAAGAAAATCAAGACAAGGGCGTCTCGTTCCGCACGGTTGCACCCCTACAAGTCGACCCAGCGTCCTTCCTCGACAGTCACTCAGGTTTCAGTGGATTCCCATGCTGGTGACCAGTCTAGTAATTTTCGTGGCCGAGGTCAAAGGTCTGGAGCGTGCTTCATGCGTGGCGACTTCAGCCATTGGAGACGTCAGTGCTCTTTGCTCAGCAACACAACACAGCAACGTGGGAAGCTTGACAGAGAGTAGGATACGTTCCAAGGAAGTAGAACCTGAAGTTGAGTATACTTTATGTGATGATACTGTAAACGTTGATGAACCTGGCCTTACAAATGACTTTTATGAATATGAACAAGATGGCCTAGATATAATTGTGAAGGGTAGACTGAAAAGTCATGTTTCGTTTTGGAGAGAAATATGTGCTATTGATTTTGTTGTAGACATTATTGAAAACGGGTACAAAATACCATTTTATTCTACCCCTAAAAGAATGAATATAAGGAACAATAGATCTGCCAAGGAGAATTCTGACTTTGTGTCATCGGCTGTTCAAGATTTGTGGCGCAGAGGGTTGATTGTTCAGTGTTCAGAGAAGCCTTACGTTGTTAATCCTTTATCTGTAGCTGTACAACACTCTGGTAAGAAGCGCCTTATTTTAGATTTGTCTGGAGTGAATAAACATTTGTGGAAGGCTTCAGTTAAATATGAAGACTGGAGAACTGCATTGTTGTACATAGAAAAGAATGATTGGCTAGTGAAATTCGACATCCATCTCGCATACCACCATATTGATATTTACCATGAACATACGCAGTTTCTAGGATTTGCATGGGGATCAGGAATAGACAAGAAGTATTTTAAGTTTCTAGTCCTTCCGTTTGGTTTCAGTACAGCTCCTTATGTGTTTACTAAGGCTACCAGCCAGTTGGTAAAGTTTTGGCGTTTCCAAGGTTACAAGATTGTTACTTTTCTAGATGATGGGATCCTGTCAAGTTTTTCCGAATGTGAAACGACAATTGTTGGCCAATTGTCAAACAAGATTAGTTAAAAGCAGGTTTTGTTCCAAAAGCAGAAAAGTCACTATGGAAGCCGGTTCAGGAGATCGAATGGTTAGGTTTTATCATAGATACTAGACACATGAAGTTGTCCATCCCTCAACGGAAGATTTGTAAGCTTAAGCAAAGTATAGGAGAACTTCTGTCTTCTACTGCACCAGTTCCGGTGAAGAGCTTGGCTTCGGTTGTTGGACAGATAGTTGCTATGAAGATGGTTGTTGGTACTTTGTGTTAACTAATGAAAAAGTTTCTGAGTATTCAGACACTGCAGGCTTCATCGTGGAAGGCACCTGTGGTGCTATCGTATTCGAGTAGAGATCAATTACAATTTTGGGCTGCGCATATTGACAGACTCAGTAAGTACACTCTATGCTATGCAAGCATTTCTACACGGGTAGTTTACAGTGATGCTAGTAATTCTGGTTTCGGTGGATACTGTGTAAAAGTTGAGCAAGCCATATCACATGGTCAGTGGTCAGCACTAGAAGCGTCACGAAGCTGCACTTGGAGAGATCTGAAGGCAGTGTTTCTGGTTATGAAAAGTTTCGTTTCCATTTTGGAATCTCACAAAGTAAAATGGTTTACTGACAATCAAAATGTAGAGTCGATTGTGTCCGAAGGTAGCATGAAAGCTGATCTTCATGCTTTGGCTTTAGATATATTCAGGCTGTGTAATGAATATAATATCAGAGTTGACAAGCAGTGGATACCAAGGTTAGACAATGAGCGTGCTGACTATCTGAGTAAGATAGTAGATGCTGATGATTGAGGTATCCAGGATTATGTGTTTCAACACGTCTCTGCCAAATGGGGCCCATTTGACGTTGATAGATTTGCTTCATATTACAATACTAAAGTTGTAACGTTTAACTCCAGATTTTGGAATCCGGGAAGTGACGGAGTGGATGCTTTATCTGTGTCCTGGGGTGACGACAATAACTGGATAGTGCCTCCTATATGTATGATTGCACGTGTTCTTAAACTCATGAGAGAGTGTCATGCCAAGGGAACTCTCGTGATTCCTGTATGGTATTCAGCTAACTTCTGGCCTATTTTGTGCCCTAATAAGGTATTTATACCCCAAGTCAAAGTTTGGATGTATCTTCCCACTTGTAAGGAAGCATATATACCAAGCAGACAGTTTGGGCGTTGTTTGGAGTAAACGATTTAATATTCAACATGATGGCTTTACATATGGAATTTTGATGTTTCCGTGTTGCAGGTGTGTTGGAACATGTATATAGAAGTGAGATATTAACTTTACCTCCACCTGTGAGGGAGCTCGTGAGAAGTCTTCCAGAGCATTTGTCCTGCTCGAGAGCAAACTCCTCATGTAAGAAGTATGATTACGGCTTTACAGCATGGAAGAAATGGGCTTTGGCCCATGGTATGTCGACAGATATGCCCTTATCACCTTTGCACTGTTCTTTAGATTTGTTAGCGATGTGTCAGCAAAGTGAATCTTTCTCACCTGTTCAGACAGCTTACTATAGTTTGAGACATGCCCATGTTTTGGTTGGTTTGGAAAGCCCCACAGAGGTAGTTAGTGAGAAATGTACTTGAAGCCGCTAAGAGGAAGTTAGCCACGCCTGTTTGTAAGAACGAGCCTGTAACAGTTGAGTTGTTGAATAAGATTGTACCAGACAATGCTGATGAATGTTCATTGTATAAAATGAGAACTGTTGTAATGTGCCTTCTAGCCTATTCAGGTTTCATGAGATCGTCGGAGTTATTAGCGATAACTCGGAATGATGTTGTATTTTGTCAAACTTACATGGCTGTTTTTATTCAGAAATCAAAAACTGATGTCTATAGAGATGGGGCCTGGATTATTATAGGCCGGACAGGTACAAATATGTGCCCTGTAGCATGGTTGGAGCGATATTTGAAGCTTACCAAAGTGAAAGATCCTGAATTTTTATTCAGAAATATGAGTAAGACTAAAAATGGTTACATTTTGAGAGCTGATGATAAGCCGATGTCATATTCTCGTTTGAGAGAGCTTTTCCTTGAGGCGTTTAGTTCACATGTTAGTGATATATCAAAGTTTGGTCTGCATAGCCTGAGAGCAGGCGGAGCTACTGCAGCCGCAAACAATGGCATTCCAGATAAAATGTTTAAGCGCCATAGCAGGTGGAAATGCGAAAATGCAAAAGATGGTTATGTAAAAGATGATACTGAGAAGCGTTTGAAAGTTTCTCTTTCGCTTGGAATGTAAATCTGCTCGTTCTTTATATCTCAGTTGGTGCACCATACAGCATGCCATGTTATGGAAGTGTTTGTTGTATGTGAATAAGGGGTTGGAGAAATAGAATTTCTTTCGTTTGAGGTACGAATTAGAATGAAATTTCTTTCTCCTAGCGTCGGAAGATACAACAAAGGGAAGTAATGCTATAGGTATGGGGGCGCTCTGATAGGTATAAAAGGGAGGGAAATTTGAATTAGGTTATTCTCAGCTGCGGTGCACCAGCGGTCAGTTTTGATTTGTCCTGTGTGTTGTGTGATGTTTATGTGAGTGGACATTTACACTGTCTGTAAATGTCTACTGTCTGTATACTGTCTGTATAATTATACTGAATGTTGAATTCTCGTGTCATGTTACAGACCGATGACTGGCACCGTTGAGTGGGACGGACATGTCCAGGCTGGCGAGCCGTTAGAATACGTTAGAGTCATTGGGAGCATTTGCCACGAGCTGTGCAAGATGCAAACTTGAGATGTAGTGTGTAGGTTTGAAGCTGATTCAGTGATGTGAGGAGACGACGCGTTATCTAAGTCTAAATGAATGTACTCTGGCATATTTGTAGCAAATTACATAATCATTCTGTTACGAATAAACTGTGGTCTCAGTTGGTGCACCGTGCAGCATGCCATGTTATGTAAGTGTTTGTTGTATGTGAATAAGGGGTTGGAGAAGTCCATGTCTACAAGTTTGTAGTGAAAGGTCAGGGATAAGCAGAAATATAGACAAGATTACAATAGGAGTATCTGGTGTTTTTGAAGATGGAAAAGATCTGGACAGGTCCAGATGCAAACTTTCCATCAGTTCCTTGCGAAGTCTCCCTCCACACGATCAGATGACTCAAGTCATCTTCTCATTCCTCAGATGCTTTGATCTTGAGGAATCATGGTCCATTCCTCATGCAGGCATTTCTCTCTGTTGAACAAGATGGCCACACCATGAAGGTCATTGAGGTCGTTCCCATGGAAACGTATCTCCTTACCATGATTAATCCTCTCCCAGGGGAAACCAAAGATGCGTTCCCTTGTCTCCATAGCCCATACAGAAAACTACTAGGACGAAAAGTGAGCTATCATGGAACATGAAGCAATGTTCCAGCAATCACCTTGAATTCATTAGAAAAGACATGCCATGGTACCGAATATTCAGTCCAAACCGAAAAGAGACAGTCTGGCATGTTATCAGTAAAAACTTGATTTCAACAATTTTGGGGTATATGATCGCACACAAATATCTCCACACAAAAATCATGCTATATAGTAGGACACAAATGTAAATGATGCATTCGCACATACACACACACGCACGACATGCTGTTTTGTGAGCTGGTGACTCTTCTGGTCCCGCTTCCTGTAGCTTTCAGCCGACGGTCCATTGGGAATTGTATTTCCCTTATAACCACTGTAGCTTTAACGAGGCCCATGAACGGCGCATCTAAAGTCTCAACAGTACCCTATCCTCCATTTTTGTTGTCATATGGTCTGCCAGGTCTTGGAAGATCTTTGACATAATTTAACGTGCTTGCAACAGAGTACATCATCCTTTGATTCTTCCATGTGGGGCCACAGTAGTTCAAGGTAAACACATATATAACAGGCACTTTAAGAGCACATCAGCATATAACTATTCCTTGTGGGGCCACAGTAGGGCTAGGTAAAGACATATATAACAGGCACTTTAAGAGCACATCAGCATATAACTAGTCCTTGTGGGACCACAGTAGGTCAAGGCATGCTTGTATGTAACAGGCACTTTGTGATAAATACATATCCATGCTTAAAAACCAACTTTCAAGTCACAGACATCAGTAATTAATCATCACTGAGTAGTCAAAACATCCAAGAAGTATGTGTACATCATAATATAATTGTTCCTTGTGGGATGATATGAGGTTAAAGTAGGTTTGAATATAACAGACAATTTGTATTAGATACATATATGTATACATACAAACAGCCCTCTAGTCATGATCATCATGGAAGTGTTAACCGATCATTCTCTAAGTACTGAAAATATCCGATTAATAATAACACGTTGTCATGTAATTGTTCCATGTGGGACCACATTAGGTCGAGGTAGATTGGCATATAACAGGCACTCTGTAATACATACATGCATATATAAAAACAGTGATTTAAAGTTCACTTGTCAACAAAAACAGGCATATTGTCCAACCGACTCTCTGGTTTGTTGTAAGGGCATCGTGGCATTGCTTGCGGAACAAACAAACAAACAAACACTCTGTAATGCAGATTGTTTGAATGGCGTGTGGAAGGTCACATTCTGAAGAAAACGTGCTGTCGTTTCTGATTTTCGGTATTCACCGCTTTTTTCCTTTCAGCCTCAATTATATGTTTTGGTGGAAAATCGGAACTAATTATTAACCTGGACTATCCATACTGTACCTATATGAGTTGGTTCCATTCCGACTGAATTATAATGATAATAGTATATTTATAAATATGATATATGGGTGAATGTCTTTTGAGATTGTGTGTTCTTGTGACGATTTCCTCACGTAACTGCAATTATAGTTTATTTAAAAGCTGAATTTCAAATGTGACGTGTGTCATCTAAATTTGTACGATTTTCATATTCAGGTTTTGTCCGCACATGTATGAAATAGTGTGACTGATGTACCAGTGCTAAAGATACCCGCCCATCTGAAGTGGTACTTCAGTCTTCCCATCGATGGTATTACGTGATACACAAGTGTACAACGACCAAGCGGCGTGCCCTTTGATCTGCACAACAGTTATGATTCTGAGCACGCAATACCTGTTATCAGATATAACACAGTGTAACACAGATAACACGATATGCTGACCATGAGATCCAGGGATGTTCTTCCTGTTCGAAATCCTTCTTATCATATGAGGGCGGATCGACAAATTCTGAGCTTCATTAAATATTTGTAAATACGGGTTTCTGAATAAGACTGGTTTCAAGAACATTGTCCTCGTTTATATGTTTTGAGTGAGTGAGTGAGGTTTTAGCCACTTATAGCAATATGTCAAGAAGATAACATCAAGGGCTGGAGTCATCGCACAGATTCTGTCCTGACCTAGTCAGACTGCTGATGGGTCCATAGTTCGAATCCCTGCACTGGACTCGGCAATTGTATGACCGCCACAAAACATGGTGCCCATTTTGGGGAACTGAACCCGGGTATCTACACTGCCATCCGCCCTGAAATTATATGCATACCATATATTGTACAGATAAAGTGTTACTGTAGTGCCCAGCGGTCTTACAACAGATATTGTTATAAAGACTGTGTATCTCATTATTATAACAGATTTGTGCAAATCGGCAATGTATCCAATGACATGCTTGTACCCTACATAAATCAATTACCAAAGCAAGTGACACACCAATCAAGTGACACACCAATCAAGTGACACACCATTCAAGTGACACACCAATCAAGTGACACACCAATCAAGCAATAGGGAATATAAACGGAAGGACAGTCTCAAATATCTGCATTATTTAAGTATTTTATGGTCTGCGTTAACAGACCATAGGAACAACCACAACATAATTTCACCCATAAATATGAACTACCATCCCCCAAGGGGTGAGTGAGTGAGTTTAGTTTTACGCCGCACTCAGCAATATTCCAGCTATATGGCGGCGGTCTGTAAATAATCGAGTCTGGACCAGACAATCCAGTGATCAACAGCATGAGCATCGATCTGCACAATTGGAAACCGATGATATGTGACCACCCGATCCCGTTAGTCGACTCTTACGACAAACGTAGTCGCTTTTTATGGCAAGCATGTGTTGCTTAAGACCTATTCTACCCCGGATGTTCACGGGTGCGCAAAATAATGACTGAAACAAAAGTGAGTTCGACTTATCAAAGTGCGACACAACAGTCTTTGTGTACAATGATCCACAGGCATGTGACGTAACCCCTACACCACCACCACCAGCTTAATGTGTGTCCCGGCGGTAAAGAACATACCTTTTTAGACAAGACAGGGACTCATGTGATAGGGGATTTACCGTTATCTTGACAAGGAAGAAATGACTTTGCATATCTTGTGTAGCGTCGACACGGTGCTGTGCGATGTTTGCATTCGTTCTGTCTGCAGCCGTGCAGGTCAGATGTATTCTTGACAGTGGCCGATAACGTAGACCAATTGGGTAAGTTTTGATTGTTTTCCATTGCTAATGGTAAACTGTAGACGACAGGGAAACCAACAGAGATGTTACTTACGTAATGTTACCTTTCAAACAAAACGCCCGAGAGGCTTCATGATATAAACATTTATGTTAACGGACTTTTTCTGTGGTTATTACTTACCTGGAAGCAATCGTTTTGGTATATTTATTCTACCTTCTGTCGACTGTGTGGTAGCCTAGTGGTTAAAGCGTTCGTTCGTCATGTGAAAGACCGTGGTTCGGTTCCCCTCGTGGGTGCAATGTATGATCACCGTTTCTGGTGTCTCCCGTCGTAATATTGCTAGTGCATTACTAAAGCGGCGTAAAACAAAACTCACTTACCGAGGTTTAAGACGTCACCCGCGTTATTGGATAATGCAATGTCTGTCTTACGGCACGTATAGTTGGTGAGAGATTTCGGTGTATTTCGTGTCACAAGGTGTGAGCTTTATGTGGCTAGACCAAAATCAAGCAGATGTTTGCGAGATGCAAAAGTGTCTTTCACTGTATTGACCATCACTGTTATTCGTCTCATGTTAATATCATGATTCTCAACGTTGAGCGCTTTTTAACAGCAGATACTCCCGATGGCCCGCATTTCTGAGTGAGTGAGTAAATTAATATCTAGCGTCACATCGGCAATATTTCAGCCATATTGTGACAGCGAAAAGTGACGGCACAAATATGTACACTTATTTTAAAAACTGTCAGCGAAGGACAGTTAAACGACTAGAATATCACAAATCGAGTTCAGTGTAAAACGTTAAATCCTTTCAAATCATCACAATATTAAATCAGGACAGGAACTGGATGTACATCACCATACCATGGGCCCGCATTGCTAAAATAGTGATGATTGTGGGTTTCCCTGATTTTATTTCTTGCAGCCCCATACAATGCTTCTGACTTTACGATAGTGGGTTCCTCAATCATCAGATCGATGTAGTGACTAAAATACAGCTAGGCAAAGCGATATCGTGTATGTGTCATCATTATGTATGCAACCAGGAACAATTGACGCCAATGAGCTGGTGAATATTTTAATTTTGTCTTTGCAGAAATATATACACAGAGAATTGATCACTGGGTCGTCATCAGCCAGGAAAATCTCCCGGACAGGTTGAACAACTCACCTGGTGAGTCACAATACCATGTATATGTATATGAGACCATGTTTGTGGTACACCTGATCTAATAAGCAGTGATAGTGATCTTGAAATTTCATATTCTTACCTTGAAATGCCTGTAATTAAACCTACGTTCAAATATATTTTATGTTTTGGATAAGTTACATTTTCATAAAATGTCGTAATAATGTCAGATTGTACAAAGCTTTGATGCCTAGAGCCAAAAATGTTTGCTTTGTTTAACGCAGAGGGAAAGCAGGGTGTTTCCCCAATGACGTTATGGCGTTCCCCAATGTCACCGCTGACAATAACGTAGATAAGGAACACTGAATATATGATCTGATCATCTGGTCACTGTGTTTCACACACATCTATGTGACTGACGTTCCACATAATCATACCTATATCCTACGATGCATTATCTTGAGAAAAGATGCTATGACTGATATGACATTCTTCAAGAATAGCATATATGTGCTAAGGTAAAGGCATTTTTCAAGTGCATGAAATGTTAAAACAAATAAGTAAACATTGCCAACACCAGTGCCGTAAAAACGTAATGCTAACAAGCGACTTTATTCATCTTCACGTGGACACAACCCTGAGTCATGGACGTTTCTAAGAGACATTATTTGAAATGACAACGATGACACCTTTGTACGAACGAACAATAGCTATCCAGCATTTAATCTTTGTGTTGAAGTTATATACATATATGTACACATATACATATACAAATACATATGTGTATACATATATACACACACACACACATTATGTATGTATGTATGTATGTATGTACAATTATACACACACACACACACACACACACTACCTACTGTTTTAGTTTTGAAGGCGCCTGTTGCAATCATCATTTATTTAATCAGTCCTGCAAACATTCAAGATTATTGGAGTAAACATTGTTCATGTTTGAGTAAACATTATTGGTTTCGATTCTATATAAATAATGATATTTCAAGGAATCAACGTTTGCAAACCAAATGGACAATGTTAAGCATTCATGGCTCTCTGAACCCGTACCTGTATGGGAATCCATTTTTTACTGGATTGATGTAAAAGTAAACACTCCAATTAATCATCGAACGTTTTCATTTTAATACTTTCGTGACCCTATGTGCTTCTTTGAACAAACGGCACAAACCAAAAGTAGAAACTAGTTTGTTAATAAATAATTAGTTATACGGACGTACTACCGATACATACTATTTTCTTGATGAATTGATCCAAACATAAACTTTGAAACGAAAAAAAATCAATTGCTGACCAGAAATTAAAAAAAAATATTTACATTTTTAAAATTATGATTCAATTTTCTGTTTTTAAAATTTGCCATAATATGTAGACTTTTACTTTTATGTATTACAAGCAATGATGCACAGATGTGGTATAGGAGATACGACGGTGGAACTTTGGCACATACAGAAAGGGGAAAGCACTACCGAATAGACTCAGAACTAAGATTAACCTCCCCTAAGTTATGCAAAAGGTCAAGGTTACAGTTGTAGCGTATTCCGTATACACAAGCATCCTGGCATAGATTTCATGACGTAATCGAAGTGTGTGTACACATGCCGTAAGTGATGTTGTCAGGCAGTGTCGTAAACGTCACTGTCGTAACGAAGCTATTTCACATAGAATGAGTCCCTAGTATGGTGATCTTCCTTCTTTTTTTCTTTTCTTTTCTTTTTTCTTCTTTTTTTTCACATTACTTTGCCCCAGAACTGTCCTACTCTTAAGGATATGTGCTATCTAGTTACAGCTCATTTTGCAATAATCAAGAAATTGTATTGCCCTTCGTTGACAGGGCTTTATGTATTTAATGTATGTATTATGAATCTAGAACTAGTTTCAGTCACATAGAAAGTTGCTCACTCATATAGAAAGTTTCAAGTTATCGAAGATGAACAGTGATGAACAATATGGAATGAGATTGGGTTATCTCCCGTCCATCAACTGCTGAGGTTCTTCTGCCTCAGAATTATATATTGTAGAATTTACAAGTGATTGACGTTGAACTCTTTATGCAAATGCAGACATACCGACTCGGCAGTTATTCTTCAGACCAACACGTAGTTTGTGTTTAACATACAATATCTGATACATTGTTCATGTCGGACTTCTTGTATTTGTTACAGGTCAAATGATGAATTCCATGGCGGTTGATCGCTATGCATGGGTGAGAAAATACTTACAAACTAATTAATGACATTAAACCAATTATAATCCACCAAGTTAACGACAGCAAAGCGAAATATACAATGAACTCTTTTTCAGCCCATGGTCGGTATTGTTTATTTGCACCTAAACACTATTTGTGATTTAATTATATTTTTGCAAAAGGCATTGGAAAGATACATTTACATCAAGAGTGAAAAAGATAAATTGTTTACTGCGAATATTAATGGTTACACATAATTTGTTTAATATTTTAATAAATTAGATTTGTAAATGCTATTTCAAATAGCCTGGGAAAGGATAATGCACGAGAACAACAGCACTGATATAGCTATTTTTCTCTGCGAAACTAGATGCACATGACGAAGATGGAGCATATGGAGAAATTAGTTTATGACACTAGCGGTGAATGCAAGAAGTAATCAATGAACGTTTTTATCTTTGTTCCAGAAAACATGGCTGTGGATGTTTTTCTTGTTGAGTTCACTGTATGGCACTTGTATATCAGACTCAGCAGGTAGGTGAATCTTCATGTTAGCTACTACGTTAATGGCAAATAGGTGTTGTGTGAAAAAAATAAATGTCTTGATGAAAGAATGTTTAAAATATCTTTGTCGTTGATTTTATGATAGGTTGCTGTTTCTGTTTACTAAAAGACAATATAAACAAACCATTGTTGAACCATTATTTTTGCGAATAAGTGAATGTGTTTATGTTTACGCCGCACTCAGCAATATTCCGACAGTAGGGCGTAAATAATCGAGTCTGGACAAGACAATCCAGTGCTCAACAGCATGAGCATTTATCTCAGCAATTGGGAAGCGATGACGTGCCAGCCAAGTAAGCGAGCCTGGATCGTTAGTCGTCTTTTATCACGATGGACAGACAAATGTATGCTAACGACCAACAATGAGTAAGGAGAGTGTATCAGATGTATGAAAAATATCACAACACAAGAGGCGGTTAACGTCAACCTTGTGCATTGATGCAGGCCTGGTACCTACTCACTGTAGTCACAACACGTCGATGAACGTGAAAGGTCATTCCATATCCGGAGTTGAAGTTCTTGTTGGAGCATGTAACGTCACTCCTCTTCCAGAATCGGAATGGGTGACAAATCAAGGAGTTTTACTATTGTACTCCTGTGCAACTTGAGCAACGTCCGGTGTATAGTCGAAACTCTGTTGCAAAAGCGGTAAAGCGACCGTTTGATTCAGCAATAGTATAATATTCTGGTGACGTATACTTCCTATTGTGTCAGTGGAAATGTTCTGAATTAAATATATGGCGTGTGGAAGCGCCCAGCAGCGGAGGCGCCATTGTCACAGGGAACCATAAAACAAGGTCAATGAATGTTGAACCGAGACAAGGCATATGAACTTGATGAACAGATGTTTTGTCTGACGTCTGCACTACTTAAGACTTCATTGAGTGGATATTACCCAGAGTTTGACATGAAATATATACCACAACAAATCTGAACATTACCGACAAAACTGATGTTCGATTCAACTCACTGCCTTGACTTTGAAGCCTTGACTAAATGGCGCGTGACCTTTGTTTCACCATACGCTCACCTTTTCACGGCCACCCAGTATCGATCATCACTGGGACAGTGTCGATGGCTCTTCTCACAAAGACATTTTAACGCGTTCAGTTTCTGTCCAGATGTCCTATCTTCTAAATGATAAGTGTTCCTTATATGATGGGAGTATCTACTAAATATTTCTAGACCAAGTTCCATACCACATTGTTGGTTTTCACGGCTGATGATGAAGATTGTTTGGATTTAATTAGTCCAGTTAGTGTATTATTTACCTTGATATATCACAGTCGCCGGATCAACGAAATAAACACTCTGTTAAACACGCAGCTGGACTGAAATGAGTATCTGGTATGCGTATTTTTAGTTCGTGTATGATATGAAAATTACAAATAGACCGTCCTCAATCTTAAATAATGTGCTGCTGTGAGTTTCAGATTGCAATACCGTTTTGTAATTAGTGATGCGATCACTGTCAAGAATTGCTATGAGCACACATGGTTGTACAGTGTTATCACCTGTTCTCTCACATTGGCAGATGTCTGCTCCTTGGTGCTGACCACCAGCGAGGGTTCGATAACCAGTCCCGGCTACCCTGGCAACTACATGAACAACCTCAACTGCACATATGTCATCATGGGTGTGAGGCCAACCCAGATTATCACTATAAATATAAACGAACTGGACTTGGAAGACTGCTTCAGCTGCGATTGCGACTGGCTCATTATAGGCAATGATTCAAAGATATGCCGGAAAACAAGTCTCCACAAGACATGTAAGCAATAAATCTGTTTGAAGCATCACACAGTGCATCTGTCTGGCGCGTTTCTTGATTGGTCTGTGTGATATGCCGGTTTCATTGTCTTTATTGCCCGCGTGGTCAATATAGTTGCACACTAATCTAGTACATGATCGCGAGTGTCGTATCGCGTTAACCTGTGCCGTCACCACTTAACTTGACCTGATCTAACGATTTGAGTGGAAAACAATGACCTCTCATTTAGGTCGCGGTGTGACGGAATAACTTTCTCTCACATTAGAAGCATATGCATTCATTCATTCTACAACAAAATTCTTCCGCATCCTCTTTGTGACACGGTTTCGGTTTGAAACTATAAAAATAACATCAATTTTTTGCAGGTAGGACGTGAGTAAAAATTAAATATCACACTCGGTTAAGTACATTTTGGCCATATCCTATAGGATGGACACTCGTTTCGTGTAATCCGTACGCGTGGAGTATTCACTATTTATGATATATATGATATATGATATTTCTGATAAATGTATGTAATACGTCTAAGTGAGGTATCTGTGTCATTTATTGTTTGATACTCTTCCATGCTAAGAATGAAGCTTTTGTTTCAGATACCTTTCGGGATAGATTCGTCATCCAGTTTGAAACTGATGTCAACGTCACTGGAAGGGGGTTTACAATACAATACTCCATTGCCATGGACACACACGGTACACCTCTTCATTGCCTTGATAGTATATCTAAATACTTACGTATCGACATTTTTTGAAATATTAATTCGGCCCGCAAAATATACTCTAAATAACGTACACGATAACCGATCCGCGCCTGCATGGTGTTCAACATTGTTCGTCAAAACTTTTGTCTTAGGGTTATGAATAGCTATTTTGGCAAGTGTATCATGGATACTGAAGTTTTCGATCAGAATCAGGATATCAGTTACATTATATGATTCTTTACGCAGCTTATACCAAGACAGGCGAACGCAAATGAGGTGATTTACACTTGAATACAGATAAATGCGTTTGTCCACAGTTTGTGAAAAAGCATCAGCTCCTGTGTGGACGGTTATTTGTGTTTAGTGATTCCCAAAGTATTTGAATGTTTGTAACTATAGTCTCTACATTAACGTTTAATCATTACTGGAGAAGTGCGTGTTGCATAACTTTTAGTGCCACTTATTATATCCCTTAAACTTAAATGTGTGAAGGCACTTGACTTGTCGAAAGTCATTTCCAATTGAAGGAAATCAAGTTACCCTCCTAAAAACGTACCGATCATCGGTCTGTTCAGAACTTTTAGTTACTGTGTCTCGTCATCTAAGCCTTTTCTTGATTCCTTCACAACTTCACTTATTGTCAGCCTCTACCTCGAAGCTGACGAGCCATCTTTTAATCAAAACCGAATAAAATTAACTTTTAACAACAAAATTAACAACAAAACTATGTTCTAACAAGTACAACCCTGCATATAACTGTGTCTTCACTCACCTAGGTGGATCTGTACAACAAAAAATTCTTCTCCTGTTCTGCCTCCTGGTATAACAGTGAAATCTTTCCTTTCTGCTGCTGGCACTGATCTAGAAAATATGTAGCTCCTTCCCGTTTGCTTTCCTCTCCTCCTTGGCAAATTTACCTTAATCTTCACAATTTGAAACTTCACAATCAAATGAATTACAATATAAATAAAATACATACAAATACCTATTTACAGATGGATCTAAGGGTGGTGACGCGGTGTCTTGTACCATTTTCATTGGATCCAGAACAATCTCTTTCAGAATACCGAATAACTGCTCCCTTTGTACAGCAGAATCCAGAGTCATATTGGCAGCCCAATAATATATTTACAAACATCCGAAACCTAAACAATATATCATTCTTTCAGACCCTCTTCGTACATTCAGACTCTTTCTAATAAACATGCACTTTTAACAGAAATTGTTGAATTATATGACGAGCTTGTACTGGCCAATGCTTCATCGTCTTTTGTTGGTTGGCATTTCTGGGAACACAACGGCTTCTTGCTTCTAAGGTAGCGCTCAACAAATCTGTGACACCACTTCTTATCCCATACTCAGATTACAAAACTGCTATTAGATCTTATATCAGTGACTTAACGCAAAAGAAATGGAACGCCCAAGTACATTGCATGAAATAAAACTCTGTATTGGTTATAGTACTACTTGGGTTGTCAGTCCAGATTTGAAGAAGTCGTCATGCGACGATGTCGCACTGGCGCTACTAGATATACTCATGAATACCTCGGGAGGAGCCTCCGTTTTGCATCCCTTGTGATGAAAGACTCACGATCAAGTTTAACTGTACAGATGTTTCCATCACAAGGGATAAATATTTCAATGTCAAAACAGTGAAGGATATTTTAATGCTAGCATTTAATGATTGAATTTTTCAAAATAAATAGAATTATTAGATAAGTTTTGATAAATAGTTTGGAAATACATATATTTTCGCATTGGAAATTTAAAGGAGCAACTTAGATTGTGAGTGAGTTTGGTTTTACACCGCTCTTAGCAATGTTCCAGCAATATGGCGGCGGTCTGTAAATATTCGCGTCTGGACCAAACAATCCAGTGGTCAACAGCATGAGCATCGATCCGCGTAAGTGGGAACCGATGACACGTGCGGACCAAGTCAGCTAGCCTCACCACCCAATCCCATTAGTCGCCTCTCACGACAAGCACAGTCGCCTTTGATGGCAAGCATCGGTTGCTGAAGGCCTTTCCCACAGCGAACCTTCACGTGTCTAATATTTTAAGAAACAGAAGTAATGTGTATAATATCATAAAAACAACGCAAACAATCACTGTGTAGTTACCATTGCTGTGAGGTGAAGGTGATGGTGATGAGCGTTGGTACATAAAGGATCATATGTTGATCACTGGATTGTCTGATCCAGACTCGATTATGTACAGACTGCCGCCATATGGCTGGAATATTGCTGAGTGCGGTGTAAAACTCCACTCACTCACTCACTCTCTCTTAATATATTAACTGAGATACGATTAGTCTCATTCACATCAAGTGAAACATAGACAATGCAGACAATGGTATGAGGATAGTCAGAATCAGATTGGTGGGGTTGACCTGACACGAGGTAAAAGCTTGTGTATTTTTAAAACGCCATTGCAGAATGTTCTCTCCTTTGTTTGTCGAAACATGTTCAAAGCACAAAAGATTACAATTACAGTCTTGAATTCTGTCATTATCAGACAACTGCACGACGACGTTGACGGCTAGTGAGGGTGTTATCACCAGTCCTGGCTACCCAGAAAACTACATCAACAGCCTCAACTGCAGGTATGTCATCGTGGGTGATGGAGACACCAAGATCATCACCGTGGAGCTGGAGGAACTGGACTTAGAGGCAACTACCAATTGTGCCTTCGACTCTCTCATTATAGACGATGGTCCGATACTCTGCTACCCCATTACTTTCAGCAAGACATGTAAGCGTTGAATCATTTTAAAGGAAGAATGTGTATGAGACGTATGATCCGTCTGTGATACCCGAATGTGATCCATCTGCATGATCTGTTGCTAGAAATGTTGCCTTGACTGAGTGATAGGTCCGAAAATAATTGAATCATTCTGTGACACGTCAATGTGAAAAGTTTGTATGTTACATGTGTATACCATGTGTGTGAGCTGTCTGTATGAATCGTCTGTATAATTAGTACATGTGATCCGTCCTTGTCCTGTGTCAATGTGACACCACTGACCACTTCTGGGCCGTACCCAAACAAAAGTTGTTTTTCCAGAAATGGTGATAAACTTTTGAGAACTGTAACATTTGTTTTCCAGCCAAAATAACTACCTAATATAACCATTAAGGCGTTATTTTCACGTCTCCCTTGACCAGCATCTGTAGAAGCCTTGGTGAAAAGTTTAAAACATGTACAGACCCCATATCCGTTCGATCACCGTCCGTTCAAAACTGGATTATAGCTCCCTTGTCCGTGGTGAAGACTGAAAAAACAATCTTGTGTCTATTAGACTGCTCCTGTTAACACTCAACTCCGAAGCCGATTTACCATCTCTTAACCAAGGCCGTATAAAATATCCTTACAGCATAAAACTAAACTATACTCTAACGAGTCAACCGTGCATTTATCAGTGTCTATAATCATGTTCATAAGGATCTGTTTGGCAAGAATACGTCTCTTATTCCGTCTTTAGGAATAGGATTAGTTACAAATTATATCTCCTACTTGCATTCTCTCTTCTCGCCCTTGGCAATGTGTGAGGCCACAAGTCGACCTAAACTGAAACTTATAAATATCAGAAACTAATAAATTACAATATAAATAAGAAATTAATCGGTTGAATAAAATATGATTCATACAAATCCTTATTTACAGATGAGTCCCTAGGATGGTGATGCAGTGGCATGTGCCACTGTCATTGGATCAAGAATAATGTCTTCAAAATTACAGGATAAATGATCTTTTCAACATCCACGTTTACCAGAAATTATTCAATCATGTTAAATTAATGATATTGCTACTAGCCAATACGGCATGGTCCTCTGTTGGTTACCAACCAACTGTTACACCTACTTGGGCTGTCAGTCTAGATTTGAGGAGTGAATTATGCGACGATGTCGCATTGGCCATTCGCGATATACCCTCGAATACATGTAAAAAGGTGAGGATTTTCCGGTTTGCTTCCTTGTGATGAAAGAATCAGGATCAAGCATGTCCTGCTTGACTGTTTTGATTTTTCCACCACAAGGGATAAATATTTCAATGACAAACTTTGAAGGATTTTTAATTGTTAATTGTTGTTCCAGTATTGCTTTTTAAAAAGAGAGTCATTAGATATATTTTGATTAATATTGTGTAAATAGATAAACATTTTATTATACTTGATACAACTGAGGTCTTTAGAGGCCGTGGTTTTGGAAATCCCAAAACATTCAAAGTAAATTTGATTTTGTTTTAATAATGTTTGATTGTTTGGCTGCATGTGACCTTTAAATTAATTCACGTCTCCCAATTTGTCAGTTGCTCACCGTGTCAAGATGGCTGGACCAGTCAAGCTGGCGAGGCTGGAATTAACTGTTGAACAGAAATTCAGCTGATAAAAGATGTTGATGCAGTTCCTCGACTTACTCAAAAAGATATTGCATTAAGTACCAATTGGCAAGAAAACAGTTTCGGACATTTTGAGACAGCGTCAATTTTTTTTAAACTAAATTTGAAGAAAACATCAGTACTAAAACAAATCGTTTGAATTTGACAAAAATTAACACACTGACGCATGGTTGTTTTTCAACTGCCCGCAATAAAAACATGCAAATTTCCGGCCCTATTGTGACCATATGATGACTATCAACACGCTGTTCAGTTGTATTTTGCAGCACACGGAAAAAAATCATTCAAGTTCGCCAAACCAGTACGCTCGCTATACCAGTAGAATTTGCAGGTCCAGTTTAGAGGGCTTCCATTGTACGCATCACACAAGTGCGGGAATGAATCGGTGATAAATCGGTATGATAAAACTGTATGAAGCATCTACTTAATACGTATGTGTGATGCGTCTGCGTGACATCTGTATGTTACATCTGGGAGGCACAACTGCATGATACATCTGTGTGATATGCCTCCATTCAAAAATCAACTCCATCCTAACATTTTTTTTCAGATGTCTTCCAGGATAGATTCGTCATGGCGTTCAGAAGTGATGGTAGCAACACTCGAAGAGGTTTTAAGATTCGATATTCTATTGGCATGGACGCGCAGGGTACGAGATTCATTAACTTTTCAGATAGTATTCACTGGCTATAGTAATGTATCGTCTTAATGATTTCATATTTCATTTCTATCTATTTATTATGCATTCAACCTCAAATGGCTCACATGAACCCACATCATGGCAACCGATAGTGAGTGAGCGAGTTGGGTTATACGCTGCTTATAACAATATTCCAGCAATATCACGGCGGGAACACCTGAAATGAACTTCACATATTGTGCCCTTAGGGACAATTGACCCAGGCCTGCGTGACGATCGAACGCTTTAACCACTGGGCTACCCCATCGCCCCTGGCAACCTAGGGCGTATGTGTATATCCACAATTTATGTTTTCTGATTATATGTTTAACCGGTATGCTGGTCGGGAGCGTAGGAAAAGAGTGAAAAAGCTAACGAAGCATATGTGAGAAGGTTTTATATTGAAAGGATTTGTCTGTTAACAAAGTTGGTCTACAGTTTGTGGAAACCCACGTAGTATGAAAAAGAAATATCCCGATCTCAAAAGATGACCTTGACGCTACCGTTAAGTAGAACAAACCCATTCCTGCATTTTTAAGATGTGAATAAGTAAATTTAATCCCACTGTTGCAGACAACTGCACGATCTCCCACATTAAGACATCTGGACAGATATCGACGCCATGTTCCTCCTGCACCAACTGCACCAACACCATCATTGGCAGTGGGAAGTTGCAAACACTAACCCTGGACTTCGTCTCTGTCAACTTCACGAACAACCCTAACTGTGATGCTGGGTGGTTCACTATAGATGGCGGACAGAAAATATGCACTTCAATTCCCTTTCGAACCACATGTATGTAAGCTTATGCTATTTGTTAGATTTTCTGAAAATACCCAGTGCTGACTCCTTTCTATTATACAGGTAACATCTGAAACAAATCAATACTCCCGACAGATAACTAATTGTTGTTTGCAATGACAGCGTTTTAAACGCTGCTGGAAACCATATAGTTGAAAACTAAAGACCTACAAGGACTACATGTTTCAGAAATAATTGGTTGACAGCCAAAGCCCAGCCTGGCAGATTATCCACAATCCTTCTTAATATCACGGAACAATGTTTTTTTCTGTATGGAGACAAACTTAATTAATATCATATGGATTCCCTGAGACTCAAACGAATTGCCTGAGGTTTTACCATTTCAGGAAGTTCAGAAAGTTTAGCTTTGTCAAAATATTTGATATTTAATATGGCTCCACACTTAGATTAGCTGATATCGTTTAATGCCCAAGAAGATTTCCTCCCTCTCATTTACCTACGTACACATGAAATCCAGCTTATACTCCAGCACTCGTAAGTTACAATCAGTCATGATTTTTATCAAGATGTAAAACAGCATGAAACGAGTGATCAAGTGTCATTCGAGTGAATTGCTCATATCACTTCCGAATGGAACTTAGATCACTGCTACCTGGAGGCAATTTCCATACACATTTTATTTCTACATGCGTTTTATTTCCTTTGAGGTAATCCGTCGATCTACAGCTACCATAAATGCTTTCTGTGACAGAGAGGTGTGAGACGTCAAATGTATCTGCCTGGCCTGTCAGAGCATAATTCGATCGTAATAACGATAATTTGGGATATTGGTGTTAATTCTGAAGGCACACTGTTTTCCAAAGACACAAGGTGGTACGTCCCTGACGTTTTATCCTTGTTGGTATGTAAACCCAATGAATACACCTGAATTCGCTGTGAAACAGAACACGTATAGTATGACCAGAATTATTGAGAATTTTAGGAACTGGATTTCTATTATAAGAAACCTTGACCAGTTATCAAGTTCTCGGTTTTATTCAAGAGAGAGAATCCTTTTTCATTAGTTTGTGACGAGTTTACTTGCTATCAGAATGAACGATTTAGAGAAGACATTCATTTTAGAGTATTATAAAAAGTATGATTATAATCAGATTTCAAGTAGAACAAGTAATTCCACTGTTTATAGTGTTTTGAAACATATTGCAAATGGATATGACATTGAGCACCAGGGAGGCGCAGGTAGGCCCAGAAAATTAACAGGAGTGACAGGGGGCGGCTTGGTATTCTTGTTCTTACGAAGGCTTTTAGAAAACTTAAGGCTGGATATGACTGATAGAGGAACTGTGGCTGTCTGTAAGGAGACAATTAGAACTGAGCTGCATGCAATGGGTTGGCAGGAAAGTCAAGGAATTCCATCACCGACTATGAAATCTGAACAAAAGGAGCAAAGGTTGAACTGGTGCTTACAGCATAGAAATTTTAACTGGAGCAATGTGATTTGCTCAGATGAAAGTTCTGTGTGCCGGCTTCCTAATACACTGAAACTCTACTGGCCCAAAGAAACTGTAAAAACTGTTGTATCCGCTCCCAAAGTAAAGTCCCAAATTTAAGGTGTGCGGGGATATATCTGCGTCAGGGCATCACCCTTCTATGTATTTGAAGGGAATATGACCAGTGAGCGGTACACGGATTTGCTCGAAGGACATTTACTTCCATCTGGTCACGTTTTCTATGGACATTTGTGAATTTATCCTATCTTATAGTAGTGACCTAAATCCAAAGTATCTGTTCACCTGTCTTTGAATCTGGAGTTATGCTCCCATAATATTCACATTTATTGAGTGAGTGACAACATAAAAAGCATAGAGCATAGATGTTATAAATTATCTTTCCGGATATTACAGTAAATTGTTTCAACATTTTAACCATGCCACCACCAATTTGTGCATAATGAGTGTGAATAACCTTTGTGCACGATTCAATCAAATTTGAACGTGCAGTTTATCAAACGCTTCTTTTTTTTCAGATGCATTTTTTGGCAGTGTTGATATTGTGACCTACAGTGGAGATCCATCTGTAGTCTCTTGTGGTGGCTTTGTGGTCAACTACGTCATCCAAGGTACAGTTGTACTTTCTGTCAAATACATTCTTCTCATAAGAACTGAACATTAAAGCGCAATACGGTGCTTAGTTAAGGGACATTACCGGAGTTAAGTGAAGACCTTCTGGGACCTTTGTGTGTGTTTTGTGTTGCTCTCAATGCTGAATCAGTGTCACCTGGAACACTAAATATCAAAGGAACTCCCGCCTTTAAAGATGGTTAAAGATACAATATGCTATTCAATATCCACGTTTAATCTAAGTTATTGAATTACATAATCCTTATTTATAGATGGATCCGGATGGTGGCACATTGGCATATGTCACTGTCGTTGGATTCAATACAATATCTTCTCAACTGCTTGTTAACAACTCTATTTTCACAACAGAAGCCAATGCCATATCAAAATCCTTAAAATATATAACTAAAAACCTTAAATATAAACAATACATATTCTTTTCTGAACCTTTCTTGTCGTCAGACTATTAAAAATCTTTCTTGCAAACATTCACTTTTAACAGAATGGCATTTCTGGTACGCAATGACCGATTTTGCAGCACAACAAATCTGTGACCTCATTCAAAATGCTCGCCGAGAACTAGTATTAAAAGGCATCGAATCGGTGACCATACATCCCAGCTGACAGAAAAACACCGAAAGTATGCCCCGGCTAACAACGGTATGAGGCTGATGGACGCCAACAACAGCTATATTTCAAGGGCCCTGAACTACACACGTGGTACCGTACGTCTCTGGTTGGTACGAAATACGTTGCGAATGGTTTTTACGGATGAAAGTCGATTCACCATGTTTCATCATGACGGCCGGGTGCGAGTATACTGCCTCAAGGGAGAATCGTAATCAGAAAGACTAGCGCCAAACTGCCTCCAAGAAGTGCATTCATTTGGAGCACTCAACTTGAGCACTCAGAGATACAGAGGTGACATTCTTCAAACCATGGCAATACAATTTCTTCGCCAGCAACTACAGGGAACGCTTCTGCAGCACGACAGACTGTGGGAATTGTCCAGAACTTCTTGAACGCCTAGAATATCCAGGTTCGTACATGGCCACCACGCTCACAGGACTTAAACCCCATAAAGCATTTGTGGGATCATCTGAATCGGCATCTGACCCCCAGCGAACCGAAAAGAACTCGCAGACGCTCTTAGGAACGAGTGGAATAGGATTGCAAATGACGGCTTTCGTAGGCTGAAGACATCGATGGGACAGCGATATGGGCGTGTATCCCTGCTGAAGATGGTCACACCCTTTACTAAGGATGTGAATGCGTGATCAGGGACTTGAAATGACTGAGACATTCCATGACTGACCCATGTTGTATCTGTGAACTGTGCTATTCCTACCCTTCTGTCTATCGCTTGACACTTGCTTTTCATCTTTGATCAGTTTATCCCTGTTGGTGCATTGTCCCCTAAACGGCTTTAATTAATGTACTATTACTAACCAATTTCTAATACATGAAAAGGTGTTTGGGTGTAGATTATTCATGAACATGAACAATACAGCTTCCCATTTATGCGATGATGAATATACTACACCATGACTCATGTCTCTATAGACTGTCGGAACGTTTCTGTGTATATTCACAACTGATGATGTTTGCTTGACGTACTTGAATGAGGCAGACAAGAAAATTGCATCATACACTTTTTCTATAATCGCATACTACTGTTCTGTACTCAGAACAACTCGTTGCAGTAAAGTTAGGGTGATAAAGAGTTTAGGCCTGGACCGCAGGTGGTCATAGTTCTGTTTTCTGTCTCATTATCAGACACCTGTTCGACGACGTTGACCGCCAGTGAGGGTGTGATCACCAGTCCCGTCTACCCTGGCATCCCTACTAACTACCTCAGCTGCACGTACGTGATCGTGGGTGATGGACACACGCAAATCATCGCTATTGACCTGTTGAAGATAAATCTGAATTACTGTTCCGGCCATGGCTATGGCTGTAACTGCGACTGGCTCATAATAGACGATGGTCCTGAACTGTGCTCCCCAACAACCTTCCATAAGACATGTGAGTGATGAGCCGACTGGAAAGGAAAAGGGGGAGTGGACATGAATTCCCCGCATGTGTGATCTGTCAGTGTGGCCGATATGACCATATGATCCATCTGTGTGACTCGTCTATACCACCAAACTCTATAGACCGCATGCAAGGACCGTGTGGGTTTGTGTGTCTGTGTATCACGTTTTCATTCGAAATGACCCCGTGTACTGTAGTAACTCCCTGTGATGTGTCTACTTGGTCCGCCTTTGTAATGCTATTCTATTATATGCCCCTGGCATTTTAGCATACAATATGCCCATGTCTGTGTAACGTCCTACATCTCCGCGGTGCGTCATCATGTGTGTCTTACGTCGGTGTAATTATATATAGTCATCGAATAACAGGTGTTCATAGAAATCGAATATGAGTTGCTATTTTAACAGAGGCAGCATTCAACTTTCGCGTCTCCTATTTAGCTTTCTCTAGCCTTGGATTTGATGATGCAACTGTATCAACGATCATCGTAACAGCGTTTTGGTTTCAGATGTTCTTCAGGATAGATTCATCATCAAGTTCAGAACCGATTACAGAAGCAGCAGTACAGGGTTTAAGATTCATTATGCCGTTGGCAACGACACAAACGGTACACTATGACTTTACCTTTATATGCATTGTTGATTGGTAATAATCGGTTCTCCATTCTGCGCATGTTGTATTTCACGAAATCTGTTTCACAAGAGCTTAAATGAAATATCCTTTCATTTGCCACAACAATGCCAGAGCAGGTTGACTGTAACGGATGTGCATTTTGTTGAAGAGAAAAAAGAATTTCTCGGACTCAGTCGATGATTAATGAGGAGTTTAAGTGTAGTTTGTTTTAAACAGCTAATGCGATTTATTTGTCAGCTGTATCTGAAATGAAATGCAAACGGTATATCTTGGCATTATAGGGTTGTATGTATCCAAACCTGGAATTAAAGTTTGTGATGTAAATATAAGATGCCCATGAGGTTACTGAACTGGAAGAATAAGTAAATGTCAGTGTTGGCAATATGACTTCTACATGACTTGTTTACAATACTTAGGATGTATATGATCCCGTAGAAGTGCCTTCTAATTGTATGAAGATTGTCATCGTCCACTGTGTAATCGATAGTACTTCAAGCCCTGATGCAGTGCCTTACAAGGGTAGTCTGTAAGTTCTTGGGTTTCAGATGGTTAAGATAATGCATATTGCAGACACCTGGATTTCCACCCACACAAACACATCTGGACTGATATCGACGCCGAGTTCCTCCTGCAGCTGCGCCTACAACAACTGCACCAACACCATCATTGGCAGTGGGAAGTTGCAAACACTAACCCTGGACTTCGTCTCTTTGAACTTGACAACCAGACCTAGCTGTGATGCTGGGTGGTTCACTATAGATGGCGGACAGAAAATATGTACTTCAACTCCCTTTAAAACCACATGTAAGCTGAAGCAGTTCTGCTGTCTGTATTATTTCCCTCTTTCATTTGCATTCTTTCTTCGTTTTAAACCGTTTAGAGGTGAAAAACGAAACGTGCTGACACAAATAAATACATCTGACTAATAAAGACGCCTGTGATCTCAACGATACGTTTTGTATAGATAATTCGCAAAAACAAAGCGAATCAATGTGGACTTTTTAGTTACGTCATAAAGGACGGACGTCATGTCGCCGTTCAAATTACCTGTTAGTTCATTAGTTCAATTACATTAGTTCATTTCATGCAAAACGCCATCCGTATCACTTACTGTTGAAATGATTTCCATATATCTGTCGAATAATCATCTGATATCAATCATACTCATATGTGAAGATATACACGTTTTCTGCCGAGATCGCCGATGCGCGATACTTAGCGGTTGTTTACATCACTGACCGCTAACTAGGAAGTGGCCCTAGTCTGCGAATGATAAAAATTTAGCAATGTAACGAATATTGGTGAGTTTTTACCAACTTTGACAAATCATAACGTTTTTACGCCGACATGATTCCTCTAACTCACACTTCATAACGTTACTTCCTCGTTATGGAGGAATAGGAGTTTTTCACTAAACTCAAGAGTAGTAATACATCTGATGGATCAAGCAGTTGAAAGATGCAGATGTTAGAGGAGGAGTCTCTCCATTTAAAAACAACAAGCATTCACAAGAGAAGAACTGTTTGTATTATTTTAACCGATATTCCTAAGTAAAGCGAGAATAGGAAACGCCAGTATACCTAACGCCTAATACTTACCACATCAGAAAACAAGAACTGCCTCTTCTGTGACTCTGAAATACTAGTATATTGTTGCAAACATGTGGCCATATCCAATCAAACTAAAACATATTTTAGACAGTGTTATAACTTCAGATGGACTTAACTTTCCTTTAACTTTCCTATCGCAACGAGCCACGATGGACCACTCGCATAACTGACCTCTATCCAAGAAATCTGCTCTATACTGCATTAAAGTCAAATCTGTTTGACTGGCCTGTTACCGACTGCAGTTAGATATTTACACGGTGACGCTACGAAATGACAATACAGTTCAGAATGTTTTTGAATGGGATACTCGGAGACGCAGCATATGCAAACTAAACCTTCTGTGACCATAGTGTCTCATGGCGTACTAATAAGTGTAAAGTGATCCACAGATACCCATGTTAAACCTTGCATTGGGGTATCTTGAATAACTGTTTGGTAATGACAACAGTTATTCATGTAATTTCTCCTGATCCCCGAGGGTTATTTCTTGTTCGATGTCAGTAGGATATGAATGTTCATGTTGATGGACTGAAAGTATACTACTGTAATATACGCACTGTGCTTTATTTAATGTTCTGGCATTGTACGCAAAAGTTTCCTTAATTACTGTAGGCAGCATATAATTTTCAGATGCATTTTTCGGCAGCGTGGATATTGTGGCCAATGGTGAAGATACAGTTACACACTCCTGTGGTGGATTGGATGTCAACTATGTTATACAAGGTATTGTCTGTGTATATTTAGTTAAAATTAATTAAAATGCAGAGTGAAGTGGAGAAATTCCGTACATCTTTTTACGCACTTGAACTTTTTTTTTTAATTGTTGCCTCTATCTCAAGTTGTTTTGGGTGTGAGAGGGGGCAGCTCCGCCGATTCTATACAGTACATGAAGTGGGCAGCCTCCACTTACTTGAAAAGAAATGTTAAATCTCAATTAAGAATACTGAGTGAGTGAGTGAGTTTAGTTTTACGCCGCAGTCAACAATATTGCAGCTTTATGGCAGCAGCCTGTAAATAATCGAGTCTGGACCAGACAATGCGGTGATCAACAACATTAGGATCGATCTGTGCAATTGGGAACCGATGACATGTGTCAACCACGTCAGCTAGCCTGACCACCCGATCCCGTTAGTCGCCTCTTACGACAAGCTGAGTCGCGTTTACGGCAAGCATGGGTTGCAGAAGGCATACTCTACCCCGGGACCTTCACGGGTCCAATTAAACATACTGACCAGAGTGAGGCAATCTTTATGAATACAGTATGAAAGGTAATATCTTTGACTTACAGACACATCGCACGAACATGAGAGACAGTACACGTTTATCTGTCACACCTAAATGTTCCATTTTCCCTACAATGAGCCGTGATCATGTTTGTCATAGTTTTGAATCAGAACCTTGACAAGGTTAATGATTTCACTTGTTCTACTTGTCACTACGGCATGACTGAACTGTTGGATTTTTAAAATTTTCTTTCCTTTGTTACATTTTACACAGTTGCATATGTATATCATTGCTTATATAAACAGAAGGTGACAAGATGACCAGAATTTAGTTAATTGGTTAACTTACATTTTTGCTGTGTATTTCGTTAAGCAATAAAAGCATTTGAGTTCTTTCATGATCATTTCAAATTTTATTGATTTTTATATGTTCTATTTTTTAAAATAAATTGTTTCCTCATAATTATTGAAAGATTTATTGGTCCAAACTTGGTAGCAGAGAGCCATGACTGAACAGTCGATTGGGAGGTTAATCCCCCATTTATACCCATTTATCCTTACGTTGAAAAACGTAGAACAAAACATACGGATATATGTACCATAATAAATTGCAGTAATATGAACGAGAAAAGAAGGTCAGAGTTTCGTTAAAGGTTACGCTTTAAAACTGCAGAATGGGCCATAAGGTTTCCACGTCTATGTTAGACTGCCAGTCCATGACCATTGAATTGCATGAATGGCAGAACGACAGACAATGTTCTCCCTCTCTGAAATCTTACATCGCCAAAGTGAAATCTGAAGCCTAACATTGACACTCACGAAATTAGCTAGAGTGTGTCTGAGATAGAGCTTGTGTGTCTGCCGTCAGTCGATTCCTGTTTTTGGTTCTCCACCTCTGAACAGCTGTTTGCTTGTGGAGCTTGGTTACCTGATTTGAAGTCATCTAGGCCTTACGTATCACGAGGCGCCATGACCTTGAGTGATTTGTAGAGGTGCACGTCTCTGGCATCCTAGTCTTCAGACTGTGCATTTGTTTATTAAACTGCATTTGTGCAGTTAATGCAACGGATTGTCATTGCTGGAACAACAATGAAATGTATGAAAATATGTTAAAGATTTGCAATATTATTGCTATTAAATTGCTTCACTGTGGTAAACAAATGAATATGACCTTGGTTTTTTTCGATTATTGAAAAACGTAATGAAAACTAAACACATGTAAAGGTCAGAAAACAATATCCTGAAAGTCGACTGTGTCCTTTGTAGAATCATTGACCTTAGTTCTGGACATATACATGTTTCTTTATCAAATGAGAAAAGATTATGTAATGATGTCATCCGTCGTTGTAAGTTTAGGATGATAATGAGTTTAGGCAGTTCATTATGTTATAGTCGTCGGGAAATGCCTGGACCGCTGGTAGTCATAGTTCTGTTTTCTGTCTCATTGTCAGACACCTGTTCGACGACGTTGACCGCCAGTGAGGGTGTGATCACCAGTCCTGTCTACCCTGGCATCCACACCGACTACCTCAGCTGCACGTACGTGATCGTGGGTGATGGACACACGCAAATCATCGCTATTGACCTGTTGAAGATAAATCTGGATTACTGCTACAACCGTGGCTATGGCTGCAGTTGCGACTGGCTCATTATAGATGATGGTCCTAAACTGTGCTCCCCTACAACCTTCCATAAGATATGTAAGTGTTATCTGTCAGCGTGATTCGTCTCATTAGTCCATCTACGCTGCCTCTGAGTCACTTGTAGGCTAGAGGCCTTATTGGCATCTCGCGACCCGGCGTACTTTTCATTGCTGGGTAAACAGGGCCACATTTCGAACAATGAGCTGAGCAGACAGCACATTAACTTATGTTTCAGTTGGGGTCAGCACCAAAACTCTTGAAGACGTCAGAAAACGCTCACGATCACCTGTAAAACTATTTTCCACCGTTGAAGATAATCAGTATAATCCGCGTTTGTGACCTGGCTGTTTAATACATATCTGTTGTTCAACTGCTTGATGCATTGTTTATGTAACAATGTTTTTGTTTCAGATGTTTTTCGGGACAAATTCATCATCAAGTTCAGAACCGATTACAGCAGCAGTAGTAGAGGATTTAAGATTCATTATGCTGTTGGCAACGACACAATCGGTACACTATAACCTTACCTCTATATGCACTGTTCATTGGTAATAATCGGCTCTATTCTGTGTCTCACGAAGTCTATTTCGCAAGAGTTTAAATCAAATACCTTTGCATTTGCAACAACAATACGAGAGCAAGTTTGTCTGTTATGAATAACAGATGTACATTTTGTGGAAGCGAAGAAAGGATTGTCTCGGACTCGGTTGAATTTCTTGATGATTAATGAGGAGCTGAAGTGTAATTGTTTGAAAGAAATATTGCGATTTATTTGTCAGCTGTATCTGAAAATAAATATATGTCATGTGGGGATCCGTTTGAGTGAGTCCAGCTCTTGGTATGTTTTGTCGGAAATGGAAACGCAAAAGGTGATAAAACCTAAACCATAAAGTTTGTGATAAAATAGAAAAAAGAGGCACGACAAGATGTATGGTGATAAAAAGAAGCATGCGAAATACACTTCATAGTTCTGTGTCAACTGTTGTGATCTCATTTTTAATGAATCGTTCATGCTTCTCTCACATAGTACAGTAAAAGCCACATTTGTAATTTCCTGGGATTGGGGATTGGCTTGGTGGAGACTGATTGAGATGGCGAAATATTTACCTCAATGTTTCAATGTTGCAGATACCTGCACTTCCACCCACTCAAAGACATCTGGACAGATATCGTCCCCTTCTGCATCCCGCAACTGCACCTTAAACGACTACATCAACACCATCATTGGCAGCGGGAAGCTGCAAACGCTAATCCTGGATTTCGTCTCTCTCAACTTCACGACCAGCCCTAACTGTGATGCTGGGTGGTTTACCATAGATGGCGGACAGAAAATATGTACTTCGACACCTTTCATGACAACATGTAAGTTGAAACACTGATGCTGTCTCCCTGCTTCCATGAAAACTTGTTTTATAATCAGAGTTGAATGTTGACACATTAAAACTCAACAAAAGACAAAGATTCAAGATTCAGTTAAAGATGTGTTATACATATGTAGATTTATAGCAACAATATCGTACATATTCAAACTGAAAAATTCTTTGAGAATCTATCACAAGTGTGCGATTGTACACGTTTCTGGACTTGCACGTGTTTAAGCTTGCTGTCTGAAAAATAGAGGACCTCAAAAACTACATCTCCAAAGAAGTGAAATGTAAGCACGAATGTATGTATGTATGTATGTATGTATGTATGTATGTATGTATGTATGTATGTATGTATGTATGTATGTATGTATGTATGTATGTATGTATGTATGTATGTATGTAACATAAGTGTACTAAAGAAACTGTGTACACCGGAAAATATGAATGTAGGCACACAACTCATTTATACATAACTACAGGTGTGAACACAGTACGGATTGGAGACAATCAGACGCTCATGCACGTGCCAGGCAATGAGACGTCATTGATGGTGGCCTATGGGCATACAATGTATTACAGCAGCTGCACACAGCAAGTGAAACTCAGGAATGGCTGTCACCGTCGAAAACGTCATCTCGTTCAAATGTTCACAACTTCACATCAGAAGATGGCCATATGGTGACGCCGGGCAATATACTTCAAACTGACCCGTTTTGTCCTTCCCCTACTTATCGTATTTCATCTTGCCTATTGAGGTAATGCATGAATCTCCCGCTGGTGTAACTGCCCTCTGCGACAGGAAGGTCTGAGAGATGTCAGTTGGTGTGGCCTGTCATAGCACAGTGCCCTCTGCGACAGGAAGGTCTGAGAGATGTCAGTTGGTGTGGCCTGTCATAGCACAGTGCCCTCTGCGACAGGAAGGTCTGAGAGATGTCAGTTGGTGTGGCCTGTCATAGCACAGTGCCCTCTGCGACAGGAAGGTCTGAGAGATGTCAGTTGGTGTGGCCTGTCATAGCACAGTGCCCTCTGCGACAGGAAGGTCTGAGAGATGTCAGTTGGTGTGGCCTGTCATAGCACAGTGCCCTCTGCGACAGGAAGGTCTGAGAGACGTCAGTTGGTGTGGCCTGTCATAGCACAGTGCCCTCTTATTAAATTCAGTTTTCAGCAGCACATCTTTGGAACTCTCTCCCCACAAAGCTGAGAACTATTTCGTCATATGAACTTTTCAAAAGCCTTGTCTAACCCCACCTTTTCCCTGATAGCTGGTAGCGCTTTGAGTATGCAATGCATACAGTTTAAGCGCAATACAAGCAGGCCATATTATCATTATGTGTTTTATAGACTAAAACAGTATGCAGCAGAGAGGGTTCGAATGATCCTGGCACGGTCGGGTTGGTAAGGCTCAGCATCAACTCAGGGTCCTTGCCCCTCTACAAGTTCTATCACAAAGTGCCCCCACGTTCATCACACCCCAACCTCCCATGTACACATGAAGCCAAGGCTTCACACACAGTATTATGAGATGGGTGGTGATAATTCGATTAATTCAGTGTAAATTGTGATAAAGTACGGTTGCAATATGTAATTTGCGAACTCTCTAGTTCCTTCCTGACCTCTCACATGTTGATGTCTATTCGTGTATGACCTCATCGGATACGTTGGAAACTTACCCATTGCATGCAACAGACAAACAGACATTACGATTGAAATACAGGGTCTGTTAGTTGTAGTCAGTTGTAGTACTGGTAGTGCTGGTTTACTTCTTAGTTTTCATACAGTGGACAGGGATGTGGCTTATGCTTTTAGATTATTTATATTGTTACAGGTATTTAAACTCACAAAGGTTTCAATTGCTGCAGGGTGGGTATGCTGGCGTGTGAAATAATTATTTCTTATTTCAGAAAGTTTAGGAATGTTTAGAACTTTACGTTGATATGGTAGGAGGTCACAGGAAAGTAGTGCTCAACGTTAAGTAAAGATGTAAATTGTGACTATTATTTACATTTAGATGAAGAGTCAAATGCAGTGAGCCAAATTGAAGGAAGCAGTCTTAAAATCGTTGCTTGAAGACAGATATAAATGTTTCAACCCACTTCTTGTGAGATCCTTACAAACCCAAAACCATACTGAAACCATACGTGTGAAGTCCAGGTAGATTTATTGTTACCATCCAGAGATTTGAGTATTTGGTAGGCTTCATCAGGGAGTCTATGGAGTTGTAGTTGCAACTGCCTGCACAAGTACATTATTGATCTAGAAGTATAGTGGTACTGGAATGAGAGTCTGACACACTCTCCAAGCACCATGCTATTGTTGGACTTTAAGAAATGTCTTCCAGAACTTGCTGCAATAAGTGATTCCCAGATCTCTGATCCATAACTCAGAATAGGTATAATCATGGAATCAAATATCGCACAAATGTCCTTGGATTAATACATCCCAGAAAATACAGCTTTTTACTTCAGCTGCCAGACAGGATTGTGCTTTAGTCCATGACAATTTAGGACTGAACACAATCCCGAAATATCTGTACATATTCACAACTTCGATGAGGACCACCATTTCTAAAATCAATAATTTGGGATTTGGCCACATTCATTCCTGTATCTGCACAGTTAGTTTCAAAAATATTAATTTTCTTTGCGAGCTATAAAGCAGTGTCTGGCACAGTCGGTACATCATCAGTAAATAGTAGAGGAAATACATTAGAAATATAAAGCCAGTTTTTGTCGTGAAAATGTTTAAAAATCTGCTGACTCAGAGTGCATCCTTGGCGGGTACCAATATTTTATTTGCGGTAGGGTGATAACTCCGAACGGTTCTTGTACAAGCGCACAGTATAGAATACATGTTGATAATAAATTTAAGAAATTTTCCCTTTACACTCTTTTCTATCAAAATCTCAAGAAGGATTAACAGAGTCGAATGCCTTGGAAAAGCCGATAAAGAGGCAAACAGAACCTTCCATCATTTTTCTTTGACAGATATTTAATGACCATAGCTTGAAGGGTGAAAATATGGTCTGTTATTGAACAATCACGTCTGAATCCAGCTTGTACCTCTGTAGTTGTATGATTATTATCACACCAGTGTTTTAGTTTATTGTCAGCTCTTGGGGCTAGAATCTTGCATTGGAACTAATCGATAGTTATGTGGATCTGTCATTTGATGCTTTCCCTCAACATTTTGGAAAACCGAACTATCATACAATATGTTCATGCAACAGCTTAGTTAATAAAAGTGAAATACAGTTCTTAGTAGCATTAAAGAATTCCCAAACTAATCCATCTGCTTCTGGTTACCTATTATTTTTAATATTTTAACTCAGAAATACCTCCTCTTCTGAAAAAGAATAATTTATTACAGCAAAATGTTCATCCTCTATATCAGTGTCAGTATCCACTTTGGTCCACACATCCAGTTTAAAAGTTCATTAACGTGTTTAAACCATTTATCTACAGGTTTGCATGGAGTAGCTGAAAGGTTCACCTTACACGATTTTAACAGTTTTGGAAACTGTTTGGATCATTCCTAGATTCACTGAGTCTTTTTCTTTGACTTTGAAAATAATGTTCTTTCTTTCAGTGGAATGTGACTTCAGAATGCCTTTTTGTAATACATGAAGGTATGAACTCCAACCGCCCTATGAGATCTCGGGACTGAGTATTTTTTGTGCTTGATATCCTCTAACTCATCAACTCACCACGGTGGCTGATGTATAATCATGGAACTATTATTTGGTACATGAGAACGGTCATTATAAAAAAAATATATACCATCAATGACCAAATTTATGTATGAGACATTTCCGGCCAACTCTATCAAATCTGAGGCGCAAACAAAATTAACCGAAACTTCTCTTGTTCCAGATGCATTTTTTGGCAGTATTGATATTGTAACCCATGGTGGAGATCGATCAGGGAGTTTGTTTGATGGCTTTGTTGTCAACTACGCTGTTCAAGGTAATATTTGTGATATCAACATCACGCTTAGTAGATGAACATCATAAGTGTCAAGTAAAGAACTTGGCTGATATAGAACAAATGGCGGTTTACATACATATCTTATATTATTGTGTTAAAAGTGTACCCTATGATTGGTGAGTATTGGTATAGAGTTCATGTGTCAGTATGTCCTTGTGGGGTTAAGTATTTTTCAGTACAAGCATTATTCATTTTGAAAGATTGAGCAAGCATAACCCAGATATTTTAAAAAATGTATATACTGATATATACTGATATAATGATTAGTTCCGGTCTAGATTTATATGTTCCCTGAATCAACTCAAGACGTTATGACCTGGTTCTTACTATTCCCTATTCCTATGCTTGAGAACAATGTTATGATACATTATAAATATAAATAATATAAATAAAAAATATTCTTAAATAAAAAATATTCCATGTTGTCGGTATCTAGTACAGCACATTTTTTGCTGGTAGGTTTCAGTAATGATGGGTATGGTATCAGGAATTATAAGAAGATGACAAGTGGATTTAGTCCAGACCTGTTTTTTTCCTCAGACAACTGCAACATGACGTTCACCGCCAGTGAGGGTGAGATTACGAGTCCTGTCTACCCCGGGATCCAAACCAGCTACCTCAGCTGCATGTATATCATCGTGGGTGATGGGCAGTCACAGGTCATCGCCATTAACCTGTTGAAAATGGATCTTGCAAGGAATTCAGGCTGCGACAATGACTGGCTTATTATAGGCGAAGGTCCTAAGCTATGCAACAGCACAACGTTCCATAAAACGTGTAAGAATTAAAATCTCTGAAACGAAAAGGAAAGAGTGTGTTCATGATCCATGTGCGTGATTTTTCCAGGTGATTCATCCGTTTTATCGTCTGTGCGATGCGTTTGAGTGACCCATATGTCTCTCTGTGATCAAACTGTGAAAAGTGGTTGTGTAAACTATGGGATCCGCTTGTGTTATACGTCCTTGTTTTCCGTATCTGTTGTCACTTTCAACTCTTGAATTGGTCATGTGGAGAGAAATCATGGATGATCTTTTAACTTGAACAGACGATGAACAGCTTTCGCTTCCAAATCTCTTTGCTGTTACCATTTCAATGGCGTTGATAATGCAACGCCATCAGTGACCATCGTACAAATGTTTTTGTTTCAGATGTCTTTCGGGATCGATTCATCGTCAAGTTCCGAACCGCTTATGACACCAGCAGCAGAGGATTTTGGTTGTATTACTCTGTTGGCAAGGATACAAACGGTACACTATGTGATTACCTTACATACATTATTCATTTGTTACCGATTGTCGTCATTTCTGTTCTCCATAAAAAGTACGTATTTACATAGTTAACAGTAAATAACATGTATCAGCTTACATGTTCCTAGATTTTGTCACCTTATCAAATATTGCTGAGTTTGACGTTAAACAACAAACCAACCAATTAACATATAACATATGTCTATCCATACGATTTGCCCTTTTGAATTGTCTACATTTTATTGGGCTCCTACTGAAGAAAACATGTTGCAATTACACATTTATTTTTAAATAATCTGTATTGGATGTTTTGTTCATTCTGGCTGATGTATAATTGTGGAATCCCGTAAGGTTTGACGAAAGCAAATTTCACTACCAGTGCTGTATTTAAAAGAGAGACTGACCTTTAAATGCCGAACGCTGGCACATTCGCGATTATTGGTGTAGGTGTAAGTAGTTATATGTATATATTCGAGTTACCGCATGGGACATATACTACTTTATCTTACCTCACACAAATATGTCGCTGTCTCATTGGCTGTGCGCTCTTCTATTATTTTCTTGTATGTCCCCCTCGTAGAAGCGAGATGCATTGTAACCCTCGGGGACCATCGGTTGAGGTACCCTCGATGTTTGTTTATGTTCCCTGAGCCCGACAGTTATGGTTTGCGATATACTTTACATTTTACCTACATAATTCACAGACAATTGTGTTCGGCACTGACAGTTGGCCTACATGTATGACGATTATGAAAATATACTGAAAGATGGACTACGTTAAGTATCTTAACATTGGCACTGTTGTCATCTTTTCCAATGTGCTTGACGTCAGAACATATATATATATATATAACATAACTTTGTAAGATTGGAGATTGATGAGATGGAGAATAAATAGCGACTGGCATACATTTTGCAGATATCTGCACTGCCACCCACACAAACACATCTGGACAGATAACGGCGCCATGTTCCTCCTGCAACTGCACCTACAACAACTGCACCAACACCATCATTGGCAGTGGAAAGTTGCAAACACTAACCCTGGATTTCGTCTCTCTCAACTTCACGACCAGCCCTAACTGTGATTTTGGTTGGTTCACCATAGATGGCGGACCAAAAATATGCACAGAAACCACCTTTAAGACAACCTGTAAGCAGAAATAGTAATGTTGTCAGTACATATAGAAGTTTGATTACTAGTTTTTTGACCAAATGGCCAAAATTGTTTAGACCTCTTCAATACATGGATTTGTCAAATAACAGTGCACAAGTCTATTACGCCCTCTTTTGGTAATGTGGTGTGTTGTTATTTCATATTGTTCCCTTAGTGGCAAGTGATTGAATAGAGGTTTGCATGAGTATTACAGTTTAATCACCCAGACCAACATAAGTGCAGTGTAACGGATAAGCTTGAATTACTGTCACAACAATGCTGTTGCCGAAGACATTCAATTGAAAATTGAAAAAAGTATAAATTTCAAATTTCAAAGTCAACGCCATTTTTGTTTGATGAAAGATGTGCATATTCATGGGTGGTTATTTTTCTGAAGCCAAAAATACAAACGTCGTGAACAGTGGATAACAAAGGGGACAGTTTCGTAAAAAATGCTCGTAAAAAATGCCTTGATATGCGTTCGTCTTTTGAAGTCAAGTTAATTTCATCCTGATGTAACATATTGAAATACCATACGCACTATTGCTACCATACTCATTTCACGTATTTCTGGGACCCGTGGGCGTCCGAGGTAGAATAGGCTTTCAGAAAACCCATGCTTGCCATAAAAGGCAACTATGCTTGTCGTAAGAGGCGACTGACGGGATCGAGTGGTCAGGCTCACTGACTTGGTTGGCACATGTCATCGGTCCTCAATTGTGCAGATCGATGATCATGCTGGTAATCACTGGATTGTCTGGTTCAGACTCGATTATTTACACACCGCCGCCATATGACTGGAATATTGCTGCGTGCGGTGTAAAACAAAACTCACTCACTCACTTGTAATTCTGGACTGGATCCTCTGTAATGGCATATCTATTGGGCGATAAACAACAAACAATACACAAAATTCAAACTTTTTCAAAGGTGCACCAAATATACCACTGAGACGAAACTCACATGTAAGATGTAACCATAACAGAACCATTTTTATTGCAGATGCATTTTTCGGTAGCGTTGACATCGTGACGAATTCCGGAGAATGCTCCATAGAACCATGTGGCGGCTTTGTTGTCAACTACGCTGTTCAAGGTAGAGTGTGTTTTATAGACAAACCTCTTCTTGAATATTATATCAGGTGTAGTTAAGAAACATAATGGTTAGTTAAGAATGGTTAGTTAAGAATGGTAGTTAAGAAACAACTTCTTTGGCGTCTTTGTATTTATGGATTCCCTGTGTGTCACATGAATGTCCAACAATATGAACACAGGCACTAAAAAACCGTTTGCCTTTATGCAATTTGTGTCCCAAAGGTTTAATACGCCAAAACTCTACTTTCAACATGATATCTTCTATCGTCCAGCATTTACATTGTTATTTCAGATGTGAACAACAACCTACTAGTGTACAGTACAAATAGCGGCCAGTTAATCGGACCATCATTTCCTGGAACATATCCATATTATCTTGCTGACTCCACCTACATCATCGTTGGCCACTTCCCTCCACAAAATCTCACCTTAGATATCACGCTCACTACATATTCTTCAGGTTCATGTAGCTATAACAGACTGACATTGAATAGTACAGAGGATCTGTGCAACGAAGGAATATACAGGCGGACTTGTAAGTTTTGCATCTGATATGTGTGCATGTGATACACGAATCGTTTGTGGATATTATATGAGCTTCACAGTTGCACGCTAATCATGTAGCCTATCATCATCACACTCTTACAGAATCACAGTTAGTGATACCACTTTCATAGCACTCTTACAGTATTACAGTTAGTGATACCACTTTCATAGCACTCTTACAGAATCACACTTAGTGATACCACTTTCATAGCACTCTTACAGAATCACAGTTAGTGATACCACTTTCATAGCACTCTTACAGTATTACAGTTAGTGATACCACTTTCATAGCACTCTTACAGAATCACACTTAGTGATACCACTTTCATAGCACTCTTACAGAATCACAGTTAGTGATACCACTTTCATAGCACTCTTACAGATTCACAGTTAGTGATACCACTTTCAGGGAACATTGTTATCATTGCTATCTTACCAAATTGTTTTATGACACGTTGAATTTCTCGTCACTTGTGATATCAATATGTTTTTTGCAGCATTTAACAACAAACATATATACAAGTAGAGTAAGGCTATTTTCATTCTTCTTTGAATCATAGAATAGTATGTTTCAGGAACATGGAATCCTATTAATTCATGATGTAAGATACCTTCAGTCGTAGCTGTTTGCAAGTGATCTAATTTGCATATCTAGCATCATGTATCGATGGCACAACCAGTTGGAAATTTAAAGTAATTTAACTTGATGTTCATTATGTGAGATATTGGATTCACTCTACTACATCACACTTTTTGTGGTACAATCATGTCTTTATTTGTAGTTTAATCGTTGGCGATTAGTGGCAAAACACTGAAAGCAAAGTCGAGTGTACGATTACGACTGTATCTGAAGCATGTGTTCACGAATCCCTTTCAATGACGATGATATCAGGTGTCCTTGAAAGGTCAACCACATGCATATTCTGTGTACCACTGATGCGTCAAAGTGGAAAATGCCTCCACAATGTCTTCTACCATTTTAGTTTTCGTAAGGCACTGAACAGCATAATATTTTAATTTGGAGGTGAACAACTTGAGATGATATTTATATCAATATTATACTTTGTAAAATCGTCCCGATTTTAAGATGACCCTTTTCCTTTTTCAGATTTGGTAGAGGATAATTTCACCATAGAATTCAGTTGTCAATATAGTTCAGATTTTCTCATTCACTATGAGAAAGAAGATATAATAAAAGGTAAAACACACATGTAACACATAAATTCTATTTTTGTAACCAAGATGATCAAAAGCATATGAGGTACGGTGCCGTAAATCTTTAGTATATTGGAAAACATGGCACAGTTAAATTAATGTAACTGTTTCATTAGCAACTATAAATGTCATTTTTAGTATATTTGTAATAGTTATATTTCAGTTGAAATGCATCATCTACAGTATTGTATTGCGTTGTGGTAAATGGGTGAAAAGATGGATGGATGGACGAGTGAAAGGATGTGGAACGATTGAGAGCAAGCATAAGTGAATGAATCAAACAATGATTCCGCGAGTGCAAGTGTATGATTGGTGTGGGCCGTTGGAACCAGTCAGGGAGCACAAACAGGCCAAGGTAAGTGTTGATTTATGATGGGTCTCCAGTGCAGATGTTCAGATTTTGTGACCATCTCCTGGGAACATTTGGCTTTTGCATTTGCTTATTGGCTTTCAATATGTCCATGTAACGTTTTGACATTTTGTTTGTATGTTACTGAGAATAAGTGTTTAACTGACTGTTGTTTTACATCGTTACATTTCAAACTGAAATTGCGTTTTGGGATTTTTGCCTTCTGTTCCATTTTATTAGAAAATGTACTAACACGTAAGTATGTTTTACTGTACAACTGATAAACATCTGCTCCGTTTTCTTTGAATATATCTCTCAAAAGTCACGCAGTGCTGAAACTTAATCCATTGTAATATTATTGTAAAGATTTTAGTATTTGTGTTTTTAGATAGTCAAAGAAGTACAATGTTCAAGGTCTTGAAATCTTGTACCGTGTATTCCAGAATATATAGTACATAATATTGTACCTTCAACATCATATTTACTTGTATGTTTTGGGTATGCAAGAGATCCTAACCTAAATACAGTTTAAGCCGATAACACTGTACATCTGTACATACAGTTTTGTCCTCTAGGATAGGTCCTTCGTGATGTTGATACACGGTGTCCAGCGAGGCCAAAACCTGGAAGATGTGGATCCACAAGTGATCTGACGACACGTATTGCCATGATCCATTTCTGGTAATTATTATGTATCATCATTCGTCCTCATTCCCAAAAACACAAACTGATCAGTTTGAAGGTGCACAATTTCTTGCCAAAAACATATATCCACGTACCCTCTGATAATGTATTTTGGTCTTACCCATTCTATTAAAAACTATGTTATGTTCCAGAGAAGCATCTTGGAGGTGGTCAACAGAAAGGAATGCGTAACATATTCAACAACTGGAGCTACATAGGTACCTTTTGTAATTTGCAGACAATATCAGTAAGGAACAAAAGGAGTCTATCCGGGACTGCCAAACACACATAAATTTAGTAGCAGAGGACGTCCAGACAATCTGAGAAATAGCAACGGTACATGAGGTATAGGTGAACGGCCTTCATTATTGCCACTGATATTCACAATAACATATTTTAACAAATTGTCCTGAAGGTTCAGAGATAGATATGTGTATATATGGATACTTTGGTCACTGAATTGGCCTATGTTCCATTTTCACATTGCCAAAGCGACAAAGGAAGACCAGTTTTTCGTCAAGTTTGTATCAATGCCGAAATTTTACAACCTTCATAAAGGCTTTCGTCTTAGATTTAGCACACATTCCCTGATAAAATTGATATATTGTTTACAACAGCGTAACGGTCAACTCAGCCATTTGGAGAATACAGCGAGAATTATTGCAAGAAATGTTTTCGAAAGGAGCAAAACTGCTTGTTTAGGGCAGCATTAGATTGGAACTTCGGCAGGTAAATTGAAACTTCATGATGTCGGGAACATATATTGTGTTAAGAAGGTTTTTTTTAATAATCTTGAAGGAATGTGGAGACTGACGTGACTTGGTGCAGGTGTACCTGGAATGAACAGTCCAGTCAACTGCATACACATGGACTATACTCCATTTAATGGCTCGTCGTCAGATTTAGGTTCAAGGTCGTTTTTTTAACGGTGGTTCAGCTAGCTCACGGCCTGTGAGCTAATTTTGGCAGAACAGTGAAGCGAAGGACAAAGTCTTTGTAATTTGCTATTTTAATGAAACTTGCCAGCAAAACTGTTGGGAAAACAAGCGACCAACTGGGATTCGATCTGAAGGACACGAATGGCGCAGCCATGTACCCTGTGTCTTACTGAATATGTATATTATATGTATATATTATGATTTATATATTTGTGTATTTGTTTTCATTTACACCCTTGTTATTTCTGCATTGTTTCCTCACTTTGCCAAATAAGCTTACTTTATGTTCAGACAGCTGTTGATACTTTTTGTCAATGCATGGAATAGTGGTGAAACACTGTGTTGGTTTCTATTCGTAGCTTTACTCCCTTTTGAACAGGATGTCAGTTGAAAGAAGACTCTCTTCCCTCGTCTCACTTAGCAAGGTCTTTGCCGATTTCTTCTTTAGGACACGTAATCCATCAAACTTATTGTAACTGTTTAGTCATCAACATATAAATCTGAACGAGGTTCATAGTTTCTTAAGTACACAAAGATAGATAAAGTACACACTTTTAAGTAATATCCGCTGCATGATTATATCACATAAACCTTGGGTGGTTGGGTAGCCTAACAGTTAAGGCGTCCGCTCGTCACGCCGAAGACCCAGTTTCGACTCCTACTTGGGTACAATGGGTATGGAGCTGATTCAGTAATAATTATTATTGGGTCACAACATTTAGTGTTTTGAATATTAATTATGATGGGTCACATTTCGTTTTGATAGCTGGTCAACACTTTTAGCATTCTGGTTTTCCGGAATTTATCTGCTCCTAGTTTTCTATGTGTCTACTTCCGGGAGACGTATTCGAGGGCATTCTACAGTGTTGACGATGTTCCTTTGTGCCCAAACTTTCGAGAAATGGCTAAATATATATAAAAAGGCTTGTTGCCGTGTGGAGGGCGACACTCACACTGACATTCATTCATATTTGCTGAAGTTACTGCCAACACTTGAAATCCCGTGAACGTCTGAATCTACATTATCGATCGCACCGATCGCTGAGGTGACATTCTGCCATAGTTGATTACCTCTCGTACCAAGACTTTGGTGAGTTTGCTAGATTGTATTTTGTGACCTATTGACTTAGATTTTGTCTCTCTTGAATTGTATTTGTAATCAGCATTGTTATATTGACTTGTGACTTTGTATACCTTGCTCTCATTGCATAATAACAGAATTTTGAACGTTAACGACTTGTTTTTGTTCTGTTTTGCCGGTGCACGGGGGATTTCTTACATAGTTTGTCACGGTAAATTCTTAACCGTAACACATCTGATACATTTGTCACGTGTAGCATACACTGACTGGTTGAAGAATCTTCCAACTCACTTTGCAAGAGAGTATAGTAGAATCAAAGACAAATAACGTACACTGACTGGTTGAAGAATCTTCCCACTCATTTTGCATGAGAGTAAAGAATCACAGACAAATAGTTCCCGAAGGACAGAAATAACAGGTTTATTGTAGAGGTCCATTATTCTTTTTCGTTTTTCGGCTTTCTTTCTGTTTTTATTTTTTTTTTATTTATTTTTTTTTTTCGATTAAAAATTGAAATGCAGCAGAGAGAGTTCGGGTGATCCTGGCACAGTCAGGCTGGTAAAGCTCATCATCAGCTCAGGGCCCTCGCCCCATCTACACGCAGCCCAGACAGCGAATGGGACTTCTCCCAGGAAACACTGCCTAGTCGAACCCACCAAGAACTTTTCGGAGAATATGGAGGCTTCCCAACACTGCAGCCTTCTGCATTACCCAGATTGTCAGAAGGGCTGTGCTCCCGGTGGAGAACCCGGGCACTCTCCTGATCTGCGCCAAGAGATCAGGAGGTACCAAACCAAGGGCACCGAGAACAATGGGGAGCCTGACGACAGTGTACTTGGGATGCAAGCGAGACATTTCAAAGGCGAGGTCCGCATATTTATCATGTTTTTCCTGAATCTTGCCAATCACATTGCTGTCAAAAGCGACAGAAAATTCAATGATATAAATAATTTGATTGGCTTTATCAAAAAGGACAAGATCAGGTTTGTTAGCTGGAATTCGTCTCAGGCTATATATTGGCCTATTCCAGAGAAGCTTAAAAGCATCATTTTCCTGGACGCCCTGGACATGCTCAGGGTCGTACCATGGATGGACCTCGGAGTCAAAGCCACAGGCATGGCGGAGACGATAATAAAAGCAGCGAGCCATGCCATCATGTCTTTTAAGATATGCAGTTTGTGCCAAGGAAGGGCATCCACTGACAAGGTGTTGGACAGTCTCTGTAAATTGATTGCAGACTTGGTGAAAGAGTTCACCTGGTTTACTCCCATCACTGTACCGTCCAGCAGTACATCGCCATCAACAAAATCAACGTCAAATTTCAAATTGTGTCCAACAACCTTGGCACGCTTAAAGTAGCTGTGGAATTCCTTGCTTTCATCTCCCTTTCATTTCTCTTTTCCCATTTTTTCTTTCTTTCTGTCCAAACTTTTATTTTTGCCTTAAGGGAATCGACAATTTGGAGAAGTACCTTTTCTTTTGTTGTCTTGTACTGTAATTTTATTTTTCTCCAAATTGCCTTTTGTCGTTTAGACATGGGATTCCCTGATGATCTTAATTTCAGGCACAGCTCTATCCAGGAAATATATTTTCTAGTTTCTGTTAATTTCACTTGAAACCGGTTTTTCCTTGGTTTGTTGTTCTTGGTAGTAGAAGATTTTTCTTTGGAAACTGTGTGAAGTTCCTCCAAAGTTCGCGCGGCTTATTATTATTATTATTATTTTGGTGGGGAGGGGTGGGAGGGGGTGGGTGGGGGCGAGAGGGAGGGCGTGATGTTTGTTGCTTGGGGTTTTGGGGGTTTTTGTTTTCGCTGTTTTGGGTTTTGTTGTTTCGGTTTTTTTGGGGTTTTTTTTGTTTGTTTGTTTGTTTGTTTTTGTCTCTTGGGGATTTTCAGTAAGAATATAATATCGTATCGTATGGCGATTTCGAATCCACGGCAGTTTGTCATAGAAGTGACGCAAGGTCGAGCACAGGTTATCAACCTTTACGAACGGAGTAAGCGAATATCCATTTTGTAAGAAAACTATTTCTGAATACATTCAGGGGTCTTAAGGACAAATCAATGCGTTGTTTATATGCATACAACCAACATACATACAGCCAATCATTCATTTGTCTCGACCATCTTACTGTGTAAATGCAGTACGTATACATTTTATTATTTGCAGACAGATGGCAACCGTTTCTCTTTCTATGGATCGAGTGTTAGTCAGTTGTAGAGTGATTTACGAGGGGCAAACATTCATTTCGTTGTTGATAATTAACTCAACTTGAAAACTACAATTAAAATATATATGTGGGATATTTAACTATTAGTGGTTATGTATCGCAGTGTATAGTGTGGGCATCTGCAAGTCAGTTATAGAGCGTTGTCCTGTGTAGGCGTCAGCGAAAATAGGGCTAAATCCAAAACTAAATACAGTCAACAAATTTGCATGCCTCATTTGACTCAAGCATCTGCTTGAATACAAAGTAAGTGAATAAGAAAAAACGTCTTAGGATATTTAACCGCTTTGCAAAGAGATGACATTGCATAGTATCGTAACGTTAAGATCAGATTTGAGTCTCTGGTCGAGACGGAATCGAGCAAGGTACATGCCTTTGTAGTAAATTATAAACTCTGATAAAAGACTGGTATTGCGACATTTAATGATTAGTAGAGATACAAGGTAATACAATTTATGTCTGGTGTGGAAATGGCCCCTGGTGGCCTTGAATTAATCCTCACCTGAAAAGAAAAATACCCACACATTTCATTTCAAGATATATAGTAAAGAGCAATACGTGAAACAATGGGGAAGATTCCATCTTGAAGGTTAGCACTCCACATTACTGACGATTCACCGATGCGCCGGCGAGCAGGTACGTATATCATGGAACGTTACACGAATTAAGTTAAACGAAGAAGTGAGAAAAAAAAAAAGAAGTGAGTGAGTGAGTTTAGTTTTACGGCGTATTCAGCAATATTCCAGCTATATGGCGTCGGTCTGTAAATAATCGAGTTTGGACCAGACAATCCAGTGATCAACAGTATGAGCATCTATCTGCGCAGCTGGGAACCAGTGAGGATACTTTACATTATTTCTTTACTTGTAATTATTCCAACTTCAGATATCATATGCATTTTTATGTTCATGGATATAAATTAAATTCTCTGTTTGGAAATCCAAACAAACATAAACTTATAACCTCATTTGTACTACATCCTATAATTTGAATGTTATTACTGATTTTTAATTTATGGTCACTTAAGTGTGATACTTGTTCAAGTAGTAGGTCAGTTAAATAAACTAGTGTCATTCGATGAACCACTTTGTAAATTATTGATAATTTGCTATTTTGTCTATGGTCAACAAGCGGCATGGAGTTAGTTTCCTCATAATTTAAATCATGACTAGTTCCTCTGACAGCCACGCATATGGTCTGCAGAGCATCAAAATGTAGGTTTTCAACATTCTTTCTTATTCTTCAGTACAATTATCCCAAAGGTGTGAACAGTGATCAAACATTGGTAATACGTATGACTTGTACATTTGCTCTAATAGTTTTCTTTATAATTTATACTTAAATCTATCAAGGCAATTTACCGATGGTCGAAGCTTCTTAACTCACACATATGTGAGTTCCATTTACAATCTAGTTCAAACAATTCTTGTACATAAAGCATGTACGGTTGGACTGACACGCGGGGTTTTCCCTATTCTAATGTCTCCCCCCAAACCGTAAGTTCCAAAACTTTCAAAGTAAAGTTTAAATTTACCACATTTTAAACGTAACATTTTTGTATTTTAACTGTTGGTTCAATTTTCCGACACTCTCCAGCTTGTGAAGGGGGTCCAACTCCCCATGGTTCCTAGTATGGTGATCTACCTTCAGTTGTTGGTGATCTATAGCCCGTGTTTTATACTGTATTGTCTTCTTTAGTTGGCACGTTTCAGCTTTGCCCGCTAGTTTTAGATTCCAGACTAGTTTTAGATTTTACCTGAAACGTTTGTTTAGTTTCATGTAACTTATGAACGACTTGGATTACTGTTGTACTGACATGATTTGATAAATTCTTATTGCCAAATAATACAGTGTTCAAGTTGTGACCATTAACATAGAAGTAGCTTACATGCGAATATCTGCATAATGTGGGTACATAAGTGATGTGCGTCCTCATACCCATGAACACAGGAACACCGTGAATCACTGACAATATATCTATCAAATTTATGACCATTTATGTAGCTGCATCTCAGTCTAATATGACAATGTAAAATATGATTATTTTTCAATCCATGATTCTGCAGAATTTCCTGTCCATCACTATTGTTACTGTGGAATCTGTTTTTGAAAACTGAATACGATTTGGAAATCTTTATAGAATCATCGAGATTATTCTATTCGGTAAAAGAATACGGCAAGAAAGATCGTTTATATGAACCCGTATGGCAATGTGGAACTTAAATATTATCAGAGTTCTTTGTTTTATAAACTAATCTCCGATGTCTCGTAGGAAGTATAAGCTCCGAAAAATATTCAGGCATCAAATTTGAATTCATTTAATAAAACATTTATGTTTGTATCGTGATTTGGCTAAAGAAGTGAACCCAGTTTCATCATATAGTTCTTGGTGATTTGTATCCTTCACAGCAACACAAATGGATCTCAAAGCATCTACATGCTGCTTTTGAAGAAGGTGATCCTGTGCTTTGGTACAGCTATTCCATGTTTGATCACAGTGATCAAAGTATGGAAGGAGAAACAAATCATAGATAGATACGTAGATAGGGCTAACTGTTTACAATCTCTTATATATGAGAATGACTGTGGCCATCCTTTTGAAAAGTTAAACCAGGATGTTTGTGATTTTCGACTTCTGCAACGAACTGTCTGTTCGTGGTAATATTTGGTAGTAATGTTTCAGTTCGTTTCCTTGTAAACAGAATGGTTTCAGTTTTTGTAGGACTGAATTCAACTTTCCATTTTTCAGCCGAAGAAGAAATTCTCTCAAGATCACTATTTAACATGTCGTAGGTTTCGTTAGGATTGTCTGTAATTGCATACAATGAAGTATCGTAAACGAATAATTTTATGTTACATGCTATATGATTAACAATATCATTGATACATACCAAAAACAAGATAGGTCCTAATACAGATCCCTGTGGATCTCCGACCAACACAAATGTCATTTCGGATATATGGAACCGTTTGTAACTGTATAGTATTTGGGATTAGCAAGGTAATTTTCAAACCATTCGAGGGGCGAACCTCTAACGCCATATCTTTGAAGTTTACACAGAAGACCCTTATGCCACACTCGGTCGAAAGCTTTGCTAATATAGAAAATACAACTTCTATTTCCTTACCTTTCAATAAGGGCTTTGTTTATGAAAATGTATAAATGGGTTAATGGGTATACGGTTGGGTCGCCATCTGTAAGTCCAGATTGGAACTGGGTGATAATTCCGTTGTCTACGAAATTATTATGAGCATGTTTATGAACACACTTCTCACAGAGAATAGACACGCATCTAGTTAGGGAGATTGGTGTATAATTTGAACATTCGCGTAGGCTATCATTTGTTTACGTGAGGGAACAACGGAAGCTATTTTCCAAACTGAAAGAAGTAATGAATAAATTACGAAAGCCTAATGCTGCCACTTTTGTAGCATTAAATATTTTTTTCAAAGACAATTCTCGTTACTTCAATTATTTACTCGTTGCTTCGAGTATTTTCTCGTTATTTCAAATATTTTTTCGTTCCTTCGATTAATTTCTCGTTGCTTCGAATATTTTCTCGTTACTTCAAGTTTCTTTCAAAAACTTGAAATTTCGAATGTTTTCTCGTTGCTTCAAGATTCAGTCAAAAACTTGATATTTCGAGTATTTACTCGTTACTTCAAGTTTCTTTAAAAAAACTTGAAATTTCGAGTATTTCGAGTATTAACATGACATCTTCGTATCCACAGCCTAAGTTACATTTGGGTGGAAACCGCAAAAGATTCATATCTGGGTTTAAACCCCAAATGGCAAACCTATCTATCATTCTTGATGCGTGTTTTCAGTCTGATTATCACGAATAGTGAAGGAAATACCTTCGGACGGCATCGACCCCCCCCCCCCCCCCCCCCCCCCCCCCAAAAAGACAGACCCCCTTAAAACAACACATTTTATGGTTGGTTGCATAAGGCTTAATTAAGCTGCACCGTTGTGGTATGTGCCCTGATAAAAGAGACAACATTAGGTTTAGAAATGGTTATACGACCTCTGGCCATATGAAACTTGAAGTATTATTGAAAATGTTCATGTATTATTTCCAAGAAAACTGCTTCGCTACATGTTGTATGTGGAGACTGTAAGCAAACCAATTCGTACTATATTCATACCAACATGGTATGCTTTTTGAGCAAATTGACTTAAGTCAAATCCTCAAAGTTATCGAATATATGGTATCATTTCATAGCTAATTCTTAGTTGCGGTTCATTCCCAAATGACCTCCTGTAAGATAAACTCAATGAGTACACTAATTAGCTCAGCCATGCTCTCCACCCCTATTCCATTAATGAGTTCACCCGGAGTCAGTACATATTATAGTGGGTACCGTGAGTTAGACCAGTTTGCTCAATCTTGGAATTCAAGCAATACTCAATCATCAAAAGGATTTCATTTCACAATGTATGAAATTGCACGTATTCCAGAACCTTATCTTAAATGAACCTGACAAGGTTTAGGTCAACAAATCATAGGTTACCAAGGGAAACAGAGCGCTGTCTGTATGGTTTGAAAGACTTTGTGTAATGTCAAGCCATATGTGACGAATTCCATGTTTTACTAATATGCCCACCACTGTCGAACAACAACGAATATCATTTTTAACAAAATATTTCTGTGTGAATCCCTCTACCTGTACATGTATTTTTCTCATGAAATGTGATTATCCACCACTCACTCTCAAATTATCCAAATATATGAAACACTGTGCCTTTTCAAATGATATCATGTAAAGATTTTAATTATATTTATATATACTTGTATGTTTCACCTTTTGTGTTTTTGAGAAAAGAATGAAAATTCTGTTTTGTTGTGCTACCAGTCACTACAGAGTATAGTAACAACACATTTCCATCTTTCTCAGTTTATTGGTAATTGGAGTGAAAAGTAGTCGAGAACTGAGGTTTTTTTATAAGCTGAGAATGTTCTCAAGCACTTGATTTTGTATCATTGATGTAATAGATCTTAATATAAAAATCATAATTCATTACCTGAATTAAAAAAAGTATATCTGGGCACATGTTATTATTATCAGCTTAATTAATGTTTTGTGAGGTCTGCTTTATGCTAAGATACAGGTGGTTGCAAGGGTGCGCATCCTCCCCATTGAACTGAAAGTTTGTTTTATGACCACTGAAACTCGGGTGGTATAGGGTGTAGGGTGTGTGTGACTATGAGGATGTCATCTTGCTCGGGGCAGATCTCATGCTAGCTTCATCAAACTTAGAAATTAAGAAAAATAAAATCGAAGTAACGAATAAATACTCGAAATTTCAAGTTTTTTAAGGAAACTTGAAGCAACGAGTAAATATTCCAAATTTCAAGTTGTTGAAAGAAACTTGAAGCAACGAGAAAATATTCGAAATTTCAAGCTTTTGACTGAAACTTGAAACGACGAGAAAATACTCGAAGCAACGAGAAAATTATTGAAATAACGAAAAAATACTCGAAGCAACGAGTAAATAATTGAAGTAACGAGAATTGTCTTTGAAAAAAATATTTTATGCTATAAAAGTGGCAGCATTAGGCTTTCGAATAACTCAGCAGTTTGGAAATAATTTTCCTTTGTACTTAAGAATGTGATTACTTATCAAGTCAGGCCAAGCTAATTTTTCTGTCAGTTATTCGTATTTCATCTAGTCACGAGTTAGACTCGGGCACATGATCTAATATATTCGTTGTCAACAACTGCTTGTCTAGCAAAGTAATAATAACGTCAACTTGCATTGTTAGTATCATTTCATAAACAATTAATCGTCTCCGCCATGCCTGTGGCTTTGACTCCGAGGTCCATTCATGGTACGACCCTGAACATGTCCAGGGCGTCCTGGAAAAAGGATGCTTTCAAACTTCTGTGGAATAGGCCAATATGCAGCCTGAGACGAATTCCAGCCAACAAACCTGATCTTGTCCTTTTTGATAAAGCCAATCAAATTATTTATATCATTGAATTTTCTGTCCCTTTTGAGAGCAATGTGATTGGCAAAATTCAGGAAAAGCATGATAAATATGCGGACCTCGCGTTTGAAGTGTCTCGCTTGCATCCCAAGTACACTGTCGTCAGGCTCCCCATTGTTCTCGGTGCCCATGGTTTGGTACCTCCTGATCTCTTGGCGCAGATTAGGAGAGTGCCCGGGTTCTCCACCGGGAGCACAGCCCTTCTAACAATCTGGGTAATGCAGAAGGCTGCAGTGTTGGGAAGCCTCCATATTCTCCGAAAAGTTCTTGCTGGGTTCGACTAGGCAGTGTTTCCTGGGAGAGGTCCCATTCGCTGTCTGGGCTGCGTGTAGAGGGGGCGAGGGCCCTGAGCTGATGATGAGCATTACCAGCCTGACTGTGCCAGGATCACCCAAACACTCTCTGCTGCATTTCTATCTTACTCTGTAAAACGTAATAATAATAATGCATGATAAACGGCCTCCCATGGCTGCCAGTGAAAGGTTCTGGAAACAGTTGTAACCTGGAGGCACCATGGGTCAGTGATTATGACCATGCAATGCATGAGAAATTAACCAGGTCGTTTGTCTGTTACATCTCACCAGATTGCCTGAAAACTGTTATAAAGAAGTCCAAATCTAATACAGCTCCAGGGCCTGATGGCATTCGAAATCGGTATTAGAAACTGTTTCCTTGTGTCCAAACACCACTACTTCACTGTTTCAATTCTCTTGTGGATACAGGTGATGTTCCTCCATGGTTCTGCAAAGGTCGCACAATACTTCTCCCCAAAAAAGGAGACTTGACTGATCTCAAAAACTTCCGCCCTATCACATGTCTGAATACTCAATACAAATTATTCACAGGGTGTTTGACGAACCTCGTGTCATCTTACTGCTCGTCCAGTGAGATAATTTACAGAGAGCAGAAGGGGGCGAGAAAGGGATGTTGGGGGTGCAAGGATCAACTTCTTGTACAGAAAATGATTTTGGAAGAGGCTAAAACGTATCATCGCAACCTCTCCATGTGCTGGATTGACTACAAAAAAACATATGACTCTGTCCCCCACGAATGGATTCTGAAGTCTCTTCAGTGTATTGACCTCCCTGAGCGACTACTTGATTTACTCAAGTCTTTAATGAGTTGCTGGTCGACTCAACTTGAGATGTACTCGCAAGGGCAGGTGCAGACTTCAGAATCTATTCCAATCAGAAGGGGAATTTTCCAGGGGGACTCTTTTAGTCCTTTGCTTTTTTGTCTGTCTCTAAATCCTTTGAGTTTTCTGCTCAACAGTTAGGAGGGTTACCATCCCGGACCTCCTAAGCACAGATCCCCAACACCTCTTACTCATCTCCTATACATGGATGACATAGAGCTCCTTGCCAAAGCAGAGACCGATTTGAAAGAACAGGTTCTCCTTGTCGAGTCCTTCTCTAATGATATTGGCATGACATTTGGACTCGACAAATGTAATACCCTTCATTTGAAACGTAGCAAGGTAACCAATGATGGATCGGTCAGGTTACAAGGGGGAGGAATTATTGAACATCTTGTGGAAGATCAGGCATACACCTATCTTGGAATGCAAGTTCGAGACAAGCTCCAGAGTGCCAAGATTCAAGATAAACTTCGGGCCAAGTATAAATCTCGTTTAAAGAAAATCTGGAGCTCCGAGCTAAATGCTTGAAACAATGTCAAAGCCACCAATACCTTTGCTGTGTTAGCCCTCGCCTATTCCTTTGGAGTAGTTGACTGGACAAAACAAGACATCCAGAGTCTTGACCGCCTGACCAGAAGGATCATGTCTGATAACAGAGCACACCGCCCTCGTTCCTGTCTTAATCGTTATATATGCCAATCAATTCTGGAGGCCGGGGTTTGATTAATGTGGAAGCTCTTCATGATAGAATTTTATTGTGTACTTTTGCACATATTTATTTATCGGATGATCCTCTGGTGATGCACGTCAAGACCAACGATGAAAGCAGGGAATTCCACAGCTATTTTAAGCGTGCCAAGGTTGTTGGACACAATTTGAAATTTGAAGTTGATTTTGTTGATGGCGATGTACTGCTGGACGGTACACTGATGGGAGTAAACCAGGTGAAGTCCTTCACCAAGTCTGCCCAGAGTCGGTCCTTTGTGGAGAAGCTTTCGGAGAAGCCATTGCATCGTGTGTACATGCAATGTTTGGAACAGAACAGCAATCCAACCGGCTCCTTTGCCTGCATGAAGTCGGCTGGTCTCAAATGTGAACCTGAGGGCTTTCAATTTGCTGCTCAGGACCAGTCACTTCCCACTCGCAATCGCCAGAATGTTATTCTTAAAGAAAATATCAATATGAAATGTCGTCTTTGCAATGAATTTACAGAGACTGTCCAACACCTTGTCAGTGGATGCCCTTCCTTGGCACAAACAGCATATCTTAAAAGACATGATGGCATGGCTCGCTGCTTTTACTATCGTCTCCGCCATGCCTGTGGCTTTGACCCCGAGGTCCATCCATGGTACGACCCTGAACATATCCAGGGCATCGACTAGGCAGTGTTTTTTGGGAGAGGTCTCATTCGCTGTCTGGGCTGCGTGTAGAGGCGGCGAGTGCCATGAGCTGATGATGAGCTTTACCAGCCTGACTGTGCCAGGATCACCCGAACCCTGTCTGCTGCATTTCTATCTTAATCTGTAAAACATAATAATGATGGTACTTATACTGCACAATGCTCCATGGCACTTAAGGGCATGCTCAAAGCGCACACAAACAGTTAAAAATAACAACATATCAAAAGACACATGAAAAAAAGGGTTGTAAATACAAGCTTCGAGAAAATTACATTTTGTATCGGCTAAAAAGGGGTGTTTTGAGGTTACACCTGAAGGCTTGAAGAGATGGAGCTGCACGTAGTTTAAGTTTAAGTGAGTTTCATAGTGCAGTTGCAACAGAAGCAAAAGAGCGAGTACCAAATGTCTTGAGGTTGAATGGTGGAGGATCCAGCAGGTGTTTTTGTTACTGGATCTGAGGACACGAGCAGGTGTGTATGGTGTGAGAAGATCACATAGGTAAGAGGGTGCCATGGAGTTGACACACTGGTAAGCGAAAGTAAGTATCTTGAAATCGATTCTTTCATGGATGCGTAACCATAGCAAGGAATCCAGAATAAATGTATGTAACAGGAGGGCTTAGAGCGGGTAACAAGATGGGCAACTTTATTTTGGGGAGATTGCAGGCGTTTTATCTGGGTTTTGCTGGCACGTGTGAGCAGACTGTTGCAATAGTCCAATCTTGATAGTATGAGGGAGTGAACAAGCAGATCTGCGGTGTCTTGGGAGAGTTGGTGGCGAATGCTGGATATATTACGGAGATGATAGTGAATAGTTTTGCACAGCTGATTTATGTGAATTTCCATGGAGAGACTGTTGTCCAAGTAGACTCCCAGATTTCTCACAGCAGTGGAGAAAGGGATGGAAATGTCCCTAATCTGAAGATGATCAAAGTGACACTTTTTCAACCTGGCTAGTGGACTGAACAGTATAGCCTCTGTTTTCCTGTCATTCATTTTCAGTATATTTGCTGTCATCCATGACTTGACGTCACTGAGGCACAACTCCATGTGTATTGTCTAAACTTGGAAACAATTTTCTTTTATTTGACTTTTTAGCGAGGTTCTTTATAATTTTCTACTAAAGTTTGCTGTCTGATGAGTTGCTTAATTTCACATTAAGCTTGACATTGTATTCTTGTTTTCATCTTAGAGATTGGGAAAGAACTGTATTTTGCTGAAGATGAAAACCATGCCAGTCTATTACTTTTGGGGGGTTTTTTTTGTTTTCATTGTGTGCTCGGTTACGCATGCGCATTCATCGAGACTATGTTCATTCATCCACGGTTCATCACGCGGACTGTAAGGTTACTAATAGGTTTTGTGGTGGCTGTCTTCAGTAATGTAAACTCCCAGCATATTAAGCACAGAATTGGAAATTGATTACCGGTACTTCTACGGGTACAGCTTCAGTCTTATCAGGATTAAAACTAATGTGTCATATTTCAGCAGAGTAAGAGATCCTATTTACGTCATCATTTAAAGAAGCGGCAGTGACAACATAATAAGAACAGTAATGGCCCAAGGACAGATCTTTGTGCCACACCAGCAGAGACTTTCTAATTTCACTATCATTCTCTTATGTCACCCTTTGTCAAATGCCTTGCTTATGTCGAAGAAACCTGCCCTGACTTCTTTGCCATGCTCTAATGCAAGTAGTATAAAATCATACAAGTATGTCAGTTGATATACAGTACCATTCCCAGTTTGGACTGCAAATTGGTCAATCTAGAAAAAACACACGTTTTAAAACATCAAATGAACTTATTTCCAGAACACAAGCCAGGCCCTTGTACTCCTGTTTCTACTATTTTGGTGAACGATAATCAAAACTATTAGTAAAATATAATCTGGTAGCTAACAATCTTACCTGCACATTTCGGCAAAACACAAGCCCAGGTCTGTGTCTGCTGACGTTCGCCAGTGCATTCCCTGCCGCCATAGGCTGGGACCGGGTTAGTGCATGTCCTTCGTCTTGACCGCTTCAAAAGGTCCCTTCCGCAGGTAGCAGAACAATGGCGGTAGGTCCAGATACTCCAGGGGCTCAATCCACCATCGACTGGATGACAAACAGAACATTTCCTGGTAAACACACTTCATTACAATTAGTGGCATGGGAGATTGGGGATACAGGATCAATCAAGATAAAGTCATGTTTCAGACCCGATCACCAAGACATGCAAACAAATGCTACTGGTTAGTTTGCCACTCCTATGTCCTAGGTTAGTGTGTTTGTTTGTTAACTCCAAACCTAGCAACACTCTAGCTATGTTCTTAGTGACACTCAAGACTCAACTGTCATTCATTAGTGTCCCATTCAGGAATGTTCTAGTTTTGTTGGTTGTTTACAAGGTGGCTATGTTCTATGGGTATGATGCTTAGTTTCGCAGTACTCTGGGTTTAGCAAGGAAAGCTTCTCACGACTGTTCTATGAAATTGTGTTTGTTCTCTTCACTAATACCATCTGTTCTTTTTTAGTTTTATTTGACTGGATTTCTTTGTATTGTAGTTTGTTGTATTTATTGAGTTCCGAAGCACTAAAAAAACTCTGCAGATATTTTCCTCATAAGTTTATGCTATTGACATGTGGTAATCAGTACTACTTAATTTTGGGCAGTACATGGACACCATGTCAGAATGTTTCCTCTCTTTTTCAAATGGTGAGAAGAACCTTTAAGAGCCTGCCGATCCTACATCCATATCACGTGAGATAGGTCTGGAACTATTGGTTCTTTAGGTGATAACATAAAATCTTTTTTATGAATTGACAACTACGTTTTGCAATAGATGCGACGTCTTGGTACATATTCGAATACAAATGATGTTGATGTGCACTGGGATTACATGGTTGATAAGCCTAATAATGAAGGCAGATGGGTAAAGGGTTTCTGTTACTATACAGTGACAGACTATGTTGCAATAGTCTTGCATATCATGCCAAGAGAAACGAAAGTGATGTTATAGTGATGTTAGGTTAGAGTCAGATTATGGTCGCTGGTGATGAACAAGCACAAGGTGTCACATCAGATCGTAACACCTACGTTCGAATCAAAAAGCAGTGAATGTACATGTTGAAACAGATGAATATGTTGCAAGTAACAAACCATTGCATGAAAGGAAATGTAGGTTACTTCATCATTTGAACTGATGCAAAGCCTCGTATGTATTATCTATTGTCACTTATTCTATCAGTAGATACCACATCCAAAGCGTAGGGTTCCATAAACAGGCATTCTGCTAATGTCAACTCCGATGGACCTCTTTTAACAAGGGACGCTGGACTTATAGCGGTAGACAAAGGAGATGACAGTAAATGGCAGTGCATCGATTTTCGCCAGTTAAACAAAACCAACACATGCCAGATTTTTTACAGGTCACATGCGACCCCTTAAAAAACATATGAAAACACAATAAACAAATTTTAAGTGAACAATGGCGAATCACTGTCTGGTTCCTTTGCCGATTGGCTGAGGCTCATAGGATGTATGTAGAGTTGATCTGGTCCTTATTTCTCAAACAAAAACCCCTTAAGTTTACAATTTAAAAAAGGCGAAATTTTACCCCGACTGCATTTCTTACAAAAAAAGCCCAAACAACTTAAGCAATATATTAACAAATCTCAAAATGTCTGCTGTTTTTGAGTTTTGAGTTTAATGTCAATTTCCATGCCAGGTTTTTTAACTGATTACAAGTAAGATGGCAAGTAAAATAACACGATATAAGAATATATGAATCCTTGATGTCATACTTTTGATCAAATACAAAAAAGACCATTTAAAACATCAGTTCATGGCATCGCAATCCCAGTCACATCAAGTCTCTTTCCACTTGCGCAAACCCTGCTGTCACTAACAATCTCAGTCCTAGGTGACTCATTTACATACAATGACATTCCTATCAAACCATTAGCCAATCAGCATAGAGCACCCCCAAACAGCTGTCAATCAACCGAGCTAACATCGGGTGGCGAATCAGAACGGAACAACACAGGTATCCGGTAACCGCAAAGTTTCAAGTTCAAACATTTGAATTATTACCAGCGAACTGAAAGGCACAGTTTGAAAAGTGAGAATTGGAAATGAAGCCCGATGACTTGAAGTTAGTGGAACTGAGATTGTTAGTGGCAGCAGTGTTTGCGCAAGTGGAAAGAGGCTGTGATGTGATTGGGATTGCGATGCCATGAACTGATGTTCCAACGTGCGCATGCTCTTGTCGAGGCGTTACAACGTTATTAACGTTCACGCATAATTCTGAGTTGTTTGTTTATGTTAACCACAATGTACCACTTTAATGTTTATCCAAAGTTCATTAAGGTAGCCGAGTGCAAGAGAATTCCCTCGCTGTGTAAAGGTATTCCGGGACATTCGTCAGGTCGGAAAGAAGTCCGGTTCAGTGGGCGTGGCTTAGTTTTTTAGATTCATTGGGAAATGAAATCAAAAGATATGTTCCCAGTTAACCAGTCAGACTGCCAGAATTTTAATGAACACAATAAAAATTTAATTATACGCTTTTGTTTTCAATTAAGCTGAAACAATGTTTGATTTCATTGGTAATGAATTGCCCTTAACCTATAAAATTAGAAGCCGCTTTGTTCGTCACGCCAAATTAACTGCGAATCATGGACTCGGGTTTTTTGGAATAGTGGTTTCAGTGTCAGACTTTTTACAGAGAGTTTTTGATATTGTAAATGTTCAAACAAATCCTATGTAGTTTTGTCCCAAATACTCTCCGTCATTGCAGAGAAAGTCCTACCTTTATAGTACTGAGGTTGATCGTCAAGACAGCGATTGGGTTGTGCATTACAGAGTTTTATGGAGTACACAACTACAAAATCCAAATGCTACCTTTATCGTAGCATAAAATTACATTTCAAACACTTCTCTCGACACTTAAGTTAATTTCTGGTTATTTCATTTATTTTCTAGTTGCTTCGAGTGTTTGTTGACTGGGGTATTTTCTCTTTATTGCATCTATTTTCTTGTTGGTTGAGTATTGTTTCATTACTTCAAGGTTCTGTCAGAAACTTGAGATTTTGAGTATTTTCTTCAAGTATCCGTCATGGTTTTGGTGAAGGTTTTCATTGCTTCGATATTTTATCGTTTTACTTCAGTTACTTTCTCGTTGCGTCAAGTTTCTTTCAAGAGCTTGAAATTTCACGATGTTTAGGGTATTTTCTGGCCATCTCAAACAGTTTGCATTGTATCCTTGAATATTTTGCACTGCTTCACAAAGAAGTAACCAAAACATATACCAGATTAACTGATATTTATTCCACGTTCAAAACTTGACGTGAATAGTTTGAATGCATTTGGAATGCAGTAAGAAGTTGTAGAATTCAGTTCGAATTTCCAGGAATCTCATGAAATTTTCATACCGACTGCATTCAGGCTCATTTAGCCTCATGGGTGAAGAGTGTTTTGTGTGTGTTGGAGGGGTGGAAGTGGGGAGTGGGGGTATGGTGGGGGGCTAAACAATGGTGACTGTAGCTGGACATAATGCTCTTCTTTAGGACATAATGGCATCCTACAGTCTTTGTACCACAATTGTCGATATTGTCTCACAGATTGGTGTATCATAATCAAGATGGATGTAAGCAATAACCACACCGTTAGCATTCCAGAAGAAGGTATATGGCGTCTGTTAAAATTAATTCGTCATCAAAGTTATAACAATACTAAATACCGAGGCTTACGTTTTGTACGGATGTTTCTCTGTTACATTACAAACGGTCATATATGTTTAGAGATTTTGCACCTTTTGATGAGTCTTGTCACTACCAGTGATATTTAATTTCTTTGCAAACTAAGACAGTAATGTCACATTCATGTACATTTTGACTGACATTTTACTTCGACTCTGTGGACAGAGTGAATAACTGTGAATAACTGTGGACAGAGTGAATAGTAATTTCACATCTAATTTTCTAAACTATTGTCAACGCACAATGCGGGGATATAATATTTCATAGTGTCCGCACATGGGCATCTGATCACAGAAGAGCAGGCTGAAAGGAGAGTAGATTGTCTCTATGCTGGGATCGGGTTCTCGTCTATTTTTATGTCACAAATGTGCGTTAGTTTCTTTACCGTAATGTTCCTGCGCACAAGTGATACAGTGTATATCTTATTCAAGTAAAGTTAAATAACTTGCAGTTTAAATGTTTATGTAGTGTGAAGGGTTAAGCGTTTGGTTGTATGCTCAGCAAGGATTATATTTCTATTTAACAGGTTTTCGGGTGAGGGAGTATTAATGAAAAGTGATTCTTGTCACAAAACATATTTCATCGAAATGGCGTTTACATTTCTGTGCTGAAATGAAGCAACGCTCCAATACTTAATAGCCAGTGTTTTCATGCCGCATGTGAATAGATGTGAAATATATGGGTAGATGGGTAGAAAGAAACATATCTTTAGAGGTAAGTCAATATCTTTCAAAGAATAAGCTTAGTGAGACTAAGACTGAATATTGACCAAAATCATGTGAACAAGATACTTTTCAGTGTATGCGTCACGCCCAAAACAATTTCATAAAACTGGCAAACCGTAAGGTGTGCATTCATTTTATCATCAAAGTACTATGGGAAATAGGAAAGTGCCTAACTACTGTCTCTGTGGTGGGAGATAGGAAACGGACTTCACTGAGAAGGGATCAGTGCAGATATGAGCAATGTGGTACAAAACGACTTATTTGGAGCAAACTGTGGTTTTATGCAAATTAGTGTGCAATGATGTTGCATTGCAAGGGACATTTGTAAATGCCCAGTTTTAAATTAAATCATAAACGACAGGTGGAGTAAACAATAGTAACCATAATGCTGGAACTATTCAGAATGTAGGAACAATGGAGTCTCACTACCACTATAAAATGAAACAGATAGGAGGGGTCGTCTCAAAATCAAAACAAAGACAGAGGTTGGAGACGGTGGTTTGGTCGGACTGGGGAATAATGATATCAGCTGAGATAAGATACTCCTCTTGGGGAATTTAACTTAGGACGTAAACGGCATATCATAACAATTTATAAATACAATTCAGTCCTGTTAACAATTGCGTGGTCATGCAACCTATATATTTTGGGACATATAATAAGATGGCTTTTCTATGGGTATCGTACTCTTTTACATCTCAACATAAACTTTATGAAAGAAAGACACGTAAGACATTAATAGATGGGACATATTCACCACACATGAAAAAGCATAAAACGTATCGCCTGGTGAGCGACCAAATTTACGTCTATCTACTGTTTTCAGCAGGTATTCGTATTTTTGTTTTCTTTGGGGGGGGGGGGAGGGGGGTTGGTTTTTTTTGTTTTCCCGATATTTCAGGAAAACATGCTTTTCTATGGATATCCTATCACGCATTCCTCTGGACGCCCAGTTAGGCCGTGGTGGGTGGTTTTGATATAAGCTATTTGCAATTGTTCTGATTCTAGGGATACACAGAGACAGCCTACAAACAGTATATTTTCTCCTTCCGACAGTACTTTACTCTGTTACAATTCACCATGTAAATGTTGCATCACGCTAGATATATTTTTTCTCATTCAAGTAACTATAATATAATTCAAATGTCAATAATCTTACCTGGACATTCACTCAATCCACAATTGAATTGCACGTTTTCTTTTGTTGGTCCAACACAGTCAGCGCCGGCATTCGTTGGAGATGGGTGTGTGCATGACCTTTGTCTGCTTCGAGTCTTTTCAGCTGTTACTCCACAGGTAACAGAACACTGGGGGTTGCTCCAGTAAGTCCATTGTGAGAATCCACCATTGACTGAAGCAGACGATAAACAGGGAATATTTATATATTATTTTTTTTTACCCGATGTGCAGATTTGAGTCATGTTGGTGTGCCAAACCTGCGAGTGTGATGTTAATGCAACTTTTTTTTCTCTGAATATGCACTATAACAGAAGTGAGGAATGTTCTATTTTTGTGTATCTGACTGAATTGGGGATTCAGATAACAATTGTTTCATTCACAACGTGTTTTGAAAAAGCCAATTTCGTGCTGTCATTTGTGTGATGAACAAGATCTGGATAAAGTTCAAAATTTACAGTGAAACGTATCAGAGTGATGCTGCTCCGAGAAAATTGGCTAAAAGTAGATATTGTTTCAAACTCAACTGCACGGGCTTTTAAATGATATTACTAATGCTGCAAATGTTACAACAAAATTGCTGACTAAGCGAAAAAAATCGAAACTAATTTAGAGAGAGAGTAGCAATAAAACTTGATTTTTGTCACAAAAGGCTATTTTATTAAAGTGGTGTTTTCGTTTCTGAAGCGAAATGTATCAACATCCAAATCTTTAAGAGATAGTATATGTTGAATGTGAATCCATGAGATACACGAGTAATCAACGGGAAAAAGTCTTAAAAGATAAATGAATATATTTAATATCGAACAACAAGTTACACCGAGAATAAATACAGATTAAGATTATAATACTGGAGACATAACACGGGCATTTAACAACATGCATCGTGTTTAATAAACAAATAATTATATCGGTGAGGATTTATTGCATATTTGGCTTTCCCCTGTTACAGTTCCCCATGCGAATGTTGCATCACACAAGATTCAAGCCCTCGGGTATCATTAATCTCAATTAACTATTCAGAGAATTTATATGCCAACAATGTTACCTGGACATCCACTTAATCCACAATTGATTATCTTGCTTTCTGTAATGGATCCAGTGCAGTCACTGCCGCCATTCGCTGGAGCCGGGTTTGTGCATGTCCTACTTCTTCTCTCGCGTTTTGTAGCTGTTTCTCCGCAGGTAGCTGTGCACGAGGGGCCGCTCCATTCAGTCCACCCAGTGAACCCGCCATTGACTGGAGCTGACGACAGAGAACTTCTTGACATGTGTGTCATTATATTTAGTGTGCGGTGTCTTCATGTTTGCGTGTCAGACATGAGGTCGTGGTTACATATGCCAGATTTGCCTTGATGTTTTGATATAAAAATATTTCATTTGTTTTACTCATTGTCCGATTTTTGCTTTTTGTTTGTGATTTGGTAATTATTTATATTTTGTCATTAAATGTTCTTGGGATGTGGTGTTATGTTATTGCGGAAACGAATCGTGTTTTGAATGTGTAGATAGGCACAATCTCTTCCCACAGTGGTTACTTGTCACATCTTCCTACGTAACCTCTGTTCCAATACGACCCTTTCATGGTGCGAGTGTTCAAGACTCGTGATTGGAGGTACTCAGATTTAATAGTGCAATCGGGGACCTTGTTTCAAAAGCGATCGTTCGCAAGATCTCGGTATTTTCCGGATGCATTGTGAAAACTAGAACCAAATGTTTCTTCTAGACAGAGCTCAGTCATGTCATTTTTGTTTCTCCACATTGCTTGCATTTGTCAAGTTGAATCTAAGTCGATGTAACACGTGTTCTGGTTGGACAAAAAAGGGAGATAACTCTCCTGCCATTTTTTGTTGCTTGGGGATTTTATGAGAACCGCGAAATATGGCCGTATCAGAAGAGGTTCGTAGGAAGATATGACAAGCAACCTCAGTGGGAAGAGAATGAGTTAGGCAATGACTGTTATTAATCATAACGTTCAATGGACACGCCGATATTGAACAATCGTTTTCCATGATGTGTTCATGAACGTAGTCGGAGTAAATCAAGTATATGGCTGTACATATCAATGCCTAAAAGACCAGATTGAACGGTGTTTTAGTATTGTTTTAAACTACCTTTTTGTTCACGCTGTGTCTATTGCGTCAGGAACAGCAACGTGCATTTGGCATAATGGAAGAACCTCACACTAGATTCAAGTTCTTGGGTATCATTGACTTCACTGAACTATTCAGACAATCTAACCTGCGCATGCAGACAATCCACAATTCACTGCTTCCGTCTTTATAGTTGCCCCAGTGCAGTCACTGCCGCCATTCGCTGGAGCCGGGTTTGTGCATGACCTTTCTCTACTTCGAGTCTTTACAGCTGCTTCTCCACAGGTAACAGGACACTTGGGGTCGTTCCAAGGAGACCATTGAGAGAATCCACCATTGACTGGAGCAGACGATAAACACAGAATTTGAATACAGATGTGGTATTTCACCCGATATGCACAGTTGTGTCATGTTGGTGCGATAAACGTGCGATCGTGGTAACAAATACCACGTTTTCTGAATAAGTACTATCACGAAAGTGATGGATGTTCCAGCTTGGGGTGATATTATTTGGGAACTAAGTTGTATGAATGTGTGTTGATTTAGTTTCGCGGTAACGGTTTTGATGATGTGCATGAGAACATGATTTGGGTAAAGTTCGAAGTTTAAAGTGAAACATGCCAGTGTGTTGCTGTACATTTCAACGAGCAAAAAAGCAAAGTAAACAAATAAACAAATAAAAAGTTTGAAAGGTTTTTCACCAAGCATTTTAATAATGTTGCAGTGCTAAAACGCTATCAGTGTCCAAACGAAAACTCGAAATTAACGTCAGTACGTGAGATAACGTCTGTGAAATGTGGTTCTTGTCTTCAAAGTATTTTACGAAAATGGTGCTTTCATTTCTGTAGCGAATGAGGCAGTACCCAAATATTTAATGTCCAATAAATGACCATGTTGAATGTGAATCCATATGATGTTTGTGTAATCAACAGAAACAAAACATACACAAACAAACAAACAAAAAGTAGATATTGTTTTAACCCAAGTAGATGGTTGTCAACTAAACTTTGCATTATACTAATGCAGGAATATTTTAACGTTATTGGTGTATAAACGTTAAATCGAAATTAATATTATTTAGTGAGATAACATCAGTGAAATGTGGGTCTTCTCACAAAAGTCATTCTCTTCCCACAGTGCATACTTGTCATATCTTCCTACCTAACCTCTGTTCTAATACGACCCTTTCATGGTGCGAGTGCTCCAGACTCGTGATTGGAGGCAATCAGATTTAGTAGTGCAATCAGCGACCTTGTTTCAAAAGTGATCGTTCGCAAGATCTCGGTAATTTCCGGAAGCATCGTGAAAACTAGAACCTCTTCCCGAGCGCGATACTCAAATGTTTCTTCTAGACAGAACTCAGTCATGTCATATTTGTTTCTCCACATTGCTTGCATTTGTCAAATTGAATCTAGGTCGATGTAACACGTGTTCTGATTGGACAGAAAAAAAGGGAAATAAATCTGCTGCCATTCTTTGCCGCTATGGGATTTTATGAGAACCGCGAATTATGGCCGTATTAGAACAGAGGTTCGTAGGAAGATATGACAAGTAACCTCTGTGGGAATGCACAAAAGTATGTGATCAAAATGACCATGTCGAATGTGAATCCATGTGATACATGTGTAATGAACTAAAAGAGAAATTCTCAAAAGTTATATGAATATGTTTAGAATTTAAAAACAGGTGTGACTTGGAATGAATACTCTCTAAATTATAATATACTAGAAAAGTTAACACGATTGTTCTAACAACATGCATCGTTTCCAGTAAATTAATTAATAATATTGGCACACCATGACACGAAACAGCGTATTTATTGCGTGTTAAGCCTTTCCCACGTTGTGATTGTTCCCTTGTGAATGTTCTATTACACTGTCTGTAGCCACAGTCAAGCCCCTTTGGACAACAGTGTTATTATTTAACTATTTAGACACTAGTAATCAACATGGCAACAATCTTACCTGGACATCCAGGCAGTCCACAACCGACTGTTCTGTTCTGTGCTGTTGATCCAGTGCAGTCACTGCCGCCATTCGCTGGAGCCGGGTTCGTGCATGTCCTTTCTCTTTGCTCACGTTTTGTAGCTGTTTCTCCGCAGGTAGCTGTGCACGAGGGGCCGCTCCATTCAGTCCACCCAGTGAACCCGCCATTGACTGGAGCTGACGACAGAGAACTTCTTGACATGTGTGTCATTATATTTAGTGTGCGGTGTCTTCATGTTTGCGTGTCAGACATGAGGTCGTGGTTACATATGCCAGTTGTGTCCTGATGATATTATATACACGACGTTCCATTAAATTGTTTTAATCATTATTTGATTTTGCTTCTTTGTACTTCGCATTTGACTGAATCTGCCGCTAAATAGAAAAATTCTACTCGTGTGGCATTACGTTTCATGTGCATACAGCATTCGGGTATGTTTGTGGGTTCAGATTTAACAATTTCTTGCAGTCGTTTTCCATGACGTGTTCATAAACATGGTCGGGGAAGAGCAAAACACTGATAACACAACAGTCTCCTTTCCATCTTATTGCGCAACTTAGTGCAATAACCAGTCCAGAATTTTTAGTCTACTTCATTTCACAGGATACATAAATATTAATCAGTATGATCTGATACATCTAAGCACTTGTATATTGCAACATTACGCTCCAGCGTGCTCTGTCGTGCAGCGAGCCCTGACAAACGGAAACCTGGAAATTATAGAAATCTCAAAACGAGACTCTGACGTTAAAAAAGTTTGGCGATTGATATTATATTAATCTCATTATGCGTTATATAGCTACATTCAATAGGCGCAAAAACTACAGGTGTAGCCAGTGATCCAGATGCATTGTTAATCATTTTACGACCTCATCAAACAGGGGCAATCTGTGACGTCTTAGTTAAGGTCATACTGCCTAAACCTCTCTATACAATATAGAAATACGATGTTATAAAATTCATCTGTAAATTTCATTTTCTTATGAAACGAGAAATTCGAATTCAGAGTTGTTTGTGATGCCTATTTTCGCTTTCACACGAAAATATTCGGATCGGCTTAGAAGAAGGTCATTGTCTGAATGGGTGAATGAGACTCATGTTTCGGTTCTACCCAACACCGAAGCACGTATCAGACTGACAGACATATCATTTTGGGATTGTTTCAGTAAATGCATGAGACGGACCTTCGAGTGGTATTCGCATGGTGACACGGACGTCGTCTTGTTCTTCAAGAAGACACTATAACAGCATACAATGGTCATATTCTCTTAGTACCTTCAACAGAAGAACATGGGTACCACGCAGGAGAACATGACCAGCGCGCTGTTCAGACTTGTCCCCCATCGAATAAGTCTGGGATATCCATGGTTGGTTGGTGGCTGTCTTGTTTTACGCTGCACTCAGCAGTTTGTACAGCTATATGACGGCGGTTTGTAGATAATCGAATCTGAACCAGACAATCCACTGATCAACAGCATGAGCACAGATCTATGCAATGAGGATAATATGGCGGCGGTTTGCGGATAATTGCGGATAACCCGAACCATACAATCCAGTGATCAACAGCATGAGCATAGTTCTACGCAATTGGGTTGAGTTTAGTTGGGGTTTACGTCACATCGGCATTATTCCAGCCATATGGTGACGAGCTTAAGTTTCCATGTATTACCGTTCATTTTTCCAAAAGCATTTGTTTCAAAGACATATATTATCAGGATACAATGACATTCATCAACCACGTCAGCGAACCTGACCATCTCATCAAGTAAGTCTCCTCTTACGACGAGTATGGGTTGCTAAAAAACAATTCTAACCCGGACCTTCACAGGATAGCATGTACGTCACCGTCCACAACAACCAACATGGCACTGCCCTGCTGGGAGAACCGGATGAAATGATCCAAGCTGAAACGTTTGATTTGCCTCGTCAAGAGTTGTCTTGAAAACATAGGCGGATTTACGTGATATCTAAGAGCTTGACTTTTCATAGCAAATTATGTGAAGGGTAGTATGGTGCTTGGACCAACCATCTAACAAATTTTGTGGAACAGATAGTTTATATTTTAATACGATAGATAGCTTAAATAATCATTACACCGATAACGATAATTGTTTTGTTGTCACTTTTTGCGAGAGTGCACTACTTGCTGGTGGAACGAACTGTAGTTCAAGGCCGAGTTTTCGCCGCAGACACTGTATGTGCACGACGAAATATCTTGGATTGAGTGACGTTTCTCGGAGAATCATTGACATTGTATAGGGATGCCTTTTACTTGACTGTAAATTTGATCTTGTGTCAGAGAAAATCTGAATGGACAATGGTACATCACTGGAATGCTAGATACGGTTGTTGTGCCACAGTTTGATGACCATCCTCACACAGTGGAAGACTTGGGTCAAGATAGACGTGAAGAACTTTAGTCTAACCACAGGGTTGTGTAAGGGAACATATCCAACCAATATTAATTTAATTATGTGAAATGTCCTGTGTCTTTTAACATACTGGGAAATAAAACGCAAATCAGCCTGAAATTATCTGGGCTTTGACGGATCTTCCCCAAAACTTTATTATCCTGAGTGAGTGAGTGTAGTGTAGTGTAGTTTTACCCCGCACTCAGCAATATTCCAGCTATTTGGTGGAGGTCTGTATATGATCGAGTCTGGACCGGACAATCCAGTGATCAACAGCGTGAGCATCGATCGGCACAGTTGGGAACTGATGACATGTGTCAACAAAGTCAGCGAGCCTGACCACCCAAGCTCGTTAGTCGCCTTTTACGACAAGCACAGTCGCCTTTTATGGCGAGCATGGGTTGTTGAAGGCCTATTCTATACCGGACATTCACGGGTCTTATTATCCTGCAATAAGAGCGTGTTTTTAAGCTAATTTCTGCTTATCAGACAGTTCCAACATACACTCACAGAAACAAATAACATCTATTTCACTTAGATGGGCGTGGTCATGGTCACGGATACTACATTCCTAATGTCTACCATCACTTGATAAAGTAACCATACGCTATCGTTATTACAGCATTCATAATTTATAATTCACGTGCACATTATTGCCTCTGTTTCAAACAACCTCACCCAACTTGTAATACATGTAATGTACATCAACATCATTGATTGTACAAACATTCATCTGACTTCCAATTCCTAATCCAATTTTTTTGTACCTCACATAACTGACTTCCGATAAACCTATGTAATCAACAAGATTTGCATATCAACCTCAACTGTTGTATGTATAACTCATCCCTGATCTGTCGTAATAACAACTCATGTATATGTTCTCTCCAGAACTTTCTAATGTGTGTCTCGCTTGGCGACGCATTTGAATCGATGTGAAACGTCTAAAGAAGTTGTATATCCATAAAAAAATGGATCATCTTTCCTATTTGGAGAAGGTTCGGTTATGGCGTCTTTTTGGTATAAATCGTCTGTGCTCACCTCCCAGCCCAGAAACTTAATAGGAGGGTTGTCTGCGTCAACGATACGTCTGTCCTTGAAACGGTTGTTAACGTTTACACTTCCTATCCAAATTGAAAGTTCGTTCTCCCCTACTTTTTTGGAAGAGTGTACAAGCGGCACAAGGGAAATGAGACTCGCAGATGGCAAAGATTGAGAAGTTAAGGTAATGCCTGCATCTGATTATGTCACAGGTATCAGGAAGAAAGCTGCTCCACACTGTTGGAGGACAATGAATTCACCAGATTTCTTTTCAAATAGAACGTTTTTAAAGAGGTTGGATACCTTCGTTTGTGCACATACTGTATGCGACTTGATCTGACAGTAGGAGCGAGTTACGTAATTACGTAGTTATTTCCCTTTACCTACTTCCGCCATCGCTGATCTCCCCTGAATAAACATGTCTTCCTCCAAGCTTTGGTCAAAGACAGGTTGGTTCTCTATTTCAAAAGAATAAGGGAATGAAATCCTAATTTCTGGATTGCTGTACAGTATTTTTAGAAAGTCAGCGAGGATGACCACACCACGCTATCAGTAACCTCTGACGACAAGCATGGGTTCCACATGACCACTTCAAACTCGCATGGCCACAGGCGTTTACAGAAGGTAAATTGTGCTTTGCGTTTTCTCCCTACTTTATTACCTTTGAAAACGTCATCAGTGCATTACAGGAAAAAATTACTAAATAATAATAACCCTGATATTCCGGTTATGTATCTTGAAAATAAAGGGGGATCAGTTTTATGAACACTGGCCCTCACGCCAACACTTAAGTGCATTTAACTGAGTTATGTTTGCGCTGACATTTGTCGTTACACCCCTTTCTCCAAGCACAAGCGATCACTTCCCTACAAGAAGCTGACGGATGGTAAACGCGCCATCCATTAGGAAACATATTTTCCACTTTCTTTGTATGCTGTGAGTTGAGGCTGTGGAAAAAGTGACTTACTCCATAACTGCCCTGCCTGGTAAGTTGTTTTTAAAGCGTTGGTGGTATGTATTGAATATTAATGCAAGTACGATAACATCTGTAGCTACTGTTCATAACATCATTTCATGGCCATGATTTTACGTCAGTATCGGCTGTTAATATCGGTTTCTTGATGATTACAAGGGACAAGTGAGGATATATCCAACAAATGTTTGACAGTACCAGGTTTCATCTTTTGGACAGTGACAACTCGGTCAATAATTGAAGCGGTAACAGTTGGCACTTCTGATATTACTGTAACACACAGTCGTATATGGATGAGATGATCTATGAAGCTCAAGCCATCCGTTGTGAAGGGGTTACATCTTATGTGTCTGGCAGTTGTATGTTATTTCCCCCCCTGGATCCGCCAATGGTCAGATATTCATGGATGACTGTCCCGCCCCGTTATGACTCATTTTGCAAGGACAATTTCTTCGAAACCTTACCATGGCTCGAGAGGGGCCTGATATAACTCCACTTGAACATGTTTAGGACTATATTAGACCCCATGATGTTCCAAGAAAAGAACTGAGGTATTCATTATATCGGGGAAGGCAAAAAGAAAAGAACTGAGGTCTTCATAGTATCGGGAATGGCATAGGAGTCGGATGATAATAATAGAGAGTGGCTTTAGTTTAGCAATATTCTAGCAATATGAGGGTAGGGGATACAGAATGGGTGAATCGAATCGGGATCTTCGGCGTGAAGAGCGAACGCTGTAACCGCTAGGCTACCCAATCACCCCCACCAAGAATGCTTGATTGCCCGTATGTGGCGGACACATCTGACACTGTGCAGTCCATGTAATCAGAACCATTGATTAATAACTGTGCGACAATCAGATTTCGTCGCCTGAAAACTAGGGTTCTATGTCCTAAAAACCTATTTCCGAGAAAATCGATCTTGAAATTTAGAACAATATTTTCAAAACTATTCGATCAAATTCTTTGGACTTGTAAGGATGAATGCGATCTATAAAAACAACTCTGAACATAAGCAAAAGTATGTGAAATCTCTTGAGAAAATACCAAAATACCAATTAGAGAGACAGAGAGAGATAGAGAGACACACAGCCAATTAAATTTGTAATCTTGTTCAGGACTAGAGTGTTCTGTGTATCAGAATCATTATTGCACGATCATTGTATGATTATTTCTACGTATTATATAAGGTTATGTTGTGTTGCTTTAGTTTGTTTTTGTTCCAATGTTCCATTTTATGACTATTATGGTGATAATAACTTCCATGTCACGTGATCAAACTGTTCCATCTCCACGTCACGTGATCAAACTGTTCCATCTCCATGTCATGTGGTCAAACTGGATTTGCTGATTGGTCCAATAACAACTTAGAATACTCTGAAACTAACAATTTCGGTTTGGCGTTTGTTGAAATCAGAGTGAATGTGCTGCAGTTACCATTTTAATCCGTATAATTTTGGCTTTCAAAGCGTACGCGCCAACATGTGTTTTAGCATTCTTCTGTAAAAACTGGGTTGTTGGTCAACGTTCGTGGATATAGTTTATCATGACCTTGAGAAGGAAGTCTAAATTCAATATCGTAACTTGTCAGTTGTAGTATAACTGCCACGGGGCCGGTAAGCGAATAAGATGATTGTGTCAATTTGGGTTTTCAATTGCCGATAAAATACTTTATGACCATAAACTATCTATTATCATCAACTTTCTGGAAACCAAAACCTGACACCTTACCTATGCTGAAATAGTATATAAAGGAAAGGCATTTTATCTCACGTTCGTAAAATCGGATTAGGCACAAGTGTCACTAATGTGCAATGATTTACTTGTTTGTGTGTTTCTAAGTCGTAAACAGTGTGGTTTAGTGGTGTTTACTGGAAAAAAATAAGGAGAAGAAGAGACAGCTCACTGGCGAAAGACAAACTGGAATACCTGTCACACGTGCCAATGAGTGTAATGCCTTACAGTTTTTATTGTTAAAAATATTCAAAACTTTAATTTGATCACATGTCAAATTTCATGTGCACTCTCGGTGAGTATTGGTCAGATAAAAAATTAACATACTAAATTATCTTTCGCCAGGGATTTCGAAAAACTCTGTACTACCTGGCCGTTTTGTATTGAGGGAGCTCTTTTTTTCTTTTTTTTTTATTAATTGATGTTTAGCATATTGTAATATTGTTACTTTGTAATGATTTTAAGAAGGAACACTGAAATTAGTACGTCGTTTTGGGGTTTTCTGACTCTTAAACTGTTTCAGAAATGTTCTGGAAACTGATGACCAACTTGATTGCTTCTATCAGTTACTGCACAGGCGCCCAACACGGGTCCGGAAATCGATAAACTAAGTCCCGGTTTACTAACCAATCCCCTTACTATATAATCTGTTTACTAACCAATCCCCTTACTATATAATCTGTTTACTAACCAATCCCCTTACTATATAATCTGTTTACTAACCAATCCCCTTACTATATAATCTGTTTACTAACCAATCCCCTTACTATATAACCTGTTTACTAACCAATCCCCTTACTATATAACCTGAATGCAAATATTTGCGCATGAAGTCGTGTCGCTATTTAACTGTGAGTTGAACTGAGACATTATTCCCGTCGAAAGACATAAATGTAATGTTTCTACCAGTGATGTTAGGCTAGCGAGTAAAAAAACACGCATGTTAGACGTAGGTAATACACGCAGTACCACACCCGCTCACATCAGTTTAGAATAATGCGAAACACGCGACCTTCTCATGGTATCTGACCACAGAAAGGACACTCGTTTCGTAGACCCCGAGAAGTGTTCTATATTCTTTAAAAAAAGTAGGAGAACCTGAACTTTCAATTTGGATAGGAAACATCTTATGAACGCACCACCATTTCCCTCCATTACCACCCCTAAACACATCGCGTGATATGCACGTGCACAATGCAGTAGCCCCATACACGTGCATGGAGTCCCATTCTTGATTTTGACGGGTTTCTTTCAAGAAGGTCGAGAACTCACTTAGAACATTAATTTTGACACTCATCTAGCACCACACATTTGTTAGTGTTTGTTTCTAGTTTGTTTTAAAATGAAAATTGTATACATGCAAATTACGTGCCATACACCAATCATCATTCAAAAGAGACTACATTCCAAATAACTATGATTGTGAGGAAGTGCAAATGGTGATGCACTCTCAAAACATACAATAATATCATATCAACATTGATTGACTCCGATAAATCGCCTGAATATCTGTAATCGTAAATTTAAAAAATGAAGAAAACCCTACTTTTTTTAAGAGTATATATGTTCCCGTTTGTCTTGTCTACGCCTACGAAACTCTGAATTTTCGAAAACAATTCTTACATATATTCCTACTTTAACAACATTTCATTTTGGTCAAAGCTGGTACGAAATACTATAAATCATCGAAGTGCTTAGCGGGTCTTGCAGTTCTACATTTAGCATTATGTGGTGTCTATTTGGTGTCTATGTCTATGCTATGATTTAATTCTTTTCTCATGCATAGTGATGAATCAAGCATTGTGTGCAGGAAATCAGCAGTTGGACCTTCAATGTCATTATCAAGTTTGTCGACAAGTACCTGTGTAATAGCCGTTATACACTCACGAAACTTACTCAGATAATTGCCAGATAATTCGTCATGCCATTTTAATTTCATTTTAGTGATACCCTCAGGTGTCAGTATGGTATTGGGTCGATTAATATAGAGGAGACACAAGTCAATTCTAGAGGTAGATAATCAGATTGCAGACAATCGCCAATATCCAACATGTTCATATGATCAAAGACAACCGGAGATCACATTAAGCAACCACTAGCACCTTCCTTTCAACAATAAGTAAAATGTCCTAGTTTGGTGGTAGCCATATACTCTACCACTGACAATGACCGACTGAACTGTATACTTTGTAGGTAACAGCAGCTGGCCAAATTTGATCTCCAAACGACATGTTTTCATCATCAAGAAAAGGACAGTTACTGAAAACAACATTGTTTTGTAAATCTGATTGAGGGTTATTGTGTTCCCCTGTACGAGCATTCACATCTTCATATACCACACTTAGAGATTATATCCATGTAAATGTGAATTCTATGTTGAATCTACTAGATTTTGCATAACAACAGCTGCATTAACATGACTCGATACAGAATAAGGTGAGACGATGGAAACTGGTTCTACCTTCTGACAAAGCCTGCCGGAACTGCACCGCGACAAGAAGCCATGCCCATCTCGAGCAGAACATCTTGGACAACTGAAATGAAAATATTTTTTAACAAAACATGGATTTGATACTCACGTAAACTGACATTCTTCAATCTGTTTGTATTTGTGATAAACCCAAATAACGTCAAAATACACAATTTCACGACATGGGATGGTACCTATGTTACAACCAGGTGCACCATGCTACTCTACCGTTCCCATATTGTTTCTAACCTAAAGACGTTGAATACTCTGCAGACACTCGCACAGAATATTTCAACTGAATACTGCCAAGAACTCCTTATCCAAGAATTTCTACAGGATCAAATATACTGTATAGTAAATAAAGCAGTGAAAACATGGAGAGTCTCATGAAATGCTTTTTGTCCGCTGCATAGTTTCACATGCAAAACCAACTTTAATAGCCTTTAGACGTGCAGTACTTACGTTTATGCAAGATAATAAAATGTGCGTCCTGTCAACTCCTTCTGCACGGCAAGACTGACGAGCTCCGAGGTAAGGTATTGTTTTATAGGGGCATGATGTTGTTTAAACTGTTTGCTGGTTGGCTGAACTATTGCGCGCAGGATTAGATTATCTGATAGTTGACAATGATTGGATGATACAGCATCTATTGGGGAAGATATATGACGTCAATGTCCTATGACGTCAACATGGGTGAACAGTCACTGGGGCTTTCACATCGAGCAATGCTGAAGCAGCTCCAGCCTTTGGGACCAACGTTCCAAACCTTTTACAGTACTAATGAGCATGTTCTTTTTATGACGTTTTCCAAGAGTGTCATACAACTCATGCTCAGACGTTTCAAAGGTTTCAAAAGACTGGACATGTCGGGAACATTTAGACATTCTCTGTTTCAACTTGGTCGATATATTGACATGTTCCTGTATTTAAGGCATTTACCACCGATGGGCGGGGTATCCTCACCATTTCTTATGTCATTTATATTGCTATAAAATCAGATACCAATGAGTGAGTTTAGTTTTACGCGGTTTTTGCTGATATTCCAGCAATATCACGGCGGAGGACACCAGAAATGGGCTTCACATGTTGTACCCATGTAGGGAATCGAACTCGGGTCTACGGCGTGAAGAGCGGACGCTCAAACCATTAGGCTACCCAACCACCCCAGGTTTCTACGACATAATCATGCAATGAAGATTACTTAAAAGTGTGGATGTTATATGGCTTTGTGTGTTTTAAGAAACTATGAACCTTGGTGAAATTTATATGTTCATAACTAAACATTTGCAATAATTTTGATGGACTACGTGGCCTAAAGAAATAACTGTCAAACGACTTGCTAAGTGAGACGAGATTAGAGAGTCTTCTTTCAATGGATAGCGTTTTACTACAACACAAGAAAGTATCAACATCTGTGAGAACATATGCTGTGTTTATTTGGCAAAGTAAAGTAACACTGCAAACATAACAAGAGTATACATGCATACAAAAACATAAAAAAACAAAAAGAAGTTAACTCTGGTTGGAGTGTGGACGAAGAGTCTTGCCTAGGCACACAACACATTATAAGACCTGGGTCAGAAATGTTGGCTATCTCCACTGGGATTCGAACTCGGGTCTTTGACGTGAGAGGCCAGCATGCTAGTCACTACACCGCTGTGCTCCTGTACACTTCACAGTGCTTTAAACAATATATCAGTTTTAGCAGGGTATGTGTGCTTAATCTAAGAGCAAAATCTCAACGTAAGTTGCACAGTTTCAGCTTACATATATATACAATCCTGGAAGTACTCACATAAAAATCGATGTAATACTGGGGCAAGTCATTTTAAAAGATGCTGAACAAGAACTCATTCTATGAAGCACACGTACAACATTGCAGCCGTGAACCTGTGTCAAATGTTGGGTACTGAATCGCACTGTGCGCCATGTGTGTAAGATTGGTCATGAACAGTGGGTTCATACACCTTTTTATTATGGTTGATGGATAAATGTGAACGTATATGTTCACGTCCAAAAGAAACTTTACAATAGAATGAAATCGATCTAGAATAAATGCTGCGAAGGGCTGGTGTGTGAAATAAAGGTTTATGGGAAGATGAACATTTCAAGGTAACGTACACATAAGATGTCAATCATACAGTATGTGATATTGCTGCCACAGCAGTTTGCATCAAGGTGGGGTTGCAAAAGTCAATGTTCAAAAACAGCACACGACTTGGAACACATTGAAAGTCTTTCAAGCTCAATAGCATGGGACATTAATACCGTGTGTGACCTTCCCTTGCCTAGATGCATGCCAAAACTCTCCGACGCCCTGAAAAAGTCAGTCCTCTGATGACGTCAGATGGAATACGTGGCCAGTTCTGTAGGGCCTGGATGAGTTCTTGTCGGTTGGCAGGAGGGTGAGGTCACTGTCGAACACGCCGATCCATGGTATCCCAGAGCTGTTCTATAGGTAACATGTCTGGTGAACGTGCAGGACACGGCAAAATGTGTACGTTGATGGCTGCCAGGACGTTTTGGACTATTCTGCCAACATGGGGTCTGGCGTCGTCATGCTGGTAAACGGCACCACGTAGCTGTTGTTGGACGAATGGAAGTAGAGTTGGGCAAAGAATCTGGTATGTGCATGAAGTCATCCTCCATATCTCCAGGGTATACGTTCCGATGAACCTCCTCTATACCCTGGATGCATCTGCGGGTCGGTCCAATAATTTTATTACCTCCCTTTGCTGGCTCGCTCAACTTCCCACCGTAGATACCTGATTGGATAAAAGGTCAGCCAAGGGAGATAATACATTTATCGTAGATGCACCTAGGCTATAATGGAACTTACATTCTGGAGATATCGAGGATGCGAAGCTTTATTATTGACTCACCAACTAGAAGAATGCAAATGACACAGTTACGTAAATAGATATACTTCTAGTGAATCAATAAGGAAGATGACCGTCTTCATAACTTTCAGTCGACATCTAAGTGAGAGGGCAAATTATGGCTACTTCAGTAATGTCTACATTCTTTCCGGTATGTAACCGCTTTACACATTAGAAAGCTTTAGGTTAACACAGAACTCTGTATTGTGGTGAATCTGTGAAGTAGCAGACGTTTTGGCATTGTGACTGACAAGTGTTGAACGTATTTGAGTAGAATTCCTATCCTACTTTGAAATTCCCATATTTCAAATGTTGACTACGAAAGCCTTGCCATAGTGCGTTGGGTAACAAATGAATGACGCATCTGAAAAGGAATTACGGTAACTAAATAGACGTTTGGCATGTCTGAAGGATCAAAATAATCATACAAACAAAATCATGATATGTATATAACTAAAATATTGCAAATATTGCTGAACAGACATATATCGACCAATTCTCTGACTTCTGGGTGCAGAACCACTGGATCCTGTTCGAACGCTATACCTAAACCTGAAGCGTGCTTCTGACTATATATGAGGTCATCACTTCTTTTCCCCAAATAACCGCATTTGAGGTTTTTGTTTTGGAGGGACAGGTTTTACTGATCGCTAGAAAGACCTCTTCCCAGGTTCTACTTTTCGTTAGTAAGACCGCTTCCCAGGTTTGACTTTTCCTAACTTTATGTGAACATCAACATTGAAATGATACATGAGTGTTTGAAATCAACTGAAAAATATTGTTCAAAATTATACTCAAATTACAAATGTTTTCCGATGAGAGATTGGAACCGCAACTCTCAGATTCGTATGCAGACGCTCTAGCTCAGGGTACCGCGCAGGCGAAGGTGACGGGGTTAAATTATCAACTTATAGACACTGTCAAATTGATTTTACGCATGTTTCAGTAATTTTTATGTAGCTTCATTAAATGATCATCTACATTGTAATAATCCATCGTTGAAGGTATGTATATTACAGAAAACACTTCCCCTCGGTTTTACTAGACAATGTAAAACCTTCGGGGTCGGGTAAGAGATTTCAACCATTAACTTGAAGGTCTTGCATTGGCCAGCACATCACTAGAATTATATGTCGTTGGATGGGCATGGCTGGATTTGTCTTCCAGTTTGGGTTTTCCAACTTTATGTGTCTGTGTTTTCTGGACAGTGATTAACATGATGAGCATCAATCTATGAGTAAGTGAGTTCAGTTAATGCTGCACTCAGCAATATGCCAGCTATATTTTGACAGTCTGTAAATAATCGACCACAATCAATAATCAACAGCATGACCATCGATCTGCGCAATTGGGAACTGATGACGGGTCAACCAAGTCAACGAGCCAGACCATCCGATCCTGTTAGTCGCCTCTTACGACACAACCATGAAACAATGAGGGAGTGGGTGTAGTTTTACGCCAGCTATATGGTGGCGGTCTGTAAATGATCAATCCAGTGATCAACAGAATGAGCACTGATCTGCGCAATTTGGAACCAATTCAATCTATTAGGGGCAGTAGGGTAGCCTAGTGGTTAAAGCGTTGGCTCATCACGCCAAAGGTCCGGATTCGAGTTCCCACATGGGTACAGTTATGAGAGTGTATTTTCTGTAAATTTTTGATAGTGATAATTATTATTCGGGTCACATTTCGTATCATAAATGTTCAGTGCTTTTCGTACTTTGGCAGCAGGCTTTAAGGTAGCGCTTTACAGTTACCGCCCTTTGATTATGTGATGTGTTTACATCGTTTAATGGTGATGGTGACGTATCGTGGTCGAATGTTCAGGAATCAGTGACTTTGTATGTAAAGGCTGGTTATCATGTTGATGACACCGGACACGGATGCACACACGATTAACTGGAGTACATTAAACTGCCTGCCTTCATCAACACTGCTGCCTGACTGATCGCCATGTTGCAACATGTGACGCATATTTCCGGTTTCCCATACTGTGATATTGCTGTAATATTGCTAAAAGGGGTCTACAAATAAAACTGAAACTCACTCACACAAGTGATGAAACTTTGATGCAACTTTATGAAATTCTGATGCAGTTTTGACAGACAAAATCAAAAGTTGGACCTTAACAAGCAGGTTTTCTATGTCCCTCCCACGGCTACTGAGAAAAAATGCAAATTTATCTGTTGTGCAATTTAATAGAGTTTCTTCTAGTTTCTACAGGACATGTATAAAAAGAAATATGTTCTTGGCTCATTCGCTTCATTCATGCAAGACTGAAATAAGAAGTTAACAAAGCTAGACTGTAGAACTTATCAGATATAGTCAGTTATCATGACTTTCAAAGTAGGTTATCAGCTTACAGGGATTAAACCTAGAACTATAAAAGAACAGACTAATAGAGAGTACAACAGTCGGTTCACTAATCTTTACTGTAGAGATACAATCAACCCAGTGAAGTTACCAATCTTTATTGTGGAGCAACAATCGTCATAAACTTAACAATCTTTATTGTAGAGACACAATCATTGTATGTAGAGTTTGTAGAGCTACAATTAACCAGGTCAGGTTTGCCGATTTCTACTGTACAGCTAGCCTTGACATCATAAGATATCTACTGTACAGCTAGCCTTGACATCATAAGATACCAATCTTCACAATAGGGCTGCACATGACATCGTAAGTTTGCTAATCCTTATCGTACAGCAGCACTTGACATCGTAAGTTTGCTAATCCTTATCGTACAGCAGCACATGACATCGGAAGTTTGCTAATCCTTATCGTACAGCTGCACATATCATCATAAGTTTACCCATCTTTATGGTTGGGCTACACATGACATCAAAAGTTTTCCAATCTCAGTTGTAGAGCTACACGAACATTTACCAATCACTATTGTGGAGTTGCATCATAAGTTTACAGAGCATTATTTTAGAACTACACTTGACATAGCAACTTTACCAGTCTTTACAACAGAGCACAAATAAACAGAAAGATAAATATCATCAGTATTATTTCATACATAAAATCAAACAATTTTTGTGAATGAGGGGCTTTGCCCAAACACACGTTCCAGATTTGAATTCAAGAACATTCCATTAGGATCCAAACTTTCTCTGATTTTACAAAATGCCTCAAACTTTGGGTAGAGCTTCAAGAAATCTTCTCGTCCAAGCTTGTGGTCCTGTAATTGCACCAAATATTGAAGGACACATATAGTTTCATGGTACTGTAGCTCTCACTAAAACTTGAGCAAAGGATTTTCTAAATATTCTCAATAAAAAAGAATACAATTTTATTGATAACAGCTTTTGTGCATTGCATGAAGAAATATTTCAGTATACATTCTTTCACTGAAATGTCACTCTACGCAATAAACAAGAAGTTGTTATCCATAAAGTTGTATGTTTTGATTCATTGACCTCTAGAAAGCTGATCAAATAATTTCATGTTTCCCAGTTGACTGAGCATGGCAGCTGTTTAATGATAATAGCATTAACACTTTAGCATCAGTTTGTTCTATGTTCCGAAAGTGAGATCTCTTTCTGAGAAGAACTAGAAACATCATAGCAGTGAACACCAAACACAGGATTCACACATTGTACCCATATTAAAAATTCATCTCAGGTCTTTGCTTTGAACATTTAACCAATACATCTCAGTTTTGTGTGCCGAGTTGCTGTGTCCAGGGTGCCATCGTACAAAACAACCTAAGCAGAACTTTATGAGTTTTAGGGTTTACCTGAAGGACAATTCAAATTAACACTAAGGCCGGGTCAGACCAACTTTAAATCTCTACCTTTACTAAGGCTATCTTCAAGTCAGGTAGATTCATGCAATGGAACATCGATCTTAGAAAAGCCACAGATTATAGCTTAAAAAACTTTTGTACAATGGCAGCGAGTCCACATCTCGGTAATTAAAACTCAAGCAACATTTCATAATTATTCAATCACATGTGACATTACATGTTAATTCAATTTCAATTTACATTCATATGCATTTAGGATAAGAAAGTCTCACCTTAGCCCAGTGAGGTCGGCCCCCAGCCTCCATGACTATTTTCTGGAATGCTGTCCAATATTTGTCATTCGGGACAAACTTGTTGAACGGTCTACAACACAATGTATACTCATTGTTGATCGGTATATGATAATTACAGATATTATGTTCATTCATGTCGATAATACAGGATAGATGAAATTAGAGACAGATTTTTAAAAAAATGAAACATACAGCTTCTTCCTTACTGTGTTGAGCAACATTTCTATGTAGATTCTCACATCATTATCACATCATTATCACATCATTATCAATCTAAAAGTGACAATAACCAAATGGTGAGAAGCTTATGTACATGATACCTTTTGACAACAGTGGATTAACATTAACAACAAGGAAGAGGGGGGAGTAAGTAGTAACAACAAGAGTCATCAGAAGATGACATATCCCCCCCTCTCCCACTTGAAAGGACAAACCATCTGACAGTTACTTGTTTTTGTTTGTTTTTTATTAAGTTTGAATCGTTTCCATGGAAGTCATGAAAAATATAAATGCCATGTATCTGTAAACAGCAAAAGGCACCACTTCAAAATATGTCTCATATATCTGCCAAGATCTGTTGAAAGATATCAAATGGCTCTGGAAACGAAACCTATCCCTGCATTTTGAGACAAAGTCAGAATTGTTTCCATGGAAACCAGGAAAAACAAAAATGTGAAAACACTGTAAATAGCAAAAGGCACCACTTTGGGGTCTGCCACACATATCTACCAAGTTTTGCAGAAAAATACAGAACAGTTTTTGAGTTCTGCTCCAGAAACAAAGCCCATCCCTCCATTTTAAGACAAAGGCTGAAATGCTCCGATTGAAACCGAGAAAATAGTAAATCACAAAAACCTGACAATAGCAAAAGGCACCACTTTGGGGTCTGCCACACATATCTACCAAGTTTTGCAGAAAAATACAGAACAGTTTTTGAGTTCTGCTCCAGAAACGAAGCCCATCCCTCCATTTTAAGACGAAGGGTGAAATGCTCCGATTGAAACCGAGAAAATAGTAAATCACAAAAACCTGACAATAGCAAAAGGCACCACTTTGGGGTCTGCCACACATATCTACCAAGTTTTGCAGAAAAATATTGAACGGTGTTTTAATTCTGCTAGGGAAATGAAGCCCATCCCTCCATTTTGAGATGAAGTCCAAAACGTTTCCATGGAAACCGAGAAAATAAGAAATTACAAAAACCTGTAAATAGCAAAAGGCAGCACTTCAGGTTCTGACTGATATATCTACCAAGTCCTGTAGAAAAATATACAGCGGTTTTTGAGTTCTGCTCCGGAAACGAAGCCCACCCCACCAATAGGCTAACCCCAAAATGTTCCATGGAAAAACAAAAATAAATAAAAACACGAAAACTCTGTAAATAGCAAAAGGCACAACTATAGGTTGAGATTATTATATCTATCGAGTTTGCTCTTGAAATATTGAACGGTTTCTGAGTTATGCTCGAGAAGTAAAATGACTACCAACAGACGGACGGACAGACGGACGGACGATCAGACGAGGCGTTGACTATACCCTCTCACATTACATACTGGGGGATAACAAATAGACATGGTGCTTCAACAGCATTTTGTTGGATTAGTTCTTCATAAGCCAATGGCATGCAGTTTCCTTGGTCTCTGTTGATCAAAAGTTTTATGGCAGCATATTTCAATGGCTTCCAAAAAAGAAAAAAAACAGCTCTTGGAAGCCATCGAAATACACTGCCACCAGTTTCTTTTTAAGGGAAGTCCTGATTTTTGGTTGATAGGACTTTGAATTGGTTTCATCACTGGTGCTATGTTGTTTTAGGTCCCTACTGCAATCCATTAAGTTGTATGTTTGATCTTTCACTCACCAACTTCTAGAATGCCCATTAAACAAGTAGATTACTGGAGCTTGGAAAACAAAACCAACAGAAATACACTGAATATATTCCATTCAAAGAATAGCAAGGTGTTTTGTCACCTGTATGTCAATATTTTGTGATAAAATGGAATATAAATGTCCACCTGTATTGGCAAGTGTTTCTCAACTATATATCAAGATGTTTCTCCACATGTATATCCAGCTGTGTACTGACCTGTACATGATGATATTGATGTAGCAAGCGTCCCAACCATGAACGGGACTCAGATAGATGTTATCTCCCTTCACAAAGCGGACCTCCACAGGGAAGTGAGCTGGGAACCTGCTCTGCAGAATCCAGTTCCGCAGCTCAAACAGCACCACAGCCGTCTTGTCTCTGACAACAACAGAATCATATTTTCTGAAGTTCCAGTTGAGTGAATATCACTGGAAATTTATTGCAGCAGATTCTTGGCATTGACTGAAGTTGACAGGATGCCAGTCGTTCCCATGTTAGTGTCACTTTATGAGCTCATAAACCATGAGTTGAAATCTGGGAGAGCCAAAAAAAACCAAGCAGATCCTAGCACCATTGGAACCAATCCAGATCCCAGGGACATTACTCTTACAGATTCTTGCGAGTTCTTCACAGTGACAGCTCGGTTGTGGAGCTCTTTACACTGTCTATGTTCCCTACTTCACTGGTATAGTCCCAACTGCCTGACTGTGATGTTTAAACACTATTGAGGAATTTGATGACCAGTTTCAATTTATCTGTCAGACTGAATTCCCATACCATCTCAACTCAAAATGTTTTGGTGAAGTTGGAAATTTTGTGTTAGTCAACAATCTCCATCCATCTATTTAAAACAAACACACAATAACATCATCAGATCTAAAATCATCCCACTTTCTTAAATCTTTTGAAAAGTCACTATTTAAAAAAGACTGGTATATTTTGTTACTACATTTGCTCTTATGAAGATAAAGACAGTGTCAGCACAGAGAAGTGTGTCTGTACTCTTGATACTAATGGACATACCACTTACTAAAACTGATACCTAAGGGATTTAACTCTTTCAGATACTGTTACCAAAGGCACATAACTCATACAGACACAGTTATTGATACCTAAGGGACATAACTCTGTCACATGCCAAACTAGAGGACATAACTCTTACACACTGGTATCTAAGTGACATAACTCTGGTCCAGATACTGGTCCATAAGGGACATAATTTTTCCAGGACCAACACTTATCACAGTCCAGTTACTTTACAGTGAGACGTCATAATTCCATGCTTTTACCTACCAGTCTGTAACAGCAGAAAACACATGGGGAAACTGGGAGGATGTTGTAAATCGTAATGAATGAAGGAATGAGTGCAGCTGTACCTGGGTATGGCCCATTCCATGACATACTGCTTGAAGAGGCAGTTGAAGTTGAATATCTTGTCCGACCTGTCGATCTTCTCAGCGTGGGATGAGTATAGGGAGTGGTAGAAGAAGCAGTTGATGTACGGTACGAGGCAGGACAGGAATGTGCTGAAATGAAGATAGTGTGAGTAAACTGAGTTTATATCCACAGCCATCTATATGACAGCTTTGACCAGGCAGATCCTGTTGCCAACAGCAAGCTAAGCGCTGTTGTTAGAGTAAGAGTATAGTCAAGGAAGTTGAAGGGGTTAGGTCATAGTCAATGACAGTATAAGATCTCTGTCTCGAGGGACTTTTGCTGCCAACAGACCCAGTACAGGATCTGAAGAATTTCAGGGTGCAAAACATAGAGTAAGAAAAAAAGTACACAATCTATGAGACCATCTGGCCTAGATGTCACTACCTCACCCAGTATAGGATCTATGTCACTACCTGACTTGACCTAATACGGAATCTGTGTCTTTTCCTGATCCAGGAAAGGATCTGTGTCACCAATTTGAGGTCGTAAAGGATCTGTGTCACTACCTGATCCAATAATGGATCTGTGTCACCACCTGACCCAGTAAAGGATGTATCACTAGCTGAACTAAAATAGGTTCTGTGTCACTGCCTGTTCCAGTAAAGGATCTGTGTCACTACCTGACTCTGTAAAGGATGTATCACTAACTGAGCTAGTAGAGGATCCATGTCAAACCTGAGCCTGTAAAAGATCTGTGTCACTACCTGACCCAGTAGAGGATAGTGTCACTACCTCAGCCAGTAAAGGATCTGTGCCACAACATGAGTCAGAAAAGGATCTGTGATAATACCTGAGCCAGTAAAGGATCTGCAGAATGTAGTAGCCCACCAACATGTCCCAGAACCAGTTCCCTTTCACACAGGGCTCCTGAAACATGCAGAACTATCAGACAAATTGTATGTCAGAATGTCATGACACTGCTAGCATATCAACATTTTAACATCATCAACAGGCACTTTATTGACTCCATGACAAGCTTTGATGATACAAAAATATAAAAATAAAGTTGAATGGTTTGTTGATTAACATGCACTAAGCAATAGTCAGGCTGTTGCAACGGTCTTTAAACTATCAGTTCAGGACCAGACAATCCACTGATCAACATGAGCATCTGCCTTAAAGGGGCACTGATGCGGAGCAATTTCCGTGGACTGGTGTAAACTTTTGTTATTGTTTTTCCCCCATGAGTACCCGGATGATATCCCAGAATTCGTGACTGGTTCGTGACCTCTGCTGCGCAGTCCGTAGGCGCAACTGATAGTTTAATTATAGACAGATTAACTGAGGTGAAGTCATTTTTTACTTCTTTCAAAATGTATTATGAAAACAAATGAAACACTTTGAAGGTTAATCATCTGCCCGTGGCAGAAATGATAAAAAACTATTAGGACGGAAAACGTCTCTATATTTTGTCTCATAACCTTAGTTAGTTTATTGTCACACTTGTATGATTCTGAAAATTAATAAAAGAACACACGATCTGCTTATACTCATAGTAAATTTCTAACATAACGGCAACATTTATACATTGTATAGAATGCCAATGTGGATCCTATTTCACACACATACGCGATCTAGTGTGTTTTTTCTGTCATACAGATTCTGCTGAATGCTACAACAAATAAATTAAAACAAAATGCAAAAAATGAATGTAAAACAGACTAATTTTATAGCAACGATGTCAGGCTACTACCTTGTTCAGGAATGTATCCATCAATATCCACGTAAAAGAAATCGTATTCCATTCATCTGCAGCTGGTAAGTAATCCTGTTCTGTGTCGCGTGTCTTACAACTGTCTCATTTGCGAAAAAGTAAACACATCGTTTCACGTCTTTCGTTGGTGAAAACCAGATAAACCTCTGATTGGTCTCCCAATATAGCACACCTGGCAACTAATTGTATGATGTCCACTATTCTAAGTAATTTAGTTAACCAATAATGAGCAATCAATCAGTCAACGCAAGGGTGGTTAATTCTTTGAAGGGAGGATGTTGTTTTTGCACTTACACTTTACGACAGGGTGTAGTCATCTACACACACTGCCTTTTGACAAATCCGCTAGAAGATAAAAGTAATTAATCAATCGGTGAGTTATCGGTTAATCCTTTGATCGATGTTTGTTTTTGTAACTTAGTTGATAAACCCTCTTGCATCACTTACATGCACATATTACATAACATACAATACATTTGCCATTACAGACCTTAATTTATAATGTTGAGTATTTACTCCAGACAGGAGAAATGCCAAATGGGAACCTTTGTTGAGTAACCGAAGTTGTGTTACTACTAATTATACCTGTTATAAATTCATTAATTGACCATCCAGAGAATGATGACAAATAACACGTGTAGGTTTACATCATCAAACGCGAGTTACAGCAAGGAAGATGTAATCCCAGTGTCGCATGCAGCCTGAAAACACTATTGGGCCGAAACTGTTTTGAGGATACCAATGGAATTTCGTTACATAAGGAATACACATGGGCATTTGCTGTGTACTTGGGTAAATAGGTGAAATAAGGGTTTTTTACGTAAGAAAATTTTCAGATTTCTCTACCAAAGGCATATCAACTGTGTGTTTTTATTATCATAAATAATAAACCATTTTATTACCATAGCTACCAAAATGTTCGTAAGATATTTGCTATCACAGCTGAACCAGCACTCAGAATTACCTAAATATAAAGCTTTGCAATCTTCCGTACTGAAACAAATGGCTACGTGCCTGTAGACATCATATTTTCATGTAACATGATTAAATATCAGGTTAAAAACACTGAAATAGGATCAAATTGGATCAGTAACTATACCATCCAAGCATCCGAAAAGAACTACACTGCTGGGATATTTGGTTACGATCAGACAAGGAATACCATGGATATTTTTAAACAAATGGCATATGATGGGCATCCGGCCTCCCGACTGTTTAGGTGAAGAAATTCTGCTAATATGGACAGGAGCCCAGTTCCTTTGTCCGCCACGGTCGAAGGAGCGGGCGCTGACCAATTTGCGGTTTGATTTCGTAATTAGACCGTTGGCGAGAAACATTATTCGCTCCGCATCAGTGCCCCTTTAACAATTCAGATATGATAACATGTGTCGACCAGTGAACCTGACTACCAATCCCGTTAGTCGCCTCTTGGACAAGCATGGGTTACTGAAGACCAGTACTAACCAGGATCTTCACAAAAATAAATATCATATACTCCTGTATTTCTGACAGACACTGAATATAAGTTTATTGAAGATGACGCTACAGTAACACTTTAGTGAACAAGTCTGACCTCTTTGGTTCGGTTTGCATGGTAACAGACGACGTCATCGGTATGAGGAAACCAGAAGAATCGGAAGTGGTCAGAGGATGTGACATAGGTGTTTAGATTCTCCAGTACCTGGAACAAGTCCCAGATCAGTCACACGTGAACATTTGAAGTAATTTCTGTATCAATCACACAAGCCTAATCTCTTTTTCGACTGGTATGATCAACATGAATGATTTTTCATGGAAAGACAACTTCTTTGTTGCAATTTATGCAATGTTTTGATGTAGATTCTAACACCATTATCAAGCAAGTGATGATAACAGTGTTAGTATCTACATATTGCATCCACAGCATTAAAGAACATGTGTTTCCATGGAAACAGTTCCTGTGAACTGAATCTCAGCTGTTTCTCGTTGGCTAAAATAAATAAAGAAATTGTTGAACAGGGATATTTAGTCACTTATTCTACAAAGTATCAGGAATTATTCACATAATCAATTTAATCAACAATTAACATTGCAACAATAACATAAAACATACATAAAATGATTTTATTTTGATGTGTATCTCCTTGTTAAATGATGAAATATCTATATATTAAATATTCAGTTGGACAAAAACACTTGTAAACATATATATGTAAATCTATGAGGATCACATTTAATTGTGCACTTGTCTCATGTAATCGCCTTTAAATATTGAAAAACTAAGGACATTAACCTGACCCCACGAACCGAAGAGCTGATCAGCACAAATTCTAATTACAATAGACGCATCAGACTTGGTTATAGGTAAAACAGTGTCTCAGGGAGACTTATTTCATGAAAATCATGTTCTTGGAGGAGAGACGAGGAGATAAGTCTTTCAGACATTTCACGTTGGTACATGTCACTGAACAAGACAACCCCTCAGTCTCAATCAGTACGGAGTGCTCTTTTCCTTCTATACGTCAGTACTGACCTCCCTTTTCCTTCTATACGTCAGTACTGACCTCCCTTTTCCTTCTACATGTCACTGAACAAGACAACCCCTCAGTCTCAATCATACACTGAACTACTCAACCTCTCATGGTCAGTACTGAATGCTCTTTTCCTTCTATACGTCAGTACTGACTGCCCTTTTCCTTCTATACGTCAGTACTGACTGCCCTTTTCCTTCTATACGTCAGTACTGACCTCCCTTTTCCTTCTATACATCAGTACTGACCTCCCTTTTCTTTCTATACGTCAGTACTGACCTCCCTTTTCCTTCTATACGTCAGTACTGACCTCCCTTCTCCTTCTATACGTCAGTACTGACCTCCCTTTTCTTTCTATAACTCAGTACTGACCACCCTTTTCCGTCTATACTTTAGGCGGTGCAGTAACAGAATGGTTAAAGTGTTCACTTGTCATGCTGAAGAGTTCGGTTCTGTTCTCCACCTTGGCACAATGTATGACATCGATTTCTGGTGTCCCCTTCACTATATTGCTGGGCTGTTGCTAAATGTGGTGTAAAACTTCACTCACTCACTGTTACCTGGTCTAGTTTAATTGGGTACTGTTTCTGGTGGAGGTTGTATGCTGGTTCACACTGGAATGTCACTGTGAGGATCGATCACTCTCTCACTCACTCACTCACTCACTCACTCACTCACTCACTCACTCACTCACTCACTCACTCACTCACTCACTCACTCACTCACTCACTCACTCACTCACTGTCTGTTACCTGGTCTAGTTTAGCTGGGTACTGTTTCTGGTGGAGGTTGTATGCCGGTTCACACTGGAATGTCACTGTGAGGATAATGCCAAGACTCCCTAGGGACAGAGTAGCTGCAGGGAATAACTCCTTGTTCTTCTCTGCAGAAATTTCCAGGATCTCCCCTGATGCAGTCATGACCTCCATGGCAACAACCTAAACACCAAAATCAAAACTATGAACGCACAAGTAGAATTAGTTCTATTTCATGACAAAATGCTAGCTAGAGATACAGCTTAACATCAGAAACAGACTCATTGGATACAAGCATTGCATTTAAAAGTTTAGACATATTGCTTGTCATTCTGTCCAAACCTCCAACAGATGAGAAAGCAGTGAAGAAACTTCAACACCACTGACATAAGTTGGAAGGTTAGGGGGGATGGACTTGATCTTCAGCAACCCAAGCTTGTCACCCCTAATATCTACGTTAGCATGGTAGACTACGTTTGTTGTAAGAGGCGGTAACGGGATCAGGAGGTCAGACTTGGTGGACACACCATCATATCCCAGTTGCACATGTCAGTGCTTACAATGTTGAACACTAGAATGTCTGGTCCAGACTCAATTATTTACAGACAATGAGCACATATCTGAAATATTGCCGAGACCTGCGTTAGCCCAAACCAACAAATTCCATCGTTAGGCATCTTTGGGTATAACAAAGACAAGGGTTGAACCATCCATCTTCTCCGAGAAGACACTGAGTGTAAGAGCATTTATTAGAGCACATCTCCTCTACTCTTGAACTGGGTCCACTTGCACAAAATTATCTTGGCGCTAAGGTGATCGCAACTCCAATACTTGAACAATGGCTTACGATCATCGTAATGCTAAAATCACTGTGCAAGTGGATCCTGATGTCCAACATGTTAAACCCTGAAACAACATGTGCAAACTGTTTTTCATTTTACTCACAAATGAAGATATTGTGCCAAAGTTGGCGCCAGTGCCATGGGTTCCAGTTGATATCACACCAGCAACAGTCAGCTCCGACACTGTTCCCAATCTGACAATTAACCATCACAGGGTTAGGAACAGCTGATGGAACTGTCATACTCTAATCTCAGTACAAGACAGATTCTCAGGATGAGGATGGAAGTTTTATTGGGTGCCATTTTTCATACACGCCATTTATCTGGCCTAAAAATATTTTCTTAATACTTTTCTCTAGTATATAAAATGCAATTCTCAAACCTAGACTGTAAGTCCATCTTGCAGTGATTTTAATCAACATAGAAAGATAAAGACACATGCAGCAATTTGTAGAGGAAGGTCATGTATGACTAACACACAAAGGGTCACTTCTGACTTACTCTCAAGGTATCATCTGACTCACTGACAATGCCTGACTTACACACTGAAAGCCATGCCCTGTGACGGCAGTATATTATTGTTGAGATCCCGCACAAGACAACCGCCCTGCACTGTCACCTGCAGTGAGTCCTTGTCTACCTGGGAACAAGAAACAAAAAACACTTCAATCAATAATTTGTCAGATAAAGGTTGATAAAACAATGAGGCTGGAACACAGTTTGTGTTTAACAAGCCATGAATCACTTAGAGTAAATAAATTAATCACTTGCATCCACCATTTTGAAGTTGATTGACAATGAATTGACCTCAGCTAGCTATAAGTGAAATCATGTTGCAAGGGTGTGCATACCATGAATCACTTAAAAGTAGGGAAATTATTCTACCCCAAACTAAATGCGATAGCTCAAAGCTCTTGGTCGTACTTTCAAAACTACCATTTTTCATCTATACCTTGTGAAGAATGTAATAGACAAGACAATGAATTTATTACTATTGATGACTACTTTGAAGATGACGAACAATCTGAGGATGCTGTGATGTAATCTGCCTATGTTAATCCAGTCAAACATTTCTTGTTCAGACATCTGTCCACTCATGGGTGAGTGTACTTTTACGTCCTCTTCAAAGAGAACTACACAGGATTCAATTGTTCCACTACCATTTGCACAGAAGAAGACAAGCATAAAAAGCATGAGTCAGGATAAGGAAAAATAAACCAAATTTTGGCTATGTACAGGCATGAGTTTCTTTGACTTCTGTTCTTAAAAACAACAAAGCACACGACCTTAGGCAAGTGAGGTTGTGTAAAACTGCCTTTGTTCACACAGCAGAAAATAAAATATTGTTCTAGCATCTCACCTCTTATTAACGTTCTAGCACATCACAGGCAGTTTGAGTTTTCCAGGGTAATGATGTCATGGTGTATGTGCCTAGAGAATGTCCTTCAGCATGGAGTTCAGCGCTATGTAAGTGGCCATATTATCATTCTTACCATTATCAAACTGAAGGAGTATCAGTACCAAAGCAAAATACTAGTCTGGACGAGTACCAGCAAATAATCATGAATCATGATAATCATGAATGAATTCTGTGACTACTAATTCACCAAGTCATCCCTTATCAAGACACAATATCTGAATTTTTACATTCAATTTTTTTTAACCTTCCACCTGTTATCTGACAAAAATATAAATAACTGTCTTATCACCGTCTTATCTTCTTTTTCATAAATTGGTATCTTATCATTTTATGTTCCACTTCCACTAGGCCACACTGAAGGTGTCATCATTCTACTAAAAGTTCCCTACGTGCCAACTGACATACACCTATGCCAGATGAGAAAACCTCCAGACTGACATACTGTATGAACATCATGAAGGGATTCAAACCAGACTTGTGTGATGTAAGCAAACACTCTAACCCTTATGCCCTTTAGCCCACCTTCAGTACTTTGTTGTAGCGATTGAGGCTGATCATGTAGTCGGTGGTACAGGCAATATCGGAAGGGGAATGGCCATATCCAACGACCTTCACCTTTTTACCCTTCTTCTGTGCAAAGGTCAGTATCTGAAAATAAGTAGAAAAAACCTCAACGCTAGTCTTACCTTCGCCAGAGATATTAACTGTACTTTGGCTCATTGCACAAAGCAATGATGATCCAACAAGTGTGCAAAGGTCAGCATATGGCAGTTGATTTTTTGGTGCCAAGGTGTCATGGAATAACTGGGCCAAAGATACACAATGGTACACAGTTTTGACAATACTTTGATCTATAGTATATATATACTGAGAGAGACAAATAAAAGATCACTGGACAATTCAAGCGCTCCTATCCAGTTTTCATCACCAGCTTTGAATGGTTCTGCAGTGATGAAAACTGGCAAATATTAAAGGAATGGTTGAATTTTCCTGCGATTCTTTGTTTGTTTCTCTCAGCATATATTTGGGCATATGCACTCACTTTACCTCCCTCCTGATAAAATAAAAGACCTATTATTCCTTATGATATCTTCCAAACAGATAACACTTGCCATATATAGAATATCTTGAAAACTGAAGAATGTGGTCTTGTCAGTGTTTACTGAAATGGCCTCAATCACAAGTTGCGTTATAGGAAATTCGTTAAGAACATCCCAAGGGAATCGTAACTCTATGGGTTTGCTTGAAAGACAGTTCGGTCGATAGAGGGTGCGAGAGTGGATTTAATGCACTGTTACTTCTCAATTTCATATTGCTATCTTAATACATTTCTATTTTTCAAACAAATTATACAGTAGTGAGAGAGTGAGTTTAGTTTTACGCCGCACTCAGCAATATTCCAGCTATATGGCGGCTGTCTATAAATAATCAAGTCTGGACCAGACAATCCAGTGATCAACAACATGAGCATCCATCTGCGCATTGGGAACCGATGACATGTGTCAACCAAGTCAGCGAGCCTGACCACTTGATCCCGTTAGTGGCCTCTTACGACAAGCATAGTCACCTTTTGTGGCAAGCATGGGTTGCTGAAGGCCTATTCTACCCCGGGACTTACACGGGTCAAATTATACAGTAGTTTCACTGAGGGCTGAAAGCTTTAATGACAGAAATATTGATTCCTAGAGAAGTTTTGGGTGATAGAATGCCTTTACAGACAAAACTACTGTTTGTCAGTGTTAAAGAGGGTTTTAGCATTAACATCTCTTAAACTTAGCCCAATCATAAAGATAAAGTTGAAAGTGTATTAAGCATGGTCCTCGAGCTATGGTTTCTTTCTTGAACTGGGCCAGAAAAGCAAGCATAAACCTGGAACTGTTATATTTGAAATATTATGATCTTACGTAACAGGTTGCATTTGATATGGTCTGTTACAACTGCTATGACTCAAGTCTTTCTCTTAAAGTTCTTGTATATCTAGCTTGTTACGTTAAATTAAATTATTCATCATTGATTGTGGAATGTTATGTATTTCATGTCTGGACACATCTGAATAATCATTCAATAAAATTAACTAAACAAAACACTAAATTATGTGCATTTTTGTCTCATATATCCGGATGGCTGAGCACCTGTATGTTTACCCACGCAATTACCGAGGGCATCGCGTGACATAACAAAGAAGTCGGTGGTCTTTGAAGCGTGAGAAGATTAATTACCTCTGAGTAGCAAGGTGACATTGAGTTAATTTTGAGGCGTGTCAATTTGTTGATCACGATAATTAATTAATCCGGATGATCAAGCAAGCCTGGACAGCTGTGAGCAAAAAGACAATTGCTAACTGCTTTCATCATGTGGATATTATCCAATCAAATGAGGACCCACAAGTAGACATGGCCTTCGCGATGTAGTGCGATCCTGTGCACAAGTTGCAACTGTGCATGTCGACAGTGACGAACTGACTGACAAAAGTCCTCTCGCTTTTCTATACAGCCAGTGCAAAAGGCTATGACTGATTTCTTCAAGCCAGCATAACTGCATGAACAGGTATGAGAAATTGTATGCACTGATATTTGTTTATATGTACCGTAATCAATAAAGATTGTGTCTGATGCCTACTATGTTCATTTCTTTGTACGTTTCTTATACATATGGCCGTGATTCAGATATCCGAAAATTCGCTTATCCAGGCAATTTCAATAAAAACACAAGTGTTCGGATAAACGGGGCACGACTGTATGTACATACTGAACTTGCATGTGCCCTAATAAACTTTTGTATGTCACTTTGTAGTATAATATTATGCGTCAAAGAACTTAGAAGGGATCATTTTTATGCCTGGGTATACATGGCTAAACAGCCTGCAAAACTGAATGTTCCATTATATAGTCTTGTTGTACTTACGTAAGTTCTGCCAATAAATGTTTGGACCAAGTTGCATAAAGGACTTAGCTTTAGAATTTTTCTACTCATATTGTAAAGTAAAACTAAGCAGTATTGAATGTGGAATGGTATATCATCTTTGCACCATTGATAGTGGTCTAGCATATCACCCATGCTGTGCAGGCAGCATCTGATATGATCTGTTAATCCACTAGTACTCAAGTTTTTGTCGATTGTACGTATTTGTCATATTTGCATAATTCTTCTTCATACTATTGTATATTTCCTCTGTAGTGTAAAATCAGCATCATTGAACGTCGAATGCATTTCATGCTCAGCTACACATGGATAATTATTTATATTTTGCAATACTGATCAATTGTATCATCATATGGCCTTGCTGTTTTTTGCATACATTCCTGTGTGATGTATAGACAGTGAGCTCTCTCTTAGACTTTTGTACATTTACTTGATAGTATAAAACTAGGCATTAAAAATTGTGGAATGCTATATTATTTTCATTCTTGGACACACATGAATAAATTCTCTACCAAACTGATTGTATTGCTTTCACAGCTTTGCTGTACTTGCATAAATCTTTGTATAATGCATGGACCTTGTTGTGGTACATATGGCCGATGGCCCACACATTGAACTGAATAAAGACTATTGAAATGATGTTGAAGTTATAGGAGGTCTAATGGCAGTGGTGGGGTAGCCCAGTTAAAGCACTCACTCATCATACCAAAGACCCGGGGTTCGAATCCTGACATGGGTACAATGTGTGAAGCCTATTTCTGATGTCCTCCGGCATCATATTGATGGAATATTTCCAAAGGTTGCACGCGCACGAGCGCATGCCTGCACACACACACACACAGATAAGTAAAGGTAACAGTAAGATCTGTGCGGGAAGTCTGAAGACTTTCGATATTGCCCAGGAGGCAATCCTACTCATCATTTTTATTACTTCTTGATTAACTGAATGCAATACCTGTCTGATTTCATCTGTAGTTTCCGGCTCAAAGTAGAGTTCTGGTCGACATGAGTAGGTCGTTGCCCAGTTGGTGAACTTAAAACCTGGTTTACCCAGAGACTGTGGAAGAAATATTACATACATGTTACCAAGGTTACAGTGCAATTAATATTTGAGGATCTGGGAAGGAATTGGTATTCAGTGGCCATTGTTACAAGCGACTATTATGAGATCAGGTGGTCATGCTCGCCGACTTGGACAACAAGTGTCATTGTATCATATCCTTATTGCATGGTCATTGGTCATGATGTCAGTCACTGGATAGTCTGGTCCTGGCTCAAATATTTTGGGAGTATTATCATGTATCTGAAATATTGCTTAGTAAGACATTTAACAAACAACATCAGACAAAAAATGTCTGTATATCTCCCATTTCATCTAAAACTGGTAGACAAGCTCCAGACAACTAAGACTGCATGCCTGCAAGAACCAAAACCAGATTATTTCTTGCTTTGCTTTGCTTTGCTTTGCTTTGCTTTGCTTTGCTTCGCTTCGCTTCGCTTCGATTCGCCAGTGTTCCAGCTATATGAGGGCAGTCAGTAAATATCTGAATCCACACCTTACAATCCAGTGACAGAAATCATGAGGACTGATCAACACAAGTAGGATTTAATGACAAGTCAAGCAACTTGATCAACAATTCCCCCAAGAGACATGGATTCCAGAAGACCAATTCCAACTGGATATTTTGATGGGTTGTTTTTCAGGTACCATGGCTTCAATACCTGCTGGAGAGATTTCAGACACACGTTTAGGGAATCAAGCCTAGGTTTTAAGTGTACAGAGCAAATGCTTCAGTGGACTCCCACTATCCCTGCAGCCACAGCAACTGATAGTGAAGTCTACACAATGCCTTAAGTCTGGAGTTCAAGATGGTCAGTAGGTCAGCTTCTATACCTGCGGTCAATGACTACATGGACTAAGTAGACTGTAGACCAGTTCAAACACTTGGTACTGAGCATAAATTTTGATACATTTTGTTAAAAAATACAACAGACTTGAAAGAAATGGCATGGGTCTTTTTGTAATTTGATCATCATTCCGATCACAAAAATCTTCAAATAATTTTGGAAAAGTCGATGTCACAGTGGCTGAGCAGGCTAGGTGGCTGACTTTGTGAGCTGGCGATTAGGTGCCTGACTCTGAGGGTGCGGGTTCGAATCCCGGATGGGACTCAACCACAAAAGTACTAGAATTTGTTCTTTACTAATAAAGTGAGATCCCAAATATGACATATGTTGCACTGAAAAAGTATTTTACTTGGGCAGTAGGGTAGACAAGTGGTTAAAGCTTTTGTTCATCATGCCAAAGGCCCTTGTTTGATTCCCAACATGGGTACATGTGGAGCCAGTTGCAGGAGTCCCTTGCCATGATGTTACTGGGATTTTGCAGATTGAACTGCTAGTCTGTTTGGAACTGCCATGGTAATACCTTTCTAGTGATTTGTAATGATTTGTGAATGTAGTCAAATTTCATAATACAACAGTCAATTGCACATTTCTTTGTCGATTGTTGATTTCACGTCTAGTTCTTTTACAAACTCTACTTGTGAATAAACATGGAACAATATGAAATTTAAAATTTAAATTAAATTGAATTCAAAAAGTGGATAGCAAGGCATAATTGATTTACAACCTATAAAAACATTTCATCATATATACTAAACTACTTTAGAAACACACCACCCAAATATTTTCATTAAAGTTGCTCATGACTTGAAATATGAATTTGGGACCATAAAACATGGTCAAGAGGTATAAAGGGAAACACATATTAGAAAGCCTTGAATGTTAATTACAAATGTGCACAGACTCCAGGATTTGTTTTATGCTGTCTACCCTATCACATGGGTGTAACAGGAGACAATTTCCTATTTGTAATTCACCATTCAAGCAAATGATCAAATGATGCGTTTCTAAAGTAGTTCAGTATATTTTCGGGAAAGAAAATATTTAAGAGACATGTCATCCCCTGGTAACCTAGGTAACCCGGTAAAATACTGATGTGGTCCATCTCGTTATGACTTGGATGACATGCATTATATCCCAATTTCATAGATTGATGCTCATGCTGTTAATCACTGGACTGATTGATTCTTTTATTTGGATGTAGAGCAGTTCCCCAGCAGATCATTACCCCATATGCCATGTCAGCATATCCCAACTAGATCAATGCTCATGCTGTTGATCACTGGATTGTCTGGCCCGGACTAGATTATTTACAGAGCACTCCAAATAACTAGAATATTGCTGGGGGTGGCATTAAACAACCAACCAACCAACTACCTTGACAAAAGACATGCAAAATCACCAGCTGAGTATTATCAGTGAAGAGACTAAAGTATCTTGAGACGGTTGGCTAGACACACTGAAAATAGTCTTTAGTGTATGGGCATGTATAAAATCAAACATTGGCGAGTGTGAATGGTAGAATTCAGGGACTGATCCCTGACAGGTGTCTTTTGGAAACCAAATCAAAACATCGTAAGAATTCAAAAACCAATGTAGCCTCACTCTGACCCAGTGAAAAACTCTCTGATTTTATATAGATTGATGGATGGTGCATTCACTGAAATGAATCGTATCTTTTCATGAGTTGAACTAATTATTTACAAGCACAATAGAATATTCATGAATTAATTTTAATGGTGCTACTCAAATGTTGTTTATCAAAGCAAGATATGACATTGAAATATACCCAGACAGGAATTTTTTTTTAATATAACAAGTAGATTATTTACTTGTTCGTGTAAACAACCAAGACTGCTGCTCACAACCTCATACTTCAGGCATACTGTTTCATGCTCCACGAACCTATTCACTGAGCATGTGTTATGAGCGCAGTGCAGCTTAGTTGTGGAAACTACTTTTCCCAAAGCGCCGGGGGAAAATTAGTGAATCGTTTGAAATCCGATTTCATTGTTTTTTTCATTGCGTTTTTTTTTTTTAATTTTACAGGTTGAATTGGCATTTTTGATAATTTGTTTTGGTAAGTGCATACCAAAAGGTATCAGAATCTGCAAAGTTGTGTTTTACTTTGCATGTGCCCTTTAATAATTATCATCACTCCTCTAGCCATAAATTAAGTAGGGGGGAGTCATTCCGATTCACACTGTACATGCTGAAAAATCATCATCACCCTCTAGCCATAAATTATGAACAGTCCTTAAGTCGATGTGCATGTTTTCAGAACTGAGGCCAGTGGCTGCACTTATATATTGCATCAATGTGTCTGTGATGATGACAGTTCTATCAGTGTTACAAAATGTAAGTACTGACAACCGATATAACAGAAGTTAAATTGGAATAAGATGGATTTTGTACACTAAGAGGCTACCCATAGAGTAATATTACCTGTCAGTGTGCAAGGAGAATTGCATTAACAATAAATTGTATGTTATTTTTCACACTCTTGGGCTTTTGTGAGGATACAGCAGACAATTTGTGCTATTGGATTTTGTCAGGTTGGGATTTTGTCCAGGTGGGTTGTTGTCCACTTTGATATACTTAATCGTCAGTAATGCGGTGATACATTTACATCTGTCAACGCATTACTCAACTGACAAACAGACAGCAGACATGCAGACACACAAATCATGATATGATTGAAATACATTGCTCTTGACAATTAACCATGCCTATACAGTGAGCCCATTATGCATACAATGTGAAAAGGAGATTTTGAGACGTCCCCTGTTACGAAATAAACAATCCATCGAGCGTGGAGAAAAACAAACTGTCGTTATAAATTCACGCACTCGTGATTTCAAGTCAAGACAGAAACGCGATGTGCATAAATACCACGATTCGTTAAAACCGGCTACATCTATTCCATTAATTCAAAATACTCACCCTCACATCGCCAGCCATGTTCGGACCGAGACCAACCTGATCAAATAATGCTAGAGGTAAATTTGCGTCACCTCTGCCGGCAGATCGCGGTATAACGGGGAACCAATTGTTGGCCTCGCACAATTTGCAAATACGGATTGTGATTGGTAGAGAGCATTATACGCGATAATTTGTCGCCAATGACACGTGATGCGACCGTGGAAACAATTTCAAACGTGTGTGTATACAAACAAAATCAGCAACCACGTGGTTTTGCGTTCTGTGTGAACCGGCTGAGACCATAATATATAATAAGACTACACTGTCTCTGGTGTGTCCGTTGATGTAACAGATGGTTTATTTTATGGTCTCTGGATTCATAGAACAACTTCAATGTCTGCACTCATGTTCAAACTAATCACGTACTAGAGATGAAAGCAATAATACTGTGTATTAAAATCACGAAAACAGTTCCATCAGAGGCATACAAGGTTGGTATTGGTTTGACAGGTGAAATGATTTGTATATCATGTCTTGCATAAACACAGAACAGGCTTTCGGCATAATGGCTGAACGGAACATGAGACCAATATTCATTTGTGTTATAAATAAGCAATGGCGTTCAGAAAGTGGTCAGATATAACGCTTTTTGTTTGGAGTTTCAGTTTCTCAGTAAAATGCAGATTTTAGTAATTTGGGTTGAGTTCTATTCGGGACTTGCTTAAAGACTCACTGAGTGCGAGATAATGTCAAAGGGAGAACGACAAAGAAACCAGTTCACCATTCCAGTGAATAAAAGAAGAAAAGGAAAATGTGTTTATTTCCGTGTCACATATTTACTAGATATTAAATGCATTTCATAGACAGGTTGTAGAACATATCCGGCCTATTCAGACCTACGAGATACGATAATACATTGAAAGTAGGTTAAAATATATATAGCGTAAAACTCATAAAATTATTTAACTGGCAATATTACCAGATGACACAAAACAAATGCACAGAACAGTTGAACCTTGTGGATGGGTAAAGCATGTAATGAATGTTACTGACTGTTAGGAAGATGCTTTAGACGACGTTCAGACATATTGAAAACGCCTGCGGCTAAAGCGTGACAGTTAAAATTAGCTTTCATTATAGCAATGAGTGAGTGAGTGAGGTTAGTTTTACGCCGCTTTTTAGCAGTATCACGGCGAGGGACACCAGAAAATGGCTTCACACATTTATAGCAACGAAGAGGTCCGGGGCAGGTAGTGGTGACAGTGGATTATTATAAAGGTTCTTAATCATATCAGCACGGATATCTGCATAAAGGTTACATTTAATCAGAAAGTGAAATTCACCGTCGATCTCGCCAAGATCACAACATTCGCAAATTCGTTCCTGGAGGGAGATACGGGGACGACTGAATCTTCCTACATCAATTTCTAAAGGGAGAGTACCGCACCTCAATCTGGCCAGGGAGGGTGTCGTACCGGGAAGTAGACAAATCCGAAGTGACTCTGGTCCAGTGACCTTTTAATTATAGTTTCAGTGACTTCTCTGAGTAATATCACAGTTCAAATTTTACTTCTTATAACTACTTGATTGATTAAGTCTACCTTGAAAAAATCTTTTAAAATGACAGATTAATAGTGCCTGTAAATCACATTTTGTTATTGTTAAATGTATTTGTCGTCCTATATCCTATGGTGAATATGTGTCCACATTAAAGAGTGTCCGCTTTATGCTAGCCTTAGCCTTTTTCTTGCGTCCCACAACGTAGACACTTTAAGATCACTCACCTACGTCAAGTCCCACTAAGTAGATGCCAGTATTTTCGGTCTCTCCCACTGAATAGACACTATTTTCAAAGAAGGAAATTACGTTTGTCTACTTCCAGGCCATGAACCCCCGGGAGACTCTTACAGGTTGTTAAGATTATATCTGGGTTGGCTAGTATACTGCGACGACGTCAGTTTGATATCGAACTTAGGTAAGCTCCGGCGTTTAAATTGGACTTGAACAATCTGTATGTACGTAATTTATTTCTATTTGTTAAAAGTCTATCGTTCTATAACTTTTCTTCTGCATAGATAAAAATGCCCGGTCTTTAATCAGTAGGAAGTCGACGTGTGATATTTCCTAACGCCAGCGATACTCAAACTATGGGACTGTACCCAGTTCAAAACACCATGGGTTCCGGAAGCCTTTCGACCAGATACTGACAGTACAAACTAATCGGTCCAGACTGAAGGAGAAAAGCCACAAAAGGTATATTCTCGGAAAGGTTTGTTTAGACAGACATTAAATGGGAGAACATGTATATCGCTTTCAAAAGGAACACGGTGGATGAGCTAGGGCCCCTATTTCGCTGTGCATGTTGCGTTGCTATAATGCAATGCGGTGCAAAGAGACGTTTGGGACGGTGGGAGTAGCCGCGTGGTTTTAACCACGCTAAAGACCCGGGTTCGATTGTCCACATGGGCGCAGTGCATGTGAAGCCCTTTTCTGGTGTCCCCCGTCGTGACGTTGCTAGGATAGTGCTAAAGGCGGTGTAAGACTAAACTCACTCACTTACTCTGTCTGAGTCATTCAAAAATTCGGGTGTGCGATCACCGAGCGGTTTTACTGAGATTTGACCATTAACTGCAGGGGTTATACCTACGTTTGTTTGTTTGTTTGTTGGTTGGTTGGTTGGTTGGTTGGTTGGTTGGTTGGTTGGTTGGATTGAAACAGCATAAGAATTCAGCAGAAGTCTCTACGCTGCGTCAGTCTGAGAATAAACGCGTCTAGACTTGACAATCCAGTGATTGACAACATGAGCACTGAGAGACACCAAACCAGCAAGTCCGGCCTCACGAAAATTTATATATGAATGTGTGTCCGAGCGGAACATCACATTTTAAGAAATAACGACATTGAATATCCATTACGGACCGAGACAGTTAGTAAGATTCACTTGACAACAGTAGGTATCCGGAATTTCAGTTAACAGATTCACTTAACAACAGGAGGTGTTGGGATATCAGTTGGTCAGATTCACTCAACAACAGCAGATATCGGGGTATCATTTCGTTAGATTCACTCAACAACAACAGTAATTCAGCAACAGTGGGTACTGGGATACCAGTTAGTCAGATTCATTCAATAACAGGTTCTGGGATATTCGTCAGTCAGATTCACTGAACAACAAAAGGGGTTATTGGGATATCCGTTGGCTAGATTTATTCAACAGCTGTCAATCACATTGAACATGCCGCACCACATAAATGACATCACCCAAGTCCCCCACCTCAAACCCTAGCCATGAATTAAGAACAGTCCCTCAGCTAGAACAGTCCCTCAGCTAAACAACCGTAGATACCTCGATATCCCCGTCGATCATGCGAATGTTGAAATTTTAAGTCTCTCTGAAGGTCCTTCTCCAAAATATCAGCCTTTATTTGTTTTCTTCTTCGCGATTCATGCAAATAAATAATACATAGATAAATACCTTTATTTTGTCAGACAGGTCAGACAGGTTAAACACGTGTGTACCCACAAGTTGTGGGTGGCTATACATTCGGACTTAGTCCCAAAATATCCGACATAGCCCGCACCTTAAGAGACATGTACTAGTATTTATCTTTACCAGTGCATCGCGCCACTCCCAGTCTGAAATTGGTCAGTTTGTCGTCGGAGCACTAGTAACCTACCACATTCTCTTTATAGCGTAGGCCGATTCTTATGTTTATAGTAGGACTTACAATGAAAAGTTAGTGAAGTGTTTGTTTGTTTATTTGTTGTTTAACGCCGCACCCAGCAATATCCCAGCTGGACAGCGGTCTGTTAACAATCGATCTTGGATCATACAATCCAGTGACTTACATCGTGGACATTGATCTGCGCAATAGGGTCGGTTTGATGGTTCTTAATTAACGCCTCACTCGACTGTATTCCAGGTATGTGGTGATGTGTAAAGCAGTCTGGACCGAACAATCCAGTGATCAACAGAAGGAGCACCGATCTACGCAATTGGGATACGACGCGTGTCACGCCAAGTCAGCGAGCCTGACCACCCGATCCTGATATGTTGCTGATACTATGACGTCATCTTATCGATGTTAGCATCGTTGCATAACTCCTTATTCTTGTTTTTCATGTTTATTTATTTATTTATTCATTCATTCATTCATTCATTCACTCACTCACTCACTCACTCACTCACTCACTCACTCACTCACTCACTCACTCACTCACTCACTCACTCACTCACTCACTCACTCACTCACTCACTCACTCACTCACTCATTTATTTATTTATTTATTTATTAGAAAGCGTATGGATTTCGGTGTATGACTGTCTTAGACTATAACATGTAAGGTATGCAGCTGTAACGTATAAGGGTATGAGTGTTTGGGAGCGAGGGTGACCAATGACAATCTCGTGTATGGACCCGCAGCTCGATGTGCAGAGTTGTGCCCCTTGTTTGTTCCAGGATCAGATGAATCGGTGTTCGATCTACATTTTCACTCCGAATATTTTCTTCTGTTTAATAACACGCCATATCTCGGTGATTTATCTGGTTAGCGCCCCCGTGTTATTTAGAAACGGTCTCACTTAAATCTGTTATTCACCTAATTCATTGTTAGATGTGTAAAAGTGTTAGTAGCACACCGTTTGTTTTCTTTAGTTATGTAATTAACACTCATTCCATCACTTTCGTTACATACTTTACATTCTATTGATAGTTTTCCTTTTATGAGCAGATTGCAGTTTCACTGAATGCTGAACATTGACTCATGCGTTCCCATTACATCGGTAAGGTTAACTTGTTCAGTTCTATGAATAAATTTAAATATTAAATAATTACCAGTCAATGGTGGTTCCTTTTCATTTCTTTCACTTTGGTGATAAAAAATACTTGTTTGTTTACTTTCGGTATGTGTCACATTCATTTGTAAGCTGCAGTGTACTCTTGCATTTTATACTACAAACAAATAGTATTGGAACAGCCTAAAATGTGATACTCATTTCTAAACTTTAACATGGCGAGACCACTCTTACCCTAAGGTAAATACAATTTTTGTGTGTTTGATGGGAACTAGAAACATGCAGCGGAATCAATATTCTCTGAGTTAGGGTGAAATGAAACATTGTCAAAAACAGCGTAAACATGGGTACTAAAACAGTGTTCCGTGCAGCTCGTGGCAACTGGGCACAGGCAGTTGTAAATCAGTTCCGATGCGCATACAGAGCGTGTCGGCCATATAATGTGTAATAAAATATGAGCGACTGAAAGGTGCTTATATAATGACCGTGAGGGAGTGAAGGGTGTTGATATAATGAACGTGGAATAAACTAAAACATGTCGTCTGCTTTCATTACTGTAGTCAATTTCCTTCGTTTTCTTTCATGACCTAGTAATCGTGTTTCATTCACCTTCATTACATAAGCACCTTACAATCTTTCACTGTCACTACATGAGCACCTTACAATCGTTCACTGTCACTACATGAGCACCTTACAATCTTTCACTGTCACTACATAAACACCTTACAATCTTTCACTGTCACCACATGAGCACCTTACAATCGTTCACTGTCACTACATAAGCACCTTACAATCGTTCACTGTCACTACATAAGCACCTTACAATCGTTCACTGGCACTACATAAGCACCTTACAATCGTTCACTGTCACTACATAAATACCTTACAATCGTTCACTGGCACTACATAACCACCTCACAATCGTTCACTGGCACTACATAACCACCTCACAATCGTTCACTGGCACTACATAACCACCTTACAATCGTTCACTGGCACTACATAAGCACCTTACAATCTTTCACTGTCACTACATGAGCACCTTACAATCGTTCACTGTCACTACATGAGCACCTTACAATCTTTCACTGTCACTACATGACCACCTTACAATCGTTCACTGTCACTACATGAGCACCTTACAATCGTTCACTGTCACTACATGAGCACCTTACAATCGTTCACTGGCACTACATAAGCACCTTACAATCGTTCACTGTCACTACATGAGCACCTTACAATCGTTCACTGTCACTACATGAGCACCTTACAATCGTTCACTGTCACTACATAAGCTTCTTACAATCGTTCACTGTCACTACATAAGCACCTTACAATCGTTCACTGGCACTACATGAGCACCTTACAATCGTTCACTGGCACTACATAAACACCTTACAATCGTTCACTGGCACTACATAACCACTTTACAATCGTTCACTGGCACTACATAACCACCTCACAATCGTTCACTGGCACTACATAAGCACCTTACAATCGTTCACTGGCACTACATAAGCACCTTACAATCGTTCACTGGCACTACATAAGCACCTTACAATCGTTCACTGGCACTACATAAGCACCTTACAATCGTTCACTGGCACTACATAAACACCTTACAATCGTTCACTGGCACTACATAAGCACCTTACAATCGTTCACTGTCACTACATAAGCACTTTTCAGTCGTTCATATTTCGTTACGTAAGAACATTTCAGTCGTTCATCAAGTGAGCACATTCACAAGAAACATTCTTTTCTTTTGAGTATGTGATAGATGCTCAGTCGTTCTTTCCTTGCCCAAAGAGCATGCACTCATTCACTTTCATTATGCAAACACCTTTCATTATATAAGTGTCCTTAACTGTTTCACCGTTCGTCCGACAGTGTCCTGATAGTGGACCACTTGTCGTCGCCTGGGTCACGTGACCACCTGCTTATCTGTGCGTGCGTGAGAAATATTTAGCTAAGTCATGGGTCATGGGATTTACGTGCAGTGCCGAGAATGACGAAACAATAGCTGAGATAAGAATTCATTCATAGTTTTACAACAGATCTGGATTATGTCAACAACATGAGAAATGGGTCGAGAGATTGAAATTACAATCCGAAACATATTGCGAATTTAAAGATTGGCGGATGCTCTCAGTAAGGCGAGATACGCCTACTCCTAATGTGTAAGTGAGTGACTTTAGTTTTACGCCGCTGTTAGCAATATTCCAGCAACATCACGACGGGGTAGGGTCGGTGGGGTAGCCTAGTGGTAAAAGCGTTTGCTCGTCACGCCGAAGAACCGGGTTCGAATCCCCATATTGGTATAATGTATTAAGCCCATTTCTGGTGGCCCGTGCTGTGATATTGTGGCCATATTGCTAAAAGTGGTGAAAAACACAACTCACTCACTCACGGCGGGGAACACCAAAAAATTAACTTTACACAGTGAGTGAGTGAGTGAGTTTAGTTTTACGTCGCACTTAGCAATATTCCAGCTATATGGCGACGGTCTGTAAATAATCGAGTCTGGACCAGACAATCCAGTGATCAACAACATGAGCATCGATCTGCGCAATTGGGAACCGATGACATGTGTCAACCAAGTCAGCTAGTCTGACCACCCGATCCCGTTAGTCGCCTCTTACGACAAGCATAGTCACCTTTTATGGCAAGCATGGGTTGCTGAAGGCCTATTCTACCCCGGGACCTTCACGGGTCAACTTTACACAGAATACCCATTTTCGAACCTGGGTCTTCTTTTTGATGAGCGGACGTTTTAACCATAAGGCCACACCACCGCCTCTACCTCCTTACGAGAACTGATATCAACACTGATCACTCATTCGTATAATTGTCAAGCTTGTGCTTTTCACTTCCTCTCGAATCTGATTGTGACTGGATTGTGACTGTTTAGTCCAAGGTGTTGATGAATATATTGAAACGTCGTTATGTGATAATTGTGTATATCGATGCTCATGCTATCAATCATCGGATTGTGTGAGTCAGACTCGATGGTTTACATGTCGCCCTAATAACTGTCATATTGTAGAATGTGGGGTTAAACATTAACAAGTTACATTTGATCTCCCTTAATTGGGACAGATGGCGTTTGTTTTAGTGTACATGATGTACTCCACACGCATCCCGCAAGCACATGATCAGACATATGTTACATTGTACGTGGGTGAAATATACCACGTGATCACCACCATCTCATCACGTGATGGCGTCAGCATGGTCCGTGATCGGACTCGTCTAGACTAATGAGCTTTTGATAGAGATAATCAGATGACTTTTCTGTAAGCGTGTATTTGACGTTTCGGGGACTGGTTATATAATGAAACATCGAATAATGTATATCCCATTCGAAATGGAGAAGTATCTTTATTACCAAAATGCACATTTTTCCGGTTTGTCATTAATAATGACAGTCATGTTTTATGATTTATCACAATAAAAGTCTGAATATTCTCATTGCTGAAAGTGTCAAGTACACTGATGAGATGTATCGTACAGAATATTGATTCACCCTCCGCTCCGGTCTGAATGAATTATAGGCATTTGTTTACCTGTCGACCATGGCGCCACATTTTGTTGGTGAGAGTAGGGTGAGAGAAAATGGTGTTAACGATTGTAAACTTGAACTACAATTTTTAGCAAATATCTGGGCGTATATTTCACTAATCAATTATCATGGTCATATATAATATATGATATAATATAATATATAATCATGGTGATCTCTATGAATTCATTTAAAAATATTGGATGTAAAATACATCCTATTCTTTTATATGGCGCAGACATTTGGGGATTAAATACCCTTGGAAAATTAGAAATGGTGCTTTTGTATAAAACTTGAAAACGGTATAAGAATCCATACCGAACGTCGCCATTGTGAAAATAAAGAAGTTGATCATCCATAAAACTTGTTAGTTCCCCTCTAGCTCAGCAACTTCTAAAATGCCTCTAAAACAGTTTGCATTTGTATGCCTGTAATAAAATACATTCTTATTGTAAAGCAGTTCAGTTTTGGGTAAGGTTAATACGCATGCCAAGCTATCGTCTACTAAAGACGTGTTATAATATGATGATTTTATAAGATAGAAATGGACACAAAAACTGTATGACTGAGATTTTTAAAAATTCTACAGGATTTGAAGATATTTGGCGAAACCACGACAACAAAATCATACACCCAAACACTAAAAGATCTGTATTTTAAAAACTGGCCAGAAAAAGTACATAATTCAAGCAAATGTGACACTTACCTACCGTTACTGTATAAAACCCAGATCCACACAGAACCCTATACGTCATGGTTAAATGTGAAAAGTGCAGAGTAAGCTCAACAAGATTCCGATGCTCATCTCTTCAACTTCTAACCGAGAAACGTACAAAATTAGTGAGTTAGTGGTTTTACGCCGCTTTTAGCAATATTCCAGCGCTATCACGGCGGGGGACACCAGAAAATGGACCTCACACATCAACCCGGGTCTTCGGCGTGACGAGCGAACGATTTAACCACTAGGCTATCCCACCGTCCCACGTAGATAGGTAGATATGACTAGAGAACATAGAACTTGTAAGTCATTTAGTGTAAATGCAATTGAAGGCAAGTATCATTTTCTTTTTGTATGCCCTACTGCAGTAGTCTTGGAAGCAAATATATACTAGTAAGTAACATTATGTCCACCCAAACAGGCTTAAGTTTTCACTACTTCTAAACAGTTCAAACCCCAGAGAACATATGCCATATTTGGGATTTCACTTTCTTTGTAAAGTACAAATTCTAGTACTTTTTTGGGTTGAGTCCCATCCGGGATTCCAACCCGCACCCTCAGAGTCAGGCACCGGATCGCCAGCTTTACTAAGAAAGTGAAATCCCAAATATGACATATGTTGCGTTTGACCACTTTCTAAATGGCATCGTGTAATCATTATCAAATCCTAAAGAAATTGAAAACCTGTCAATGTATATTTTCTAGTCATTTGTATATAGAAAACGTGTTGTTCCTTTAACGTGTACGCGGCAATGTAAATAGTGCACTATAGGCCTGAGGCCTTTTCGGGACCGGAATAGAGACTGATTGATTAACAGTCCTCCGATAAAGCCGTTATATAAATTTATTTATTTTTGTCTTTCCAAACTTGGAGGCAGTCTCTATCTTCAGAAGTAGACGTGGAAGCTTAGCAGCGAGGCAAGTATTGTTTAAATAGGTAATACCTGAGCATGCGACCATACGTGTTATACATCGTGACCTTTGTTAGGGATGGGTCTTTTTGGAATTCTAGAAATATGTTATTTTAGATAAGATACCTTCACTCAGTGATTGCATCAGTTCCATTTGCAGTATGTATTGTTCGGGTCTTTGAATATAATCAATTACGTTAACATTATAAGGGTGACGGTGTTAATGATGGACACATGAGGAATAATCTACTTGTATTATAACGTTTAGACACTTATATGTTCAGCAGATAATATTAACATTTAATCGGCTTGTGAAAGAAATATGATTCGTTTAAATGTTGTCAATTTTTATTCTATACTTTTTTTTTTTTTTTTTTTTTTTATTTTCTACTACAAACAACTATGGGAAAAAGTATGGGAACTCCCTAAAATGTGATAGTCATATACAAATCCAATGCAGTGATGAGGTCATTCATACTCTAAAGTAAATGCAACTTTTTGTGGTTTATGGGCACTTTAAACGACATGTAAATGGAACTGTGGAAGTCACGGTGGCTGAGCGGGCTAGGCGGCTGACATTGTGTGCTGGCGATTAGTGCCTGACTCTGGGGGTGTAGGTTCGAATCCCGGATGGGACTCAAAGCAAAAAAGTACTAGAATTTGTACTTGACTGAGGAAGTGAAATCCCAAATATAACATATGTTACATCTGACCACTTTCTAAAAGGCATTGTGTAATCAGAGTCCTAAATGTTTGTGCACGGAATATTAATTATTTTTGCACAAATAATCTTGAAACTTGTTACAATTATGTCACTAATATCTCTAATTGAGCATTTCCTGAAATCCTCCAAAAGAATTCAAATAATACCATATCAATACGTCTCCCTTTGACACAATATCACTAATGTCGCCAACTGGGCGTTTCCTGAACACAATTCTCACTTGCGCATTTTGTTGATACAGATTATGGCTCATCTGGATTAAGTGTTATCAAAACACTAACCCCAGTCAGCCAAATCCCACTCTCGCTATGTGAGAGACCCGTTTTGACAGAATCTGGCTAAGTGAGAGCTAGGACATCTATCACAAGCACCACAAGCGTTGAAGTTACGCCATCAGTGGTGGCATACCGATTAGTACGTGGTTGTCCTGTTCACTCCCAAAAGACAGACATCCCAAAAGGCAGATCTCCCATAAGACATACACAGTGAGAACCCATTGAAATTGACTATCCATAGAACTTGTTTTTCCATCACCTATACAGCTTCTAAAATACCTCTCAAAGAAGTTGAAGAATGCTGTCCACCCCTATTTAATTAACGAGGTAACCCAAAATCACTACAGAGTATACGAACAGAACAGAATTATATTCTAAAAAATACACAAAAAGGTGATATACTGAACATACAGGTACATGTATGAACATAAATAAAATGTTCACATGGTATCATTAGAAGAGACACAAACAGTGTCATATACATTTGGATTATTTGAGGATGAGTGGCTGATAATCCCATTTCACGAGGAAGATAAATTAACAGACTGGGGGACTCACACAGAAATATTTTGATAAAATTAATGTTCGATATTCAACAAATGGACATGTTAGTAAGAATGGAATTCGTCACATATAGCTTGATTACAAAGATTACTAAATCGGTTTTCTTAAATAAATCGCCAACGAATTGTTTCTATTAGTAACATATGATTTGTTGTCCTAAATTTTGAAAGCGAAATTTTACTTTGAAAGAGTACTTTAAAATAAGGATCAGGAATAAGTGCATTCTTAGACATTGAATAATAAAATCCTTTTGATGATTGAATAATACTTGAATTACTAGATTGTATAAACTGGTCTAAAAGGTCCTCTGCATGTTATTCCTATACAAAGTAACGTAGCATATTGAGAGGCCCATGCATAAGGCCTTCACAAGTAAATATACGTTGATATACAAATATATGTTTATGCAATATGTCTTAGTTTAAAAATCTTAATTCATTAAATGAATTAATAATACAATACTTATTACCGAATGTTATATATTCTTATCTGGGCACATACCGTTATTGTAAACCCGGTCAGTCTTCTTTTTCTTCAAAAATAAAATAAAAAATGTATTGTTTTAAGAGGTCTGCCTCTTGGGAGGTCTGTCTTATGGGAAATTACCTTCTAACGTCAAAGTCAGGAACTTGTGGGCGGGGTTTATCTGCCGGGGCTGGATCAGTCTATTCACAGCAAGTGTTATCAGTACTGTTAATCTTAATTTATGTGTACATTGTACTCACCAAAATACATGCCGTTCGTGACATGCCATTGTGGGCAGTTGATATATGAAAACAAAATCAAAATATTTCAAAGATATGGTCAACATGCAAAATGAAATTGATGTCAATGTTTCTGTGTTTTTATTACGCCGCTTAAGACTGATTAAAGTATAGTCTGTTTTCTTAAATAACAACAATAAAAGGCTGTTACAGTCATTGGTAGCTTTTAATTACACGTCATGCTGATGAGTTTAATTCATTAATCTATTCACATCACACTGGTTTTATGCTAGATCACATTATTGTCTCTCAAAAATAATTATGGCATCTTCAATTGTATATAATTAAATCGTTTGCTGTATGCTAAATTGACGGTAACTTTTGATATACAATGCCCAATGCCCAATGCCCAATGTTCATTGTCTATAGTCTTTCTGTCATGTTATATTGAGTAGTAAACTCAAATACGTCGGACAAACGCAGATAGATGCTTCGTTTCTTTAAGTGGGCGGTCCCAATATACTGAATCGTGGCAGTTATATTGGGCCACTTGACAAAGATCTATGTATTTCAAACTCACTTCATGAAAACTATTTATGCAACACTAAATTAACATGCAAGTCTGTGGAAATTACGTCAAGTGGCCCAATAGAACTGGTACGAGTCTGCAATTCCCCCGCCAGCAAATTCTAGGCATTACCATGGCCCAGAACTGATGATAACAGTTTAAAGGTTAAGACAGGTCATAAGGTCATATTTTATTACATATGGCGTTATGACATCTTACAGTTTTGAAAACAAACTGCACCCTGAACAAACTGTACAGTTTATGCAAGGAATGTTGATATGTTGAATCACTCTCGGCATGATTCAGTATAAACAAAGGATTGACAACAAAGGATTGACACTGTCGTGTAAGGCGCCGCAAGTAGCTGTGAAGAGTTGCCTCTCTTATTCACATCAGAAACCTGTGATTGTGGGTTCAGTTCCCGTTCGTTTCCTTTATGATTTTTCAAGTTCCGCAGCTTCACCCCTCTGCCGAGACAAAGTCCGAGACCCGCGTAACTCGGGGTTTTCCCCCCACATTAAGCAGACACGAAGTGATATAAATGATATACTGTTCAAACCTACGTCAACTCAAACTCACTCAATATCGATATCTTAATTCCTACGTAAAACCCAGCATTCTAAAGAAACACACGTTTTAGAAAAAAAAACTAATTATGGACACTCTGAAAATAAATTCAGAATATGCGCAATTTTTAAATGAATATCTGAAGCGGATCTGACGTAGTGGAATATGTGTTGTCAAAGTTTGAGGGATGTGAAATTAAGAATGAGCAAAACATTCTGTTTAAATGTATCAAGATATCTGTGAATGATCACGGCCCAGAGCAAAAAATCATTTTATGAAGCACCTTTCTTGCAGAATGCTAATAAGACCTTGTAAACATTTATCTGCCAAAATAGCAACGTAAAATCACATATATGCATTTTAGTGCAACGATTCTTTAACACATGACATAGGAACTGTATTGAGTTATGTCCCTTGTAAAATCTTTACGTATGCTTCAAAAACAAGCAAAGAGATATATTGAATTTAACATCTCATAGTTTATCCTCATGGCGTTTTAATGTCTGCACTACGGACATGTAGATGCCTACTGTTCAAGGCAACGTTACCGCACAAATTTTGTACTTTTGGTTATTACCTGAGAAAATCAGGTTTAACATTGATCTGTAGCAACCTGTGCTATGTTTGTCTTTGCATGTCAGCGCGTAGATGGATGTTCATCATATCAACCACTAGATTATCTGGACAAGATTCGGTTATTTCCAGACCGATGACATATAGCAGAAATACTAAATACTTTGGTGTTACACAGTCTGGGGGACATTAGGCTTATATTTTGATAAGTTGGTCCCTTTAATGGACATTGCATCATGCCCGTAATTTCGTGCAGTCCTATTGATAAACATGACGGTCTGAATACTCCAAGCTCCGTTTTAATAAAAGATTGTGTCAGAAACAGAAAATCTGTGGCAGGATGGAGCTCATTTTGCTCAAATGTATTTTTTCGAAGGGAACTGTTACATACAAGACAATTACTCAGTTTTCTATCTTACATTTTCTGTTTGCAGTCACAGTGAGTGTAAATGAATGTTGTTGCGTGCTGATTACCAAGATAAAACTAAAAAGTTAACCGGAATCTGTTCGTTAAAAAGTCGCCGAAAAGTCAAGATATGTCCACAAGATGCACAACCAATAAACAAAGAATCAGTTAACAGTAATCAAGTAATTGACAGTTATATTTGAAAAATATCTCAGTTCATAAATCAGTACAAACGTATCTCTATGGCAGTACAAAAATCGGGCTGCAGTACAAATTTGAAGGTGAAACAACAAAAGGACAGTGAGATCTGAATCCCGTGCTCATGCCCCCAAAAATATCTTTCAGATGCAAAGGATTTTATCGTGGTGTTTCATTGAAGACTGGAGTTTTGATGTCAGTTATCTCCCTTGCCTCGGGAATCTCACAATATGTCCAGTGACGTAAATGAACTGTTACATGTGCTCTTGAACATCATAATATTCATTGCTTCATATGGTGATAACTTTCTTCCCCTTTGCGCCTTTCCGTGAATTAAGCAGTTTATGTGCCTCACTGGCTTTTTGCATTGGGAAGCTGGAGTCGATCTTCGGCTGGACCCAACCTGACCTTTGACCTGCTTCTATGGCGTTTCTGAATTCCACCAGTTCGTCGGGCGATGATGTTTCGACGCTGATCCCTCTGAACCAGCTTTCTTTTAACATGGTTGACGAAGGGCTGACCTTCACTTCCCCTGCTGATCCTACAATTATAGTCCTCCATGACGTCGCATCAGTTCCATGTCTTTGTTCATGTTCGCGTGAGCCGCCATTTCTATTATAACGTCATATCCTTCGCCCTCAGTTGCATCTAGAAGCTGGTTCACGTGTCCTCTGTGCCTGTGATTAAAAACGTTGATGCAGCCATTCTCTTTTGCAAAAGCTATTCCCTCGTCGGTACCGGCAGTGCCATTAACCTTCATTCCTTGTGCCCTGGCGAGTTGACTCGCCGCCACACCAACGCCTCCACTTGCTCCGTGAATAAGAACGTTATCGCCGGGTCTGGCTCGTGCAAGGGATATGAGCGCCTTATAAGCTGTGTAATACGGTATCCCGATACACGCGCCTTCTTCAAATGATAAAGCTTGGTCGAGATGACCTACATAATTTTGATCAGCCACCGTAAGCTCTGCACATCCTCCGGTCACCGTCTTCACAGTGTACACTCGGTCCCCAGGAGAATATCTCTCTACCCCCGGGCCAACCGCCTCCACAACCCCGGCAGTGTCCCACCCGATGGTGTGGGGGAAGGTGACTTCCTCAAAGTCCCCAGCCCTGATGTATGTGTCCAGAGGGTTAACTCCTGTCGCCATTACACGTATCAGCACCTGGTTTTCGCTAGGAGAGGGTTTTGCAACTTTCGTCGATAGCTGTAACACTTCTGGTCCACCATAGTTATGGAACTGTACTGCTTTCATTGCTCCTGCTTCCAGCGTGACTTGCGCCGGATAAGCACAGATAAGCTGTCCACGCGCGGCTGGTTTTACCGTATTGCCTAAGTTATATGCGACTGTCTGGTATCTGTCCCTTCTGGATACTGAAAATGCGCCGCAGTGATTGGTGGTTCTGTACAGATAATACTGTACAGGTAAGGTGGTAAGGTCCCGTTCATGATTACTGCAATTACTTAAATGTCACGTGCAACCAAAACACTTATTCTTGATATATAAAATGCATTGCTGATTAAGAAAAAAACAACAAATAAACAAAAGTATAAGCGTATAATCGCAAATCAAAAGTGCAATATTTTGTACGAAGGAGCCACTATACCGAACCCAGTCAGAGCCGATGGGTGTGCACTCAAGTGTACTCAAGTGTAACGAATCCTTTTCATTGACCACTGGTTCATTTTCCGATACGCTTAGCCGGTTCTATGTTTATGGCTTATAGGCCCGAGAGGTGTTAATTTCAAATTGCATGTGGTCATTGAATGAAGTTGTGCATTGCATATTGTCATTAGCAGATAGGCAGGCAGGCGGCCATATTGGTGTCAATAACCCAGACATTGAGTTTACTCTGTGACAGAGTCTGCTTATCACAATCAACATGTTTTTAAGGTAACTTTTTTAGGTTACTTGTGTATGTACGCAACCAAAATAAGTATTGTTCAGGACCTCATACTCCGGGCAGGCATACTGTTTCCAGTTCCGCGAACCTAATGACTGCGCATGCGTTTTGAGAGCAGCGCGGCATAGGTGTTGACGAAACCAATTCTTCACCCAGCGCTGGGGGAAATTAGTGGGTCGTCCGAAGTCTGATTTTGCGGGCTTTTTTTCATCGAGATTTTTTGTGTTTTTTCTTCAACTTTATAGGTTAACATTTTTTGTTTGTTTCGGTAAGTGCATACCGAAAGGTATCAGAAACTGCAAATTTGTGCTTTACGTTGCATGTGACCTTCAAGAACGATTATGCACATGTGTTGGTGCGTACGCACGTTGTTACTCTCGCTCGTTTTAGTCCGGACAAAATCTAGTTTCATATAGTGAGTAACCATGGACGTTGAACATGGACGTTCCACTCACACTATAAGTAGAACCCGAGGCACCGTGATACGTTTGTCTGTAAATAAACGGCTTTCTGTAAATAAACGCGTTTCGGTCACACAATTCAGTGATCAACAGCATGAACATCAATCTACACGTGTTAACCAAGTCAGCTAGCCTGACCATCACATTCCGTTAGTGTCCAGCATGGGTTGCTGAAGGCCAAGGCCGCCTTCCACAAGGCACTAAGGTTTAAGAGTTTAGGTTAACCTTAGTAACGGTTGCTTTCGTGAAAGCAACTCTAAGTCCCAGCCAATCCACTGGACCATTGAGGCACTGCCGCTATCGGGTTTCATGTGCAATACATATTTCCTTTTCATGGGTTATAGTCTATATATACCCGGTCCAACTCGCGGCAAGATCATAGATCTCGAACTGGTATCTGTGGCCAACAGCCACCGATGTATGTCAGCATTCGTAATCGAACGTGTTGGCGAAATAAGCAGTGACCATAAACTTTAAAGGCACAAACTCATACATTGTGGGTATTTTGGCATGTATTTTATGCATTGGAGTCATTTACACACTCTTTTGTCTCCTGTTGATGAAATACAAGTTTTATTATCCGTTACGACGTGCCTGAAATTGATGATTGAAACCTCCAAACCCGTGAAGGTCTCGGGGTAGAATAGGCCTTCAGCAACCCACGCTTGCCATGAAAGACGACTGTGCTTGTCGTAAGAGGCGACTAACGGGATAGGGTGGTCAGGCTCGCTGACTTGGTTGACACATGTCATCGGTTCCCAACTGCGCAGGTCGATGCTCATGCTGTTGATCACTGGATTGTCTGGTCAAGACTCGATTGTTTACAGACCGCCGCCATATAGCTGGAATATTGCTGAGTGCAGCGTAAAACTAAACTCACTCGATTGAAACTTCCAGACGAACAGGTTTCACACAGATCGACACCACTTGCCATTTATCTGGAATGTAAATGATTGCTCCGTACATCGAAAACTGACGTACATAGTGATGTCCCTTTCCTCAAAGCGGTCGCAGATGTAAGGTGATGCAACACCAACACTTTTTAACATAGACTTACGACTGTCGTAGCACTATGACCGCTCGAGGAACGGGGTCCTGGCCTCAGTCGCAATTTGCGTTACAGGATATTCGTAAAAGGCTTCCCAAGAGACAACTTTATGGAGTTCGGTGGAAATAATGTTCGGCCGGCAAAGCGCGCGAGAATCGATTTAATGCAACCTTGCATTAATTCATTCCTACTGTTTGATTAAATACTGTAATATAAATGCATAATTTTGTTAGGAATAAATTATCGAAAAGCTTCTCTTAGGGATGATGGTATTATTGGGAGAAAGGCATTCTATATTCTTAGACAAATGCGGTGTGACATTTTGCCATTAAGAAAAAACATTGTTTCCCTGCAGTCGACGTTCATATCATTGCCTTTCAAAAATAATTGGTTCTCTAATATTCCTAACTAATTTAAGCTGTGGTGTAGCATTGTGCTATGTTCGGACGTTTCTGGAGTCAAGTGTCAGGAATATTCTAAAACAGACTTAACAATAATGGTATGGAACTTAGCACTCCGGAGGGACTTTGACCATGCAAGTAGGCAAGCGCCTGCCCCAATCGTTCACAAAAAGTAGTGTGAAGATGGTATGTTACCATTTATATCCAACCTTTAGATCTAATTAGAAGCCTTTGTCCACTGTTGCTAAACTACAACAGCTCATAAAGTCTATTGGGGCTTTATGGTCGCCCAGTGGTCAACCTTTCGCTCGTCACACTGAAGGCCCGGGTTTACTTCCCCACATGAGAACAATGTGTGAAGCCAATTTCTGATGTGCCCCGCCCCGATATTGCTGGTATATTGCTAAAAGCGACGTAAAATCAAACTTATTTACTCACTACGCATTGTATATATTTTGCAATTATACTGTCACTCAGTTTTGCCCAGCTATCAAATTGTGTACTGCTGTTGTAATTACTTTGCAATGATTTTAATTCTTACTTAATTCAGTGATACAATTCTTAATTTATATGGTTCTCTAAAATGTTTCTTTAGGCCCATGTTTCAATATGACCCATAAGTTTCAGAAAATAAATACCCTAAAGTGACAGCGACACCCCATGTCTCTGTGAGAGACGATTCTAGTTCTTCAGATACCCATATTGGCCTTCAGTAACCCCTGCTTGTGGTAAGAGTCAACTACAACTAACGGATCCAGTGGTCCGGTTCGCTGATTTGGTTGACGCAGGTCATCAGTTCCCAAATGTGCAGATCAATGCTCATGCTGGCAATCACTGGATTGTCTGGTCCAGACTCGATTACATGTATTTACAAACAGCCGCCATATAGCTGGAATATTGCTGAGTGCAGCGTAAAACTAAACTTACTCACTCTGCAGACATTAGTTTACAGCCATACCACAAAGCTTGTATTTAAATTGGTGTGGTAGTTGATCACCTTGAGGACAAGGCTTGCTACATTGTCAAGACACATCATCCTCACGATCACGCTCATAAACAACCACATGTAATTCAGTCATGAACGTAAAGTGTAACATATTCAGAGATAAACAAGGTGCTTTTTCTGATTAGTGATATATTTTCTTGTCTATTAAGATGCATATCACAAATGAAATTGGCATCCAGCATGATGTACTTGTCAAACAAAGCAGTGTCATATCAGTCAAAATCATGTGAGGGCTTCTCTACAAATCAGGTATGACACCTTTTATTAGCCAAAAAGGCAAACATTTCAAGTGATTAATTCTATTGCTGATCTGTTTCATGGTATCTTGCAGTCTTAGATTTGTAATAATATTTTATAAAATATATTTCTATCAAAATACTCTTTCAATAACCCAAAATGCACCTTACAGTCTGTGCAGGCATGGTGTAGAATATTGGTTAAAATGTTCACTTGCAAGCCATTGACACCATCAAATTCGTACATGGATACACTGTGTGAAATCCACTAATGGCATCCTTTGTCATAATATTGCTGCCATAATATAATATAATATAATATATACACTCACCCCACTTTCTTCAACCTGATACCAAAATATACAGTTCTGTATGCACTGCACGTACATAAAATTCATTTTTGAAACTTATGATAAGGAACAGTCATTTCTTAAACCGTTTAGAAGGATGAGTAAAGTCTAGCTCTAAATCAAGATCATCCAGTTCATCATCCTTCTCTGTCACGGCAAACACAGGTGATGGTTTGGCTTTAAGTTTCAGCAACCAGGCAGGGCTACTCTTGTTTGTCTGTGATACTGTAGAGTTAGCTGCCTTGCTCACATCCTCTGACGGAGAACACCCAATGGATGGCAGCCGGATATTTGAATCTGTATTTCTCTCCCCTGATTTATCTGGTACTGAAGTCTGAGAGCTGCTAAGTTGGGACAAGGAGAGAGTAGCTGGCATTCGGAATGAAGTGTCTTTATTTGACTCTAATTCATGATTTGATTTCATCCAATCTTGGTTCATTTTATCGTTTTCACTTTCAGAACATTTCTGCTTATTTTCTTTGTTCTGTTGCCCTGAAATCCATAAATGCCCTGAAAGAATACTTTCAGACACAACATCCGACTCTGAACTAGAGTTCAAACCATTATCACTCACAGAATCAGATTTAAGGAATGAGAATTTCTTGAGTTTATTTAGGGTTGCCTCGGCAACATTTCCTGGGGATTTCGTACATCTGGGCCTCTCTGATGCACTGGTTATGTTTCTTGTAGAAATCGGTGTCTCTTTATTGGAGTCTGTTAAATCAAAACATGCTCGTTTTTTCTTCTTTGCGAAGTTTGGAAGAGGGTCATCTAAAATGTCATCAATGAAGCTTAACTCTGTATCCAGAGAGGAACAGGAAGACTTAGATTCTCCACATCCAGAAATCACTGACGAAGGCTTCAAACCAGTTCCAGTTCTACAACTTGAATCTGATAAACTCATACTATCAGGACATTTCATTTTCTTCCTTGACTTTGATTTGGTTAATTTCTTTGAAGGCTTTAAAGTCTCTCTTTCTTCATTATCAAGTTTTCCATCAGTCGTTGAGACTTCATTAGATGTTTTCTTTGAATCTAAATTCTGTTTTGTATTGGATGTCTGTACAAAGTCATTATCATCCATATTGTCGTCTGCTGCACTCGTATGACCTTGATTCATTCTCTGTTTAACCTTGGCAGCCATTGATTTCTTGGCAGTGGGTTTCCTTTGGTCTTTAACATAAACAAGTCTGCCATGATCGTTTTCAATGTTCTCTAACACATCTGCCTTGTTTGGAGTCGAAGCTATTCTTGGAATATTTGGCTTTCGGTTAAATTTGTCCAATCTGTTTTTGATCATCTGGCTGACCATGGAATATTGAGAATCTGACTCTGGAGATTTATTTTTTTCTTTGCTGCCAAGATTTGTTGGTTTGATAACTTTCTTGGATGGCTTCAAAAACAACTCCTCAGCATCTTCACTGCTGGAATTCAACAGATCTGATAAGGAGGATGAATTAAACAAATTTGACTGGTTTAAACTGTTTTCACAGACCCTTCCAAGATTTCCTTCGCTAGAACCATTTGGCCCAGTTACTGCAGGGCAGGGATTATCCGTGTCAGATGTTTCGTGTAAAACAGATCCTACTGAGTCTACATCATCACTGGGAGAGATACGTTTATCAGTATCCGGTGGTTCAGGCACCGAAGCTGATGAAGCTACTGAGGATGAGCTGTCAGTTAACCTAACAGACTGTTCTCTGGTACTACTTCTACTTCTGTCCTGCATGTTTATCTGTTCTGTTGAACATGTCCTGTCCTGTGATACATCATTTTTCTTTCCTCGACCAGGCTTGTAAGTCAAAGACTGTCCAGCTGTCCTTGGGAACATTATGTTATGTTCATCATTATCTATTCCAGATATCACTGAATGATTTGGGACCCTCTGCCCTTCATCAAGAGCTGTTGTATTCCTGTTTGTCACCTCTTGAACGTCTGATACATCCCTTACATCTGATAAGTGGATAATCTCCTCTTGTTGCCCCCTGCTATTTGGCACTTCTGACTCGTGCCCTGTGCTGCCAGGGTCAGTGCCAGTAGCTCCAGCTGGTGGTTGACCTTCATGTCTGTGTTGCTTGGCCCGCTGATACTCAGCCAGCTGAGTTCGCTCCTCCTCCAGAAGATCATGTAGGCCTAGGTGCTCCAGGATCAGCTCAGCTGGAACAGTGAGTGAGTGACTTGACGAGAGTGGAAGAGATAGTGTGGGTGGGTGAGTGAGTGAGTGAGTGAAGGGATGGGTTAATGGGAAATACTGTAGATGAGTTAGGTGACGAGTAAAGAGACAGTGTGGGTGGGTGAGTGAGTGACAGAGGGGATGGGTTTATCAGAAGTAGGGTTGATGAGTGAGTGATTGAGTTTTTAACAATTTTCCTTCAATATAACAGTGGGGGACAAAAGAAATGGGCATCACAAATTTTGCCCATGTTGGGAATTGAACCCAGACCTGCGGTATGACAAGCAAAAACCTTAACCACAAGGCTACATCACCACTCCGAGTGAGGGGATGGGTGGGTGGATGGGCGGATGAGTGAATGAGAGAATAGGTGGATGAGTGAGTTTTTTTTATGAACAAGTGATTGGATGGGTGATGGATGGATGGGTGAATGAGTGATTTGGTGGGCAAGCATGGATGGATTAGGAAGAAATAAGTCCATGAGTGGAGGAAACGGGTGGGTAAGTTGGTGGGTGAGTGGTATGATGGGTGGGTGAGTTAGACGATGAGTGAATATATTGTTGCCAGAAGTATTACTTCCATGCAATACTCCATCAAAGTACAGACTCAATTTATTGCTTGTTAGGTCAAAAACAAGAGAGATTGTTTTCACACAGAAAACAATATAGCCTTTCAGAACATCCAGTTTATTAAGTAAACAATTTATTTCCTTTCAACTTCTCTCACAAAATCAAGTCTCTAAGACATATCAGTATTGAAGTGTTTAACCAACTTTACCTTGAAGCTTGTACTCATCTTCTGCATCCTCTGGGAAGGCTGTGTGTAGGGCATTCACCCCACCCAGCAGTGCTGCCCCCTGGAAGTAGTGGAGAGAACCACTGTTTAAGACTGTTTAAGTCTTTTATGGGTATATACTCTTAAGGGACTTCATACAGGTGAGACAAAACTGCTTCAACAGACAATGTACTAAACTGTACCCAAACATACACATAAAAGCATGTTTAAAAATAATAATTTCTCTGGATACTGTTTGTGTCGTGTATCCACCGTGATTGGCCTTAGTCAATGACAGAACAACAATTCATGTCATAACAGCAGCCATGTTTATTCCACCACCCTACATTCAAGGGACATCACTCTAGTTGACTCTAGCATTAGAGCTGGCATTAAGTCTTACGGAGTTGTCTCCCTTAGACTGTTAACTTTATATACTTTTAAGTGCCATACACTACAGTTTGTATGTTGTTTAACGTCACCTTTTGCAGTATTCCAGCTCTATAGTGGCAGCAGTTTACTTTATACCTTCGTGGTATGGAGACAGCCACTATGAATGTGAGATCTATAGTTTCTGTGTCTAAAGCGCTTTTGCAAGTTATAGGTCTTGTAGTATATGTTTGTCAACTTATGAAAGACATATACTGTTTCAATAATATGACAGAAAAACAGGAATCCAAACCTCTGTCAGCCACCCTGATATGCATGACTGTCAGTCTCCCCCCTACATACCTGCATAGAAGACTCCATCACTGTGACGGCGACCACAGCATCCGGAACCAACACCTCATCCCGGAACATCAGTCGAGCATGAGCTGGAACACCCCAGAAGGGAGAACATTATCCCCTACAGGTTAATGACCGTTGTCCACTTATTCCACTTTTCTTTACAACTAAGAGATCTTGACAAGGAGATGGAGACACAGACATTGGAGTCTGGCTTCTAGAATGTGCCATTGCTCTCACACCAACTACCCATCAACGAACCACTTCACATCACAAAATTACATTACTATGTCGTGGGAGCGTGTGAATTGTGAGTTTTACAGCTGCTTTTAGCAGCAATTACCCAACAATAGCCATTGCCCATAATTATGCACTGTGACAACATAATATCCTTGCTGGAATATTTTCAGAATGGTGCACTGTCTGTCGGGCTAGATGGACCCTGACTCACCTTGAGCAGGACAGACACTGTCTGATCTTGAGCTTGACAGACCCTCTCACCTAGAACTTGAAAGATCCTGCCTTGCTTTGAGCTAGACAGACACTGTCTTGCCTTGAACTAGACAGACCCTGTCTTACCTTGACCTTGACACACACCACCTCACTTTGAACAAGACAGACACTATCTCACCTTGAATTAGACAGATGCTGTCTCACCTTGAACTAAACAGATGCTGTCCTTAAGAACTAGATGAACACTGTCTCACCTAGAGCTAGACAGATTCTGCCTTACCTTGAACTAGACAAACACTGTCTCACCTAGAGCTAGACAGATTCTGCCTTACCTTGAACTAGACAAACACTGTCTCACCTAGAGCTTGACAGATTCTGCCTTACCTTGAACTAGACAAACACTGTCTCACCTTGAGCTAGACGGATCATGCTCTGTAATAACCTCATGGTTGTTCTGGCGGCATTCCTGTCATCAGCACTTCGCTGGGCTCGGTAGTAGGACCCCAGCACCCTGAAATGTCAGGGAAATAAAACATCAGAGTCAGGAGTGTCATTAAGAAATATGACACATACTACTCCACTGTTTTCCCTATATGGACTTTGTGATCAGTTACAGAGGACGTCCACAGAAATCAGGTCACAGTTATTACAATACTGCTGGCTCACCTCACTGCTCCATCAGTCAGCTGTGGTGTAATGGTCTTGATGAGGGCAAAATATGCCTGCATTTTCTCCAAACTCCACAGGGACTTGAGGTCAAGGTCACCTGAAACAATCGTATTGGGTTCCATGTGGAAGACAGCAACAATCATCTCTGATGACTGTAAGGATAATGTCTTGCTAATGCAATGGTGAAATAAGCCCTTGACTATGAGCTGCGATCAGTGTAACTACACATCTTCATTATAAACCATGCTGGGAGAAGGCCCGAGGTAGAATAGGTAGAATAGGCAACTATGCTTATCGGAAGAGGCGAGTAACAGGATCTGGTGGTCAGACTTGCTGACTTGGTTGGCACATGTCATCGGTTCCCAATTGCGCAGATCAATACTCATCCTGTTGATCCAAGGATTGTCTGGTCCAGATTTGATTATTTGCAGACAGCTACCATAGAGCTGGAATATTGCTGACTGTGGCATAAATCTAACTCACTCACTCACCCAAAGGGTCCTTGTGTTCCAGTATGTAAGAGGAGACAACTCTGTCCCAGTCCTCATTCTGCGAATCCAGGAGGACAAGCACCAGGTCAAAACGGCTCAGCAGTGGGCTAGCCAGCGCTACGTTCACACAGATAGACTGCAACAAGAGATTCATCACATAACGTAATATTAAAAAAATATTTATAACTTTGACACACACCTGTATACAATACTCGGGAACCTAGGAAGTGCATTCCATAACATCACTCGTCATTCTAAAGATACCCTGGAACCAAAGTCAGACTCTAATCACATTTTTTTTAATGTCTGATTTATGAAAAATAAATAATTAGCAATGCAATGACCAAGTGACAGACCTTGTCATAAGCACGTCACAATGTCTTGATAATGCGATGGTGAAATATGCCTTGACTACAAGCTATAGTCAGTGTAACTTCACATCTTCATTATAAACCATGCTCAATTCCCCACATGGGCACAAAGTGTGAAACTCATTTCTGGTATCCTGTGCTGTGATATTGCTGGAATATTGCCATTTACTATAAACATTTACTATAACCTTAATTCCCCACAATGGTACAATGTGTGAAGGCCATTTCTGGTATCCGGCTATTGCTGAAGTATTGCTAAAACCATCCTCACTCACTCACTGCTACAGACTTTATACAGACCAAGTAAGAGAGTCTGGATAAATGCCCACGCAGGTCAGTGAAACCACAAAAGGCCTTCATCCATTGTACACAGGATTTGGAAACTTTGAAATATCAAATACCAACAACATAGGTTTGAAGGTAAGCTACAGTGACTTACTTGGTCTGGGTCATAGTGACCTTTAGGGTTTGTAGCAGCAAGGATTGTTGTTCGTGTGCTGAGCTTACACACCATCCCGGCCTGCAACACACACATACTTATATTACAGATGAGAAGCAACACTGTATGCTAGAATGGACTAAATGTGCAAAATTGTAAGGGATAATAGCTTGTAATTAAATGTCACAATAAAATTTTTAAAATTTATTTAGAACCCTAAATCATGTGAAGTTGGGGGGAATAACGTGTATGAAATAAAACTGTATCATATTTTTATTTCACCATCAATTTTCAAAGGTAAGGAATCTGGGTTGTCAACGCAACTCATCCAGTACTTAAGTGTATATGACTTTGAGAGTCTGAGATATAAAATGCTGTTTTCTATATACAGATTTTTACACAAGCATGTGTGTCTTTCCACACAAGTATAAGAATTTTTGTGTTTTGGGAGAGTGAACAATATGTGAATTCTAACAGATTTTGTAAAATTTGTATGCCACACAAGTGATCCATTATTTCTTAATCACTTTGATCACTCCTTTGAGGAAAATGCACTGATCATAAGCACTTTAAAATTACCAAATGACAGTTCAGCTTTGACATTGTTTCTAGAAGAACATTGGTTTGACTTTGTGTCACAGTAAGATCCTACTAATGTCAAAAATGCCACTCTGATGATGTAAGCAATACATCAATAAGTTCACCAATGCATATATGATTTCATTACCTCATATATTTTTAACCATATGGGTAAAGAAAAACAATATATTTATTCAACTGCAAGTCTGCAACACATTTTCTCCCAAAACAAATTAACACTAAAATTTTGACATAAGAACATGGGTTCCAGTCCACAAAGCAGTTAAACTATTATGACCTGTCGTAACTTTATACTATATCAGTGGCCTGCAAATGATGTGTGAATGACGAATTCTTTGGGGATAGGTACCTGACTGTCCAAAAATGTATGCAGTAAAATATTTACTCAACATGCTCAAGAATGATTGATGAACAAAACACAAAGGCATCATGTTTACCCACCTTGGCTACGCTGATGGTCTGCTGTTCCATGGCCTCATGAATACTGGCCTTGTCATGTTCCCGGATACTGTTGAACTCATCAATACAACACAACCCTCCATCAGCCAGAACCAGGGCCCCCGCCTCTAGCTGCCACTCTCCCGAGTCCTGCCGACAAACAATGTCTAGTGACCATCTACACACAGATACTACTTCCCCTTCACAACCATATGTCTACAGAACCAGGTCCCTTGCCTCTAGCTGTCACTCCTGTGAGTCCTGTCGACAAATCATGTCACGTGACCAGATGAGCTACACACAGATACTACACTTCCTCTACACAACACAGTCAATCAGAACCAGTGTGCCAATTCTCCCAACCCTCTAGCCTGTGTTGAACTTACAGACAATGTTTTGCCAGTACTGTCAGTTCTCACATTTAGATTGCTGCTATTGTGTGCTGGTAATGAGGTGTCTTGGTGTCCACATGATTTGACTACAGTGTATGACTAGGTAACCATATTGACAGCTCTGACTAGTGTAAAGTCAGGCAGCGTTAATCTGAACATTTCCTTTTTTCATCCAAACGTTTGGATAGTAAAATATACACACTACTGGAAGGAACCATTATGTACAACACTACAGTAGAGTTACTTCCCTTTGACATGTGGATGTAGTGTTGGGAGGCAGCCTAAGTAAACTTAGTCTCAGTGTTATTCGTTACACTCCACCACTGAGTCTAACAAACCCTAGTAGAAGGTCATGTCAGGTAACCTTTGAGCAACCTATGACTGTCCAATCAATAGCGAGACGGTTAAATAGATTTAACCCATCAGACAACGGCTACTGCTTAGGGATCAGAGGGACTTACAAAATATTCAGGTCACTGACACAGATCTCTCCACAAACATAAATCTGCATATAACACAGTTTTTTGACCTGCAGTATGTACGCTTTGGGGTTTCTGTTGACATGATAACCATTAGCTAATATTTCCGCAAGCTGACATCCTTGAATATTGCCAAAAACACTATTTTCAATGACTGTTTACTCACCATTGTGATGGTTGTAAAGTGTGCCGTGTGCATCACCCGGAAGTGAGTGTATGCTAAATAACATTCAGAATCATTCAGGCAACATTTTCGAGATAAAAAGTTCAAAAGGTATGAGCAAATGTCCACTTTCACGATTCGGTAAGATGTGTTCTGATTGGTCAATCACAAAGGTTACCTGACACAACCTGGTTGATAGACTCAGTAGTGGAGTGTAACAAAAAGTACTGAGGCTAGGCTTCCTTATACTATGTTGGGAGGCAGAATATCAAATATGATCACATCAGCGTGTCACAAGATCTCAGCCAATCACAAGAATATCTGATGTCTTCCACACTTTGTTGTTGTACCAAAAGCGAACAAACCTTTCTTGCCAATAGAATATCCAATTTCTTGTCCAAAATATTTAATCATAAAATTAAAATTAGCATTAGGATTTTCCTCTTTGTGTCCACACATTTCTATTTTTCTTGTGCTGCAGTAATTTCATATCTTTTACACAAGGGAGAAAGTGACAAGTGCCAAGTGATCTCACTGGTTATGACATTTAGCTAGGTATTTATACAGCAAGTTAAAGCATGACAGGTATTACTCAAACTATCAAAAAGTGAACCTGTTAATTGATCTAAATCACAAACTAACAACAGGTTCAACTCAGAAATGTCACCTCACTCATCATTATTCCATTGAATTCTGCCGATCTACCTTCTTGATGTACCACCAGATTGATGACGTAAAAGTGTAATTAGCTAATCCTTTAACTAGTTAAACAGTTAACTTTCAGATCTAGAGAGTTAAGCACCATATTAATGAATCAACTGTAAATGAACATAAAAAATAAACAAGATTGGTTACAGCCAGCTACCATTTTGATATCACGAGAATCGGATTATTGGGGTCCAGTTTTCATCCACCTAATGTTCAAGCTACCATACACAGTTAAACGTCATGTTCCTTAGAATAAAGTTTTCCACATCCACAATTTTCATCTTTATGTGTACCACTTCTAAATTCCAATCAAAGACTACAAAGGGAGGCAATCAATACCACTAAGTCAAGGTTGTTCCTCACCTTGACAGCCGTGACTGTGAGTCCAGCGCTGGTGCTGCCTATACCGGTGGTGAGAACAGATCGTGGGGTGATCTTGGTGGCATACTTGAGAAACTGAGATTTCCCTGTACCTAGATACAGACAAAAAGGATAAATACTGGTTACTTGTGACATTGCACACGTGCATGTGTATATTGACACATATGATTTGCTACAAGTGATGGATAAATTTGTTTGCTGCTTAACACACCCCTCAGAAATATTAGGATGTTATGGGAGTTGACTGTAAATAATGGACCAGACAATTCAATGATCAACAGCATGAGCATTGATCTACACAACCAGTGACATGTCAGCCAAGTCAGTCTGACCTCCCGATCCTGTGAGTCACATCTTACGACAAGCAACGGTTACTGAAGACCAATACTATGTGTCTATCTTGATCAAACTACACACTATTTTGTTACTTAGATATGAGAGAAGATGTCCCCACTACTGCGATTGCCAACAAAATGCCTTCATGAGATCCAGCAAACATGGGACATAGACACAGAATGCATGACTCACTATACAACCCTTGAAACTGGTAGAAAAATAATGAAGACAGTGTCAGTCATGGTATGCAGGATCCAGCATAAGTACATCAATCTCGAAGATCACTGGATGATCAAGTGTAAATGAAGCTATCATGCTTATCACGAGGAAGTGAAAATGATTTCAACATAACTGTCTTCTGAAGAAGAAATGTGCTAATGATGACAGTCTATATATTGCAATCTCAATATTTTCAGTCAACGCACCAGGGTCCCCAACGAGCAGCAGATGTATTTCTCCTCGCACCTTGGATCCACTGTCATCAACTCTCTGTTGAAGCAAACACCCAAACATCACCACACGCAACATGAGATTTCATCAGAGTAACCCATTTCTATCCTGGGAAACCATCATATTAACCTATATGCCATTATCCTTTTGACTTGTTTGATATGGGATAACATATTTGTTTGTCATGGGATAAGATCTTATTAAGTTGTTCGTTTCATGGGATAACATGTTAACCTGATTGTGTCATGGGATAACACTGTGTTAACCTGTTTGTGTCATAGTATGATGTCACATAAACCTGTATGTGTCATGGGATAACACTGTATTAACCTGTTCATGTCGTGGGATAACATCATATTAACCTGATTGTGTCATGGGATCACATCATATTAACATGTTTTTGTCATGGGACATCATCATATTAACCTCTGTGTGTCATGAGGTAACATCGTATTAACCTGTTTGTGACATGGGATAACATCATATTAACCTGTTTGTGTCAAGGGATAACATCATATTAACTTTTTCTGTCAAGGTTCACCATCATAATAACATCATACCTACCTGAACACCACCTGCCATCACCATGGCAACTGATAGCTTGACAACATAGAGTCCATACACTTGAGGACAGAAACTGGCCAGAATTTTGTTTCTGGCAGTGAAAGGTTCCATCTTGTGTTCATCCCAAAATGCCACTATCTCTGATTTCTGGGATGAAGTTGAATTGCAAAATAATTATTACACAGAAGTCAGACTCAATTCACTTTCCATTAAAATTTATCCTGTGTCAGAACCCCATTTATACGAAAAAGGAGCCCAAATTTATGGGAAATCTAGACTTTCTTCTTTTAGGGATCTATGATTACAGTATAGGAAAACAATATAGTTCAGGGTCAATAAGAAAGACTATAAGACTGAATGACCACCTGTGATGATTACACTAAACAATTACAAAAGCTGGCTGTGGAATAATTACAACTTGAAATCAAAATCCAGTGTTTTCAAATTGTTTGAAGTTCTTGTTATTGAAGAATTAGAAAAAGTGAAATTTACCGACATAAATGTAAAAACAACTTCATCATCAATGTAACTAACCATCTCCTGCGTGATGAGGACAGAGTTTCTCTGTTCATTGGTGACGAGGACGTGATTGGCCTTCAAGACAATCTCGATGTCACACTTGCTGTCTGCCGACAGGTTCCTCCAACGTCGTAACACTGTCCCACTTGAGGAAAGACAATAGGAGTAGAATTCTCATCAACTAACACTATGCATTTATTTGGGCTGCCCTTGCATTTATTAGTTATTACTGCTAGAAACATATTAGATGATCCTGCGCACTAAATGCATTTGTGACAAGAGAGGCGGTACAACGAATTGGTGAGTACACTTGGCTGCTACAGGTAGGGTGACGATTATGCACGAGCAATACATGCTACCCGTGACATGAAATCAACATCGCTACTGATTAACACCTGTCTCGCTACTGTGTAACACCAGTCTTGCTACTGTTTTACACCTGTCTCAATACTGTTAAACAGATTTCATTTGTAGTAAAAAATGTCCAACTTTGGAAAACATGGGCAAATAGTTCATTCTCAGGCAAGGGAGATAGCATACAATGTTATCATGTATATATACAAAAATTGTGCAACCAAAGCAGATTCTCGTTTACAAAGTAGCCTTGCTACTGGACTCTCAATGGCAACTTTAAAGCGCATTAAGGCTGAAGGTGGTATGAGTGCGAGTGGACCTACATTTATCAGTCCCACCAAGTTGCGCAAACCCAAAACTTGCAGTTACAAACTTCATGATTTTGACCGGTATGCAGTCCGTCAATTTGTACAAAGTTTATATGGCGTAAAAAACAACTACCCACTCTGGATACGATGTATGATATGGCAAAATGCCAGTTGAACTACAAGGGTTCTAAGGAAAGTTTTTGAAAAAATCCCAAAGACATGGGGTTTAGGTGGCGAAAAACGCAGTCAAACCGTAAACTTTTAATGGAACATAAAGATATTGTTTCCAAGCGTTTGCAATACTTGCGTGCAACGCACGGGGAACATGAACTTCTTGTTATTTATCAGACAACCTGTCTCCCTCTTGTTTCAAGTGGATCGTTCTGTGGGGCGTTCCCAAGTATGCAAAATGGGCTCATTTGTCAGGTAGTGGATCATCTTATATCTGTTTGCCAGTAATAAGTTAACACAATATAGCAACATTTCATGCAAGTTTGAGAATTATATTGACAAATGCTTCCAGACTTGCAGTCATAGTCTGTGACCTACCACACAGTGATATCATCACCAGCCTTACAGCTGTCCACCAGGTCGTCCTCCAGCACCACCCACATGGACCGGGGGATAGTTCCTACTGCCAGGCGCTGCGCCTGTTCCTGTATCTTGATCTCCTGGTAGTTCCGACACTTGACTGGAGGGGCACCTGCACACCAGCACAATTTGAAAGACACAATAAACTATGTTTATGACAAACTAATTATAGTTTGTAATAGCTAAAGCCTAGACAAAGACTAGAGAATCAGCAGGAAAAGTGTCTATGTCTATTCACATCTTTCCCATCAGTAAAACCTAGAATGTAATACATTGTCTGTACTGCAATACAGGAGTCGCAAATGAATGGAATGTATCATGAACCTTGTTTGTGAAACAGTATTGTACTGCTGTAACGTTACACTACTCACGACCATGCTGACAGTTACACCTGCAACAATTCATCCAAACCTCATTTCGATTCAGTATTTGATACTGGATCCTTGATGTATTATTTTTTGTATGATTCTTCACCAAAGATTTTAATTAATTTTATTTATTTTATCAGCATTTTTAAACGTGAAATCCTCAGCTTGGCAATGAGAAAAACAATTCTCTCAATGGATAGTGAGCCCAGCATCAACCAGTAACGCTGGATAATAATGGTTATCGAAAATCAAAACTAAGGCATCAGATTCCATATTTGATGAATCGAACCAAATCATTACAGCCTTCTTCACAGTTGCTTTGGATATAATTGTTGCTTTATTTCTCTAGATGTAAGCTCGATGGAAGACAAAAACACACGTGAACATTCAAAAATACCTTGCTCACTGAGAGTGGTGAAGTTCATAGAGTTACACGCCTCATTAGTGCACTTTGATGGTTTAACCATTGAATAGAACTGCTCAAAGTCGGCCTGGTAACAGACAGAACAATTATTATCTGCTTGAAATTACACAGATTACAAGCACATATTTCTGTGTCTTACAACAAACATGGAACTGCTGAAAACCAGTTTTAACCAGGGCCCTTATTCTCGAAACGTTCGTAGCCCTAAGAATTCTTAACTTTTATCGTAGCCAATGTGTTGGAATGGGCTTAAGAAGTTTGTAGGGCTACAAACGTTTCAAGAATGGCAAGCCAGATCTTCAAAGGATCCTAGTAAGTAGTCGATGGCACGTTAACATTAAACTGTTAATCTACATATAGATTATGGTAATGTACCCATCAACGTCATCCTCAGAAGCAATTTCCTGAATACACTACGAGTACTGACAGATATTAATGTCACTTAAATCATTTACACATTTCTAAAAGTATTCAACTGGGAACTAACCTTGACATTGAAGACTGTCCTACACTTGGTACAGATGAATTCTTTCTCATATTCTAAAATTCGAACAACTGTTGCCCTAATCACAGTCCCTGAAAAGAATTCACACATATCTCATGCTGTACTGAGACAAAGTTCCCATAGCAACAGAGTGGTCAAGGCAAAAGAACCATGCAATAACAAGAGTACTGAAACAAGAACAAACTCAGAACTAAGTTATAATAATAAACAGAAATTTCTTTTACAAAACCATTATAGGTGATGTTCATATATTTGGGAGACAGGAGAAAGAAACATCCAATTATTTCAAAATTAAACCAAATATTGTTTGCAAATCAACTGCTTTCTTGCTGTCTGCGATTGTTGTCAGTGGTCAAACATCAGAGTCTGGTAAACTTGTCATATTCAGTTAAAAAATACTGTTATCGTGAAACAGCAAACATTTTGAATGGTGCATTTTACCAATATCTGATATCAGACATACCTTCTTGGACTAATGATCTCAAGATTGCAGTTCTTGTGAGATAATTGGAGAATTAGTTCAACTTTTACCTATTTTTAATCAGTAGAATATCAAATGCATATGGTACCATTAAAATATTGATGTTTGCATCAACAATTCAGAAGTTACAGGATGTTCAAATAAAATTACAGGCAAACCCTTTGGTTAGATTGGATGAGCAGGGGCAAATTTCTGTATATTTTTTTGGTCGTTACATTATTTCTTAAACAGAGAAGGGTCATTGTGGTAATTATAACACATAAATACCTGTCACAGAGAGAAAGCTGCCAACATCTGATGTCCTGGGAAGGGTCGTGCGGGTCAGCTCTGGACAAACCGGAAGGCCCATGACTCGAGCATGAATGTTCTGTTTTATTTTCTGGCAGGAGAAAAAATAAAGAATATACAGCATTTCTTTTGCTGCCCAGTATACATAAAAATATAATTTCACAGCTTCTGAGTTTCTTGGGTAAATACAATAGTATTAGTAGATTAAAAACTTTAAGATTGTTTTGCTCTTTTCATTGGCAATCTACAAGTTGAGGTGATGAAGAATGAGGACATTTTTTTATGGATAAACAACTTCTTTATTCTGCACAGGCGATGTTTCGACATAGATTCTAAACTCAACAACATTAGCATCTATGTCGAAACATCACCCATATAAAATAAAGAAGTTGTATAACCATAAAAAATTGCCCTCATTCTTTAAGAATGTGGTTTAAATTGCCCAGAAGAAAATATCACAAGAAAATGACACTATTTGAATCATAATTCATTGTCTTCATGTGAAACATTCTCCCACCTACTGATGTGTGGATACCTTAGAAAACAATTTACGTTATAGGAGCATTTTTAAGATATAGCCACTGGCCTGGTAGTCCGTGTCTCATAAAAATCCAATCCAGCAGTAAATCTCCAGTCATTAGCCCAACTGGCTAGTGAATTTTGTATTACTTTCTACATCAAAATTTTGGGCTAGTGAACTTTCAGACATAGTTAGGCCAGCTGGCTAGCAAAATTTGGAAACTATTTCACACATTGCCCTCTCATGCGGATTGGTTTCTGTCATAGCTCACTGAGACAAGCAACCAGTTGTATATATCAATTCAGTTATATACACACTATCACAGGTACAATACTTACCATCCTGTGTTGAGCTTCATGCTCAGATTTTACAGTCTCCTGTACAGTCACCAGAGTCTCATCAAACAATGACAACAGTTTCAATGGGGATGCCAGAAGTACCTCACAGACTGTTGTGTTGCTCTCAAAGAGCGAAAGAGCACTGAAGAAAACAATTTGGTGTTGAAATAAACACATTAAACATAGAACTATTACTGATATTTCACATTTAACTAGAATGTGCATTCCCAGCCCCAATTTCACAGATATAGCCCGAAAATACATTTACTGTTCAGTTACTTTCAAGAGTGGGTTATTTAACAATAAAGTCAGACCAAATTTAATTCTTGTTTAACAGATCCGACGTTCATATTTTTTGCAAGGATAAGAAAAAGAAGAATTTCCCTTGCTCAAAAAATAAAAGTTTAATATTTTTATTGGCCAAAAATGTAAATGCGCAAGAAATGTTTTCAGATTGTTTTTCCCCCATAAACACTTCCTAAATATCCAAAAGGCAAAATGCTTTTTAGCATTCAAAAGGAATATTACTTTCCCTGGTGATTTGTATTCTTATTTCTTTTTCCTCCTGCTTTAAGTTTTCTGATGACAAATATCCGAATAGCAATATATAAAACCGGTCTGTCCTAGTATGTAAATTGTGAAGTCCATCTACAATGGAAGTTATGTTTTCTTACTCCACTGATACTGAGAAATGGTCTTCATCTTCATCTTCAAAAAGAATTTCCTGCAGTTCATGCTGATGGAAAGCCAACAAATATGACTGCAGGATATCTGCAAACAATGACAGAAACTTTGAAAACATTGCAAACAAGGAGGAAAATCCTTGCAAATATTATAATCCTGCTAATGTTCACAAATGACTCAAATGTTAATCTATTTCTGGGATATATGTTATAAAAAAACCTTGATCCATCAATGATCACATGCAGCAAGGATGAAAATTTAATGTTCTGCCATGCACATCCCAACAAGCTCCAGACCAAAGTGTGAGTGAGTGAGTTTAGTTAAACACTGCACTAAGCAATATTCCAGCTATATGGCGGCGGTCTGTAAATAATCCAGTCTGAACCAGACAATCCAGTAATCAACATCACGGGGATTGTTCTACACACGAAAAACGGTATTAACGAGATACGGTATGTGTCAACTAAGTCTGCCAGTCGCACCATCCGGTCTCAGTCGCCTCTTACGCATGTGTGAAGATCAGTTCTAACCCGGATCTTCACGGGTCCAAAGTATTACCCGAGTGGAGTGTGTCAATCAGTATTGACTAGCGACATCACATATCTATCAGCGCCTAGTAAACTGCATCCTCAACTATTGCTCTGCGTCGGCTGCTACATTCTGATGATACACGCAACAGAAGACAACATAATAAATTCCTCAACTGAAAACATACAAACCTTTCAACTTGGATGTCTCATCGGTGCTTAGTTCCAACTGAGACATGGTGGGCATTAACTTAACACCACTGTCATGACCTTATCCAATTGATCTGGGCGCTGTTACCACCCACAAGTACATGTCAACACCATTATAATCTGAATTTTGCGCCATATTGCTATTTTCACAACTCGCGAGATTACAGGGTATCGGACACTACTTGAACACAACGTCTTTTAACTCGAGAACTTAAGCCGTGATAATATTAGCCAACACCTGCTAACCTAATTGTCAGTGAAGATATACAATACAATATGTCACTGCTTTTGTGTATTATTTTCCAAATAAATCATAAAATGGGCAATATTAGCAAATATTATAAGATGAGCAATACAAAACGGTGAATATGCTCTCTATGTAACAGTCGTAAATCGGGAAGTACTGTTCATCAACGAGATTTAGAACATGGCGTCCAAGTCTGGAAAGTTTGGGTGTTCCCCGGTTTAGTTTGTATTTGCACTGCTATTTTATTGTACAGCGGTGTCGTTTAAGTTGCAAAAATGCGAACTGTTTTAATGGTAGCAGAAAAGCCATCTCTGGCTCAGTCTCTTGCTAAAATTCTCTCAAATGGTGCTATGAACAGTAGAAAAGGCATGAATGGTGCTTGCTCGGTTCACGAATACAGAGGCAAATTCAATGGAGACACCGTATTCTGTAAGATGACGTCTGTTTGTGGTCACGTAATGAGTTGTGACTTTATGGGAAAGTACAACAACTGGGACAAGGTTGATCCGGTAAGTCACAATCAGTGATAATAATGTGATTGTTGACCTGTCAGGACTTCAATTTCAGCATTTCATCACAGAAATAAGTTATCTATGTTATTTTAAAGTACGCTCTCGTAAAGTATTATCGATGAAATGTATTATATTATCGAAATGGAACAGTGACAATGTGTAATCTGAGTTGCAGGTCGAAGCAATCTGCACTTACCAAAACATTCCAGACATGGGTTGTTTCCTTGCTTTGTTATTTAATTTAAGGGTGGGAGAGTTATTTATCTTAAGGGTGGGAGAACAGAATAAGACCTGTCAAGTTATGTTGGCAGTCCGCTTCTTTGAATGGAAATTTCGATGAATTATTAGCAATATGTCCTGATAATCATGATCATAATTGTGGAAGCATGCTACATAATTTGCTTGAGATATCTTTTATCTTTATCTTTTTGGTTAGTTTCACCTTTCTGATCACAAGAGTATGATAAGCTCTCCAATTTGAATGAACTTTTTGTAAAGATAGGATCATGTTATTGTCAGTAACAACAGTGCGAACTGGAATCTTAGAACAAAATTGTTCCAGTAATATGCTTCATTAAGCACGAAAGTCAATGAATCCTTGACAGTAATTTTAATGTCATTACCTGATTGTTAGTCATCAAAGTTTTTTGGGCCCCTAAAGTGGGTTCAGTTACAAAAGAAGCATTTTGCAAGATCTGAAAGTGATTTAGCTTTGCATTTTCAAAAGTACTTTTATGCCTCACATTGGAATCACAGATCAAATTGTTAATATCAGTCCTAGGGAGTTGTTTTATATCTGTATGTGATAACGGTTTTCATGTGGTTAAACTCCAGATTAGAATTCATTTCTAAAGTTGTTTTTTTTTTTCTGTTTGATTTATAAATCACAGGGACTCTGCACTACTGATAAAGTATAAGAGCCATACATACATTCTATATTGCACGTTTTGTTTCTCAGGTTGAACTTTTTCAAGCGCCCATCCAGAAGAAGGAGGCCACACCAAATCTGCACATGCCTGCTTTCCTGAGAAAGGAGGTACCTTGCCATTATTATTATTTTTACTGCTATAAGCCCATTGCCAGTGTTCACGAATGTGGTTTGAAAGTAACAGGACATTGGGTCCTTTAAGTGTCGGATGCCTGTCTGACCCACTGAAAATTCACAGGAACCACAGCATAAAATTAAACACACATTACAACTTTAACATTTCTCACATCTGGCTTTGAAATTATTAACATTATATAATAATAAACATTATAAACATAAATTTATAAACAGTGAACAAGTGTCACATGCCACAAATAACAACTTCAGACTATGTTATTGCGATATATTCAGTCAGACACTGGGGCCAGCAGGTTGGGGACTTATGTCTGACTATTGGCAAATCTGCTGGATTTGTTAGAGGGTCAGACTCTATTCGTGAACACTGCCATCGCACTCAGTTACCCATACTGGTCCCATACATGCAGATGTGTGAACCAAGTTTTCCAGAAAGTGTAGCATTGTAAATACTAATGTCATAGCTAAAAATTGCGCAGCTTGAAAACTAAAATGTTTTAATACATGTCTATGAAAACATAGAAAAATGTGTTGTGACAGCGGAAAACGCTCAATGTCTGTATTATTAACACCTATGTGTCTGCCTGTCTGTGTGCTAGTGACAAAATGCAGAACACAACTTCAGTCATTGACCACATGCAATTTGAACTTAACACCTATCAGGCTATACACCATAAACAGAATACATTTATTTTTAGCTCATGCACCTGGGTTCTGTCTCTGTCACATTATGAAATTACACAGACAGGCAGGTGTGATACTTGTACACATGACATGTTATAATATCTGTGGGTTCCAAACAAACTGCATCCATTTTTCCCAGTTTCAAGTTCTGCTTTGTACTTGGATGAACAAGAGTTTCCAGTTGTTCACTATCTCAGTTTTGTTGATTGGATCAAACAGAAATGCAGAGAGCATGTATTTACAAAACCAGCATCTCTTTTCACGTTATTTAGGGATAACGACACCTTCTCTTGTATATGATGCGACATTTCGGTATGGATTCTTATACCATTACCATTCTTGCTTGACAACAGTATGTGAATCCATACCAAAACATCGTATCATACAAAATAAAAGAAGCTGTCATCCATAGTTGCCATCAGCTGTGATGCAGTGACTTGTCAGTCAAGTCAACAGCCTGATCACCCGATCATGTCGGTCACCACTAATGACAATCATGGGTTGCTGAAGACCAGTACTATCCGGAATCCTCAGACATCTTTTGGTCTGTTGTCAAATATGTACATAGCAGCAAGATCTGAATTAGATGTGTTTGAATAGTTCTGGATGTGAAGATAATCCATGTGATTGTCTTTTCAGGGCCAGGGGGTGGATTATCTTGTTCTTTGGCTGGATTGTGACAAGGAAGGCGAGAACATCTGTTTTGAGGTTATAGACTGTGTGGAACCCATGATGAACAGGGCACATGGGCAGGTGAGTTGATTAGGGGGAATTTCAGTTGTTTATCAGGCACACAGCATACAGGGAATGAATTCCCCACATGGTCAGGTGAGTTGATTAGGGGGAAGTTTTTGTTTATCAGGTTCACAGGAGACGGGTGAATTCCCCACTGGGGCAGGTAGGTTGATCACAGGTGAATTTCAGTTCTTTATCAGGCACACAGGAGAAAGGGGCTGAATTCCCCTCATGGGCAGGTGAGTTAATCACAGGTGAATTTCAGTTGTTCATCAGGCACACGGGAAATAGGGTCTGAATTCCCCACATGGGCAGGTGGGTTGATCATGGAGGAATTTCAGTTGTTCATCAGGTACACAGGAGACAGGGTATGAATTCCCCACATGGGCAGGTGGGTTGATCACAAGGGAATTTCAGTTGTTCATCAGGTACACAGGAGACAGGGTGTGAATTCCCCACATGGGCAGGTGGGTTGATCATGGAGGAATTTCAGTTGTTCATCAGGTACACAGGAGACAGGGTGTGAATTCCCCACATGGGCAGGTGGGTTGATCACAAGGGAATTTCAGTTGTTCATCAGGTACACAGGAGACAGGGTATGAATTCCCTACATGGGCAGGTGGGTTGATCACAAGGGAATTTCAGTTGTTCATCAGGTACACAGGAGACAGGGTATGAATTCCCCACATGGGCAGGTGGGTTGATCATGGAGGAATTTCAGTTGTTCATCAGGTACACAGGAGACAGGGTATGAATTCCCTACATGGGCAGGTGGGTTGATCACAAGGGAATTTCAGTTGTTCATCAGGTACACAGGAGACAGGGTATGAATTCCCTACATGGGCAGGTGGGTTGATCACAAGGGAATTTCAGTTGTTCATCAGGTACACAGGAGACAGGGTATGAATTCCCCACATGGGCAGGTGGGTTGATCACAAGGGAATTTCAGTTGTTCATCAGGTACACAGGAGACGGTGTGAATTCCCCACATGGGCAGGTGGGTTGATCATGGAGGAATTTCACTTGTTCATCAGGCACACATGAAATAGGGTCTGAATTCCCCACATGGGCAGGTGGGTTGATCACAAGGGAATTTCAGTTGTTCATCAGGTACACAGGAGACAGGGTGTGAATTCCCCACATGGGCAGGTGGGTTGATCATGGAGGAATTTCAGTTGTTTGTCATCAGTCACAGATGACATCAGACTTGGATCCCCCATTTAGTTAGTAGTAGTAGTAGTAGTAGTAGTAGTAGTAGTAGTAGTAGTAGTAGTAGTAGTAGTAGTAGTAGTAGTAGTAGTAGTAGTAATAAAAATCCATCAAGAAATTTGGACGGACAAATAGAAATGGATGCATTGGTATGTTGTCTGTAATACAATTGTGGGTATAGTTTATAAAATTATGTATACATACTTGAATTCGAGAACTCCAAACTAATGGCTCAAGGGTAATGTTTTAAAATTATTCAAATACTCAACTTATCTGAAGCTCTGCCATTCTTTTCAGCAAATTTTCCGAGCCAAGTTCAGTGCAATCACAGATACTGATATCAAGAGAGCCATGCAAAACCTTGGCGAGCCCAACAAGAATGAGGCCCTGTCTGTGGACGCCCGTCAGGAGTTAGATTTGAGGATAGGATGTGCCTTCACCAGGTTCCAAACCAAGTTCTTTCAGGTAAGACAATCACAAGTGTGGCCCTGATAGGCTATGTAAGGACAAAACTTCTTTTGGAAATGATAGAACTTTAATGTTTCATTCTCCTGTAGTCCAACAACACATATTTATTGTCAGTGTTTTAGACTATGTTTCAACCGTATGAGGACTGGTACATATATCAGAAACAATGAGTACTGGGTATGTTTACAAGCCAGTAAATGCTCTTTTTGTAGCAAAAACAACTGCCTTCATGATGTAGTGGTGCCCAGAGTGCTGAAGTTTGAGGTTTCAATCTCCAGTGATGTCAGACCAAAAAAACATTAAAATATGCACTTGTTGGTCCCTGACTAGAGCTTGGCAGTAATGGGTTCAGCAAGGACTGGTCAGCTTGAAGTCAGGATAATGTGTCTGAGTGGGGTATTCATGCTTAACTGTGGCATGGTATCTCAGTGGCTTAGCACTATACAACCAGCTAAGTCTGGCCTGGTACAAGCAGCCACACATACACACACATGTACGTCATCATATGATTGAAATATTTGTTAAATGTTAAACCCTACCTCACCTCACCTCAACTCAACTCACCTCACCTCACCTCACCTCACCTCACCTCACCTCACCTCACCTCACCTCAACTCAACTCAACTCAACTCAACTCAACTCAACTCAACTCATAGTGACAAGTATTAGTGGGATATTGCACAACCATCTTTCAACAAACTTGTGTTGTACATTATGATTTTTGTGCCAAATTCACTTAAACATTACATTTGATACAGCTTTAATTTCCAAAACAACTGTTTTTGTCCACATTTCATCGTTAAATCCATGAAATAGCATCTGGCACTTAGAAAACTGATTATGTTCTGGTGGTCTGCTATTATGAAACAATCTGTTACATGTATTCACCACATAATTTTCATTAGTTAGTAGAAAGATAAATGTTTTGGAAGATGTCTACATGTAGTTTAAAACAGGCCATTGTGATATGTTTCCATGACGTGCATGTTGTTATATTGCTAGGGAAAGTATGGAGATCTGGACAGCACTCTGATCTCTTACGGTCCATGTCAGACCCCGACACTAGGCTTCTGTGTAGAGAGACATGACAAGATTCTGTCCTTCAAGCCTGAGGCCTACTGGGTGATCGATGTACAGGTAACTGTCTAACTATTCTCGAAACATTTGTAGCCCTACAAACGTTCTTATGCCCATACTTAACATATTGGCTACGATCAAAGTTAAGAATTCTTAGGGCTACAAGCATTTCAAGAATAAGGGCCCAGATTATTTCAAAATACTGAGTTAAGTCATGCTTTTTGCCCAACATTGACACATACAATGTTATCATTGGAAATGATACTGAGTACAATTGATTGATTCTTGCAGGCCTGTATCCATGGTAACAATTCCAAATCAACTTGGTGTTTGATGCTCATCATGTCAGTCACTGGTTTGGTTTGTCAAGACATGAATATTTACAGACATGAATGTAAACAGCCTGATGTCAGGTATCTGGAATACTCAGTATTCCAACCTTAGATTCTTATCATCGACTGTCTGTTCAAGCTGCTTTGTCAATAGTTATGTAACTGTTATTGTTGCCAAGTAGGAAGATAGCTTGTACTCCTGTTATCCTCACTGAGTTGACGGCTCCATCGGTAAGAACTTCCCACCTTGGGGTGCTGTCAGATAAGATGCATGTAATGATGGTAAGAGGTAAGTAAAAAATTGAGTAAAATCTAAGCATTTTGGATATTTACATACTTACCGTTTATCATCAAGTCTGAAGCCCACCTGAGTCATCTCTACGTACCCGCTATCAGCATTCTACCCTTTGTTCTCAACGAATGGAATGACTTTTCCACATGGCCTTTCCACGAGAGACTGTGGTGATCTTTCTGATCACCTGAATGTCTTCAAACGAACCACCTTGGCAAGTGTTAGATAAGCAAGTTTTTGATCTCGACTTCTGCAGTCTGTTTTCAAAGAGTAAGGCACATATGCATGTAATGATGATAAGAGGTAAGTATGTAAATATCTGAACTACTTAGATTTACCAAGCTTGTACTCCTGTGATGGTGACTGAGTTGACTGTTTCTGTAGATCACACATCCTGATGGGAAGGACCTGAAGCTGGAGTGGGACCGAGTCAGGATATTTGATAAGGAAGTGGCACAGATGTTTGTCAACATGATCAAGTCCAGTGATGGAGCAAGGTAGTCAGTGCATCCAGTAGTCAAATTACCAAAATTACATCCATATTGTCGTTTAGATTACCATGACAGTAATTTGCACTGCCCTGCAGTAAAAGATAGTACCGTTCTTATAGTGATGTTGAGTTATCTCCCCTTTGTGTCTCGAGTTATCTACCCACTGTGTCTGAGTTTTCTCCCCTGTGTGAGTTATCTCCCTTGTGTATATTCAGGGTGCTGAGTGTTGTCACCAAGGAGAAGAGCAAGGCCCGTCCCATGGCCCTCAATACAGTCGAGATGCTCCGAGTGGGAAGCTCTGGGCTCGGTAAGAAACATTTCACCACTTTGGGTTTTCCCTTTGAAATTATGTTGTTTGTTGTAAGAGGCAACTAAAAAGACTGGGTGGTCTTGCTGACTTGTTTGACACATCATTGTATGCAGAGATCAATGCTCATGCTGTCCAGATCACTAGATTGTCTAGTTCAGGCTCAGTTATTTACAGACCACATTCATATTGCTGAAATATTGCTGAGTGTGGTGTTAAACAACAAAGAAAATAAACCAGAAGCATGATTTTTGTGAGTCTGGGATGAGGTTGGCAGCAGAAGTACGTGTTTGGAATTTTCATAATATTTCTGAAATTCACTCAGTTTTATCTCATTCAATCAGCTTCAATGGTAGTTTTGTTATAGAGTGAATCTGATTTGGATTGTTATATCAGAAGGTCATTTAGATATGACATATCAGTAGGTTAGCACTGATGTTGATGTTTTCATCACAAGCAGTACAAATTCATGGCAGTGAATTTGATGGGAATATCCATGGGCACCATTATACAGTAAAATACTTTTATAACGAACTCCAAGGGACCACTGAAATTAGTTCATTATATCCGTAGATTCACAAAAATCCATTGAAAGAACAGTAAAACACACTATACAGTACAACACATTCCTACTCAGTTTATTCGTACATTCATTCGTTCATATTACGTTCTTTTCACTACAAAGTCAGTAATCTTACACAGGTCACTCGTAACTACGCACTCGTCATTGAATATATCGTATTCTCATGAGTATCAAAAGCTTCTGTCAACATTTCTGATGTGTGTGGGAGGCATATACACAGGCCTTTTGAGGGGATGCACTTATCGTTTTCTATTAAATCGCTGAACACTGAGTTGCTGTGCCGGAAGTATACAAAACTAGGTCGTCAGCGACGGGCTTTACGGCCTCCGGCAATCTGATTGGTTAATAGTGGAAACTACAACTTCACATGGGTGTAAAAACTGGAGTGTGTTTTGTACACAAAAGTGGTAGTCATTGACGTCTAACTTATTGGTCAGATTTCAAAGTGAGCGCCGCTAATTGACACTGATTGAATTTGCTCAATGGACTATTCACACCATTAATTAGTGTTAACTGGAACTGTCGAGGATTTCAAAGTGAGCATCGCTAACTGGCAATGACACTGATTGAGTTCGCTCAGTTCGTTATTCACACCGTTAATTAGTGTTACCTGGGACGCTCGGGGATTGCTAATCAGTTCGCTATAGCCGGTAAGTTCGTTATAGAGAATTTGTTATTCACGACTTTTTTATATGATAACATATAGTGGTTTATTCAGGACTTTTAAAACAGTTCGCTACAGCCGTCAGTTTGTTATATCCGTGTTCGTTATAAAAGTATTCTACTGTACTGCCAAAAATGTCACTTTGAGTTTCCTTTGGTATGTAATGAAATATTTTACCATGGTTATCTCATGCCTTAACATATTTCTTGCACATCTTCTTGCTGCTAGGTATGGGGCCCCACCATGTGATGCAGATAGCAGAACGTCTCTACACCCAGGGTTATATCAGCTACCCCAGGACCGAGACAACACACTACCCAGAAAACTTTGATCTCAAGTAGGAGTTTGTTCTGATTTCATCAGATATTATAGGCAGAGGAACAATCATCTGTATTGATTTGTTTCCCTTGATTTCTGTTTACACCACTAGGCATAACATATCAATCAGAATGTGTAACACCCACACCAGCCACAAACTTTAGTTGGTAGTATCAGCCCTATTGTGGCCTGTTTTATATATTGTGATGGAGTTGGTGATAAATTCAATACTGAAAACAGACTGATGTGCTAAAGAAAGCCTGACAAAAACAATTGGATTGACGGAAAGGATTTTTTCGCGTTATTTTAAGCTGGCAGTATATTTGGTTTGTAGAGTTACCTCCCTTGTCCTTCCTTTATGTCAGTGTTTGATTGGTTGGTTGAATATTAATGAAAACCATGAATATAAGAAGCTCAGGAATTACCTAAATTTAGTCCTGGTTTTGCTTTTAAAAAATGCTGTTTACATTTTGTCAAACAAAGTTTTCCTGGCTCTGTTGCCTTTCACTGTAAATTGTCAATTACTAATAAATACATTTAGTCAAAACAAGAGAATGATGACACGCTGGTCCAGTAACTCCACGACAACTTGTGTTTCAGGGGCACCTTGAGGCAGCAGCAGTCCCACCCAGACTGGGGGAACTTCGTCCGTGACCTGCTGAACAAAGGCATTCAGAGACCAAAGTAAGTTTACCTACATTATGTACTGTTTATAATCAATGAAAAATCAGATCAGAAAATTCCTGATGATATTTTCAATCCACTTGTTTCACTGATATAGATTGTAGCACCAAATCCAAGGCTTCCGTTATAAAGACCATCACAGTTGAGCTTTTGTGTTGATGTATCATATTTTATCAGTTCTCTCCTATTTGTTCGAGGGGTTGGGTAGCCCATTGATTAAAGCGTTTGCTCGTCACATCGAAGGTCTGGATTTGATTCCCCAAATGGTTACAATTTGTGAAGCCCATTTCTAGGGGCCTACTTCTGTGATTTTGCTGAAAGCATCTCACTCACTCACTCACTCATCCACCCACTCACTCATCCACCCACTCACTCACTAATATTTGTTGACAGGAAAGGTACAGATGCTGGTGACCATCCCCCAATTACCCCTATGAGGTCTGCAACAAACTCAGAGCTGGAGCATGATGCCTGGAGACTCTATGACTACATCACAAGACATTTTATTGCAACTGTGAGTTGAGAAATGGAATGTAGGTCGCCTCAGCTGCCATCTGTGAAATAGAGACACTTTCTTTGAAGTAGAGCTATCGAGTCTGGGGCATTGCAGGGTGGTCAGTGCATGTGTCAGTATCGTAATAATGTACATTGAACTTTGTGATATCGATCACTGAATTTTACATCCGCATTTGATTTTTTTGTACAAACCACCACAGTAGCGCAGTAGAAACCAAATTCTGATTAACACATTAGGTCGTTATAGATATTCAGCTGTTGAAACAACTGCGTGAAGTCTCAGCTATTTTGTAATTGTGTCTTGACGATTGTTCAGAAATACAGATAGGCCTTCCTCAGGTTCAACCTTCTATTTCAGGTGTCTCCTGACTGTACATACTTACAAACTACAGTATCATTTGAGATTGGTGCTGAGTTGTTTTCATGTGCTGGCAAAACGTTGCTGGACCCCGGTTTCACAGAGGTCATGACATGGCAGGCCATTACCAGTGACGAGGAAATGCCACGGTTTCACCGTGATCAAATGCTCCCTTTCAAAGAAGTGAGTTGTTGAGATTTCATGATTTACACAAACACCTCAAAAATGCATGACAGTAAATCGTTTTTTGGAAACATTTGGAAGAATGGCCTCAAAAACCAATTTAAGCTGTTGTTAATCTTAAGGCCTGGCATAGCCATATGCAGGAATAGCTTGTGGATTTGATACCTGTGAACGTCCGGGTTAGAATATTGGCCTTCAGTAACCCATGCTTGTTGTAAGAGGCGACTAATGGGATCAGGCGGTCAGATTCACATGTCATTCGTTCTCCACTGCACAGATCAGTGTTCATGCTGTCGATCACTGGATTGTCTGACCCAGACTCCGCTGCTTTGCAGACCACTGCCTTATGGTTGGAATATTGCTGAGTGAGGTGTAAGACTAAAGTCACATTCACTTGTCGATTTCATCATGTAGATCCAGATTAGAATTGGTTTCTAGTAAACCATGCTTGTCTTTAGAGTTGACAAACAATGTCCAGTGGTCAGGCTCACTTACTTGTTGATGCATGTCAGCACATCCCCAAACATGTAGAGCGATGGTCATATGAATCACTGGATTGTTTGGTCCAGACTTAATGGCTTCCAGGATCCCCTTCACATCCCTTTCAGAGTAGAGCACTGGGAAGAGGGACAGTGGGGTAGCCGAGTGGTTAAAGCTTCGCTTGTCTTGCTGAAAACCCAGGTTCAATTCGCCACAAGCACATTTCTAGAGTCCCCTGCCATGATATTGGTGGACTTTAGTTAAAAGCAGCATAAAACCTAACTCACTTACTTACCTGGGATGTACCTGTGATTACAGGTAAAGCTTAACGAGCGACAAACCTCACCCCCTGACTACCTGACAGAGAGTGAGCTGATCACTCTGATGGAGAAGCATGGTATTGGCACTGACGCCAGCATCCCCGTCCATATCAACAACATTTGTGAGAGGAACTACGTCAACATTATCGCCGGACGTAAATTGAAGCCCACCCCTCTTGGCATTGTGCTGGTGCATGGATACCAAAAGGTAGGTGTTTCTGAAGATCTACACCATGGGATATTTACTGCAAATATCCTTCTTCTAGTAGAATACTGTTATAAATCCTGAATTTGGACTATCATCATATTGACAGGGTTGTATTGTAGTGATGATGACATTTTGACACTCAATTTATGGTGATGACTTGACATTATCCCATGATGGCATTATTGTGATGACATAATGGGGTGGCGTTATGGTGATGACAAATGATCCCAGGATGGCATTGTTGTGATGACACGACAGGGTAGCATTATGGTGATGACATGACAGGATTGCATTATGGTGATAACTTGACATTGTGGCATTATGCTGATGACATGATGGGACGGCAATGTTGTGATGACATGATGACATGGCATTATGGTGATGACATGATGGGATGACATAATGGTGATAACTTGACATTGTGGCATTATGTTGATAACATGACGGGATGGCAATGTTGGGATGACATAATGGTGATAACTTGACATTGTGGCATTATGGTATGACATGACAGATGGCATTACAGTAATAACATGACAAGATGGCATTATGGCGATAACATGACAGGGTGGCATTCTGTTGATCACATGGTGGGATGGCAATATTGTGATGACATGATGGGATGGCATTATGTTGATGACATGACATGGTGGGATTATGGTGATAACGTGACAGACTGGCATTATGTTGATGATATTATGTCATCCAGTCATTAGATTAATGTTTTTGTTTTACGTAATGTTGAAGTGTGCATCCAAGGTGGCAAAGTGAAATTATGTCATGGTGACATTATGGAGATGGCAACCTTGTAATGATGACATATTGATTGGGAGAATGCGTGACATTGTCTTTATGACGAGGAGCCAATTTTATGACACATTACAAGCCCATGAAATTGTACCGTCAGTACCAATGACGTTATGTAGCATGGATGACAGTAAAGGGTACAAGGTTCCATTATTTTAGATTGATGCTGACCTTGTGCTACCGACTATGAGATCAGCTGTGGAACAACAACTGAACCTCATTGCTCATGGCAAGGCAGACTTCTACGCAGTCAAGCAGCATGGCTTGGACATATTTCACAGGAAGTTCCGATACTTTGTTGAGAATATCAACGGTATGGATGAGCTGTTTGAGGTCACTTTCTCATCCCTGGCCGACAGTGGTCGACCTCTGTCAAGGTATGTTCTGATTGGAAAGACATTTTTACTGTGGGACACATGCAAATGCAGAGGTTTCAGGTGGCCAAGTTGTGTGCAGAGTTACCTCTCTTGTGCGTGCCCGGAACCTATTATCTTAATCTTCTCCCAGTTAATGATGCTAGATGTCAGCATCATGTACATATTGAGGGATTTAACCCAAAGTGGTGTATGTCCAAGACCTTTCCACCCACATTAAACTCAACTCATTATATTTTACAAATACTGTGACAAGTATGAATACACAGTGAGGTTTAGAAAGTGGTAAATGTATCTCAGCCCCCCAATAGTTCTAGAATCTGTACTTTAGTATGAAAGGTTTATCCCAAACATAACATGTTATGTTTGACCACTATCAAACTGATGTTGTCATTCATTGTTTTTGGCTGTGCGAGCCTTGCCAATTTGCAACGAATCATAGATGGGCCATGAAAAAGTACTATTATCTTTTCTTTACTGAAAAAGCGTAATCCCACAGATAAAATATGTTGCTTTGTAATATTCAAAACAGTTTGTTTCTCCAATAACCTCATCATAATCTGTGAAGATATTTTGACTAACACACAAGTGATTTTCAGGTGTGGTAAATGTCGACGCTACATGAAATATGTGCAGGCAAAACCTTCCCGTCTCCACTGTTCCACGTGCGACGAGACATATTCCCTGCCGCAGAACGGCAACATCAAGCTCTACAAGGAACTCCGGTGTCCGCTAGATGACTACGAGCTGGTGTTGTGGACAACTGGTGCCAAGGGCAAAGTCAGTACATATATTGTACATCCTTTAATCTTCTCATCTGCTGTGTCAGTGGGGTAGCCTAGTGGTTAAAGCGACCATTCATCACGCCAAAGACACGGTTTGATTCTCCACATGAGGACAATATGTGAAGTCTATATCTTTTGTTCCCCGACATGATATTGATGGAATATTGCAAAGTTAACTCACTGAATCTTGTCTGCAGATCAGTCATGTTTTATGGATAGTATTGTTCTGTTGTTGATTTTTGCCTCCCCAAGTGAGGATGTGAAACAGTAAAACTCAATTACTTGTGGAAAGAGGCAATAGAGGGTATCAGGTCAGGCTGAGCGAATTGTTTGAATGTGTGTCATCATACCTAACACTGACAGTTTGTATACTTTCTCATGAATTCACTGTCTGGTTAAAGTGTCAAGATATTAGTCAGAGACTATTATTATGAATAGCTGGAATGTTCCAAAAATGTTCATTAAAATCAAATCTTAGTGTTTGCTGACATGACACATAGATCTTAGGACCTTCCATTGAAGGTCAGTTTTCCTTTTCACCTGATCAATGAGAGCATACCTGCTGATATTATTAAAGTACAAAATGTGTCATGCAACCTCCAAATGGTTAGCATAGGACCTTTTCAGTGGCCATTATAACTTCCCATAGCTTGCAGGAATTAACATCATACAATCTCAGTCTTGACATTTCCATGGAAAGCACCAGTTTGCAGCTTGTGCCAGTAAGGGTGGCCTCCTTTCACAAAGTGCTAAGGTGATTGTACGTCACTCAGGTAACATTAGTAAAGGATTATAGGTGGGTCAGTGATTGCAAAGGTAATTCTAACCAGATCTGAAATGGGATACCTCAGATGCCTGCAGTAACATCTAATGAAGTCATTATGAGTGCTAAGATCTGAGATGAAGGTTACGGTTTAAGATCTGATGTGGTTGTGAACGCTAACATTTTATGTATTGTGTAGGAGCCCTGAGATCTGTTTTCAGCAAGACTGAAAGAAACCATAAAGACTTTAATTATTTTTGTGTTGCAGAGTTATCCATTGTGTCCGTACTGCTACAACCACCCTCCCTTCAAGAACATGAAGAAGGGTATGGGTTGTAACGAATGTACACATCCGTCCTGCCAACACTCCCTGTCACAGACCGGAATCTCAGAATGTGTGGAGTGTGAATATGGCATCCTTGTCTTGGACCAAACGTCTGGACCCAAGTGGAGGATGGCTTGTAACAAGTGAGTAAATTAAAATATAAACCTGAAGGTTGTGTCTCACTTTATGTTAGACATGGCTTATTTTCCCATATTCACCTCATTTGGGTTTTTTGTTTGAGCCCAGGTTTTACTTTTCTCAGTAAATCCTATTTCACAGTTCTACTTTTTGTAAGACCTCTTCCCAGGATTTACATTTTCCTAACTCTTTACCAACATCAACATTCAAATTCACATGATCTGTGAGTGTTTGAAATCAACTGATAAATATCGACAAAGATCCAGTTTAAGGTACAGGTGTTTTCCCTAGCAGGAATGGAGCTGCCGGTTATTAAACGGATGCTCTACCTCCCAGACACCGAACCCACAAAGATGCGTGTGATAAATTATCTATTGATTTTGCTAGCACTTCAGCAGATGACCACCATTTTCCTACAAGTTTAATATCCCCCAAATATGACCCAAGACCGGAGGGTTGGATGAAGTAGGACTGAGAGCATGTATTATACATGTAAACATTTCAATGATGGATAATTACATGATCATGTCGTGAAGCTACGTAACAGTAACTGCCTTTTGGTAATTTGGGATTTATGAATAAAACAGGTTTTTAGTGTGTCCATGCAGTGTATGAAACTCTGTAACCAGCCCTACCACAGTTGAAAATCGTTTTCAAATTATTTCCAGTAGTCATTGACATAATCAAATACATACCCTTAGGAAAAGTATTGGTCCATAGGGCTGGCTATAAAATAGTTGTAAGCCTGACATGTAACTAGTTAGAAGCAGGTCGCCGGCAGACGCTATTTCATACACTGGTCCATGGCAACAGGTTGGACTTACACTGATTCACTTTTCTTTCCTTGTGCAGAACTTCAAAACCAAAACCATGCAATGTTTCCTTACCAAACTTGATAACTAGACAGATCTGGTAGTCTACTGTACTTTTTGGTAGTTATGGATTTCTAAATAAAATATTTTTTTAGTTTCCATGGCAACACAGACTAACTGAAATTGGTGGTAGTGCTTTTCCGGAGCAGAACTTAAAAACTCTTCAGTTTCTACACCAAATTTCGCACACTGGTAGGTCTAGAGGCGAACTCTTACCATTTAATAGTGTTGGATTTCTGAATACAATGGGGGTTTTTTTTGGCTTCAACTGAATTTGGTGGTAATGCTTCCTTTGTGGATCAGAATTTTGAAACCTTTCAGTACTCTCCATATTGGCCATATACACACCAAAACGTTTGACATAATCATTACTATAGACAATCATGAAGAATATTTTGCCATAGCAGGGGACAGTGAAGACTCTTCTTGTTTACAGACTGCCACATGTTTGTTTTGATTTAGGTGTAGCGTAGTGATCAACTTCTTTGACAATGCTTCGAAGATTACCATCGGTGAAGACACCTGTGATGACTGTGGAGCTAATACTGTTGTTGTGCAGTACAAGGTAAAATATTGATGTATAGATTCAGTCTTGGAAATGCTTCATAGCAGAAAATATCATCATACCACAGTGCATCAGACTTAAGGAAATGTCCCTTCAATACTTCTTGTCATCATTTTACAAGGTATTGGGCCATACCATAATTGACTCAATAAATTTTTCTGCACTTACGCATGATGAACATTTCATCAGGTTTGGGGACATAACGTAATTGACTCAATAAATGCTGTAGCACTTACTCTGGTCAACATTTCATCTTGCATTAGGATACAAGGTACTATTATTTCATCAGTAAGAGGTCATTCGTGTATTACTTGAACTCTCTTTCATCAGGTTGCAAACCTTATCATTTCACAGAGGTTCTGTTCATATTCCTTGCAGACATTTCAACAGGACAGGATCATGTGAATCTAGCATTTTGTTCTCTTTGGTTTTCAGAGCAAGTCTCCTTTCCCCAATGGTGATGAAGAGCACACAGGGTGTGTTTTCTGTGATACTGTGTTCAAGTCACTCATAGAGAAACATTATGCCATCAATCTGTCAAACCGTCGTGGGCATGGTGGCAGAGGACGCGGGGGCCGGGGAAGAGGAGGTCGTGGGCGTGGCAGGGGTCGAGGACGAGGAAAACCAAAAGACAAGATGGCTCAGCTTGCTGCCTATTTCGTGTAGCATGATTTAGTGGAGACGTTTTACATCCTACAACTGTGCAAGACTTGTTTGTTTGGTGATTGTACATATAGATGTGTACATACATCGAGGAAAGATGTATGTTTGATCCCATTTAGGGGTACAGTGTATGCACAGGATGAATGCACATGACCATTTACAAATGTGTAGAGTTAATCCTGGTCATGTAGTACGAAGGAATGTCAACATTACAAGACTTTCTGCACCTTCAGAATAGTACAAGGGGCTCTAAGGTTACATCAACAGACATGACAGCATTTTTGTCAATATCAATAGAACCAAGTCATGAAAGGAGAAAGCTGTTGAGCCATGAATTTAACAACCTGGAACAGATTTGAGCTCTGCTATAGTCTACTCGTGCATTCAACATGGTATATGACTGAAGGGAAGTTCTCTACAAACTTACAGATGTTTCTGCAATGCAATCAGAAGGCAATTTTGCCAACAGCAAATACAGGAAAGTTTGATTGGAAATCTTTCATCAGGTACATTGGAATGACTTGCTCCAAGATGGTAAACATTTTTGACAGATACAGTTCAGTGTTACTGCCATGCGTATCAGATCTTTTCAAGTCATTTTTGGGGACAGAATATGGTGCATAAACATTCAGGTCCATGTTTGAAGGTTGGTATTGAGAACCCCACACTTAATACAAATCTGCTGAAGACATCACAGAAAGTGCTCATTTGCAAACTTGGGTACATTTTCTGATTACTTGGAGATCATTTACATGGGAATAGTGCAAGCATGCTAGTCTTTTGACAAAGTTAATAAAAGAATATATTCATAAAGCCTTGTCTGTCATGAAGTATAGGCAACTATAGTCCGTTCGGCTCCGAAGCTGACCAATGAATTGCAACACCTTACTTGAAAACTAAAAACAATGATATGCTTTCATAATAAAAACATACTGAGATTTTTCCAAAGTTTTTGTCCTGAAAGTAAAGTTGTTCCACAAACTATCATTGAAATACTGACAGTTCACAATTTGTAGTGAGAAATGCAGGCAGAGGAAGTCGGGTGTTTGTACCATGTCATCTTGATCCTTCAATGCACTGCTCCCTCATGAACAGTGAACTGTCGATGTTTTAATGACCGATTGTTAAATAATTTCTTCTGTTAGGACAAACATACTGCAAAAACCTCAGATTTGGTAACACTGTTTGAGTTAAACTGTATTCAAGGGGGCCGATGAGATGCCAATAGACTAATTCTAAATTAAATGTAGTCGTACCATGGTCATATGGCAAGATATGTTGACCATTGGTTAATATGCCTGCCTACAGGTTTGGGTTCCACAGTATGTCTATGGTGCCTGTCATGAGACATCACTTTCGTCATTTGTAAAGCAGCTCACAGACTCCAAAATATAAAACTAAACACATACTGGATGCATAAAATTTATTTCAACACATCCATCCTGCAACCAGTTTATTCCTGCAACAGAAAGAGGACAATGCATGAAAAGATGCCCTTCTGGTGTAAAATCGAAACACAACCTGAGCAGAGTGAAAACACATACAAACCATTACAAGCGAGTATTGTTTTACACCACCATTTTTTTTTTCAAAGTAACTTTCACCATAAATGGGGTTTCATCTTTAACCCATGTTGGAAATCAAACCCACTTTAAACAATGTCATGATGGTTTGTACTATTTTACATACCTCTGGGGTTTCAATTTCTCCACTGTCAATCTTCTCAATGATAGTGTGTGGATGACTTCTCTCAACAGTGCACCCAACTGACTGACAGGTTCCTGAAATATATAAACACACATTCAAGACAAGACTCTTCAATTATCCATCATTTGATTTTTTTCTCACAAGTGAGTTTACTCTCCCAAGTTAAACGGTCTTTTTGAATAACATCTCCGTACACACAAATGATTTTTACACCATTTTCAGCGATATCACAGAACCAGAAATGGGCTTCACACATTGTACCTATGGCTTCAGCTTGACAGCAATTAAACTACTGCCACCCCACCACTCCAGTGCCATACAAAACGAAAACCATATTTCTGAGTGAATTGTCCAGCACCATTACTAATCCAGGTAAAAATGAAGGCAATCACATCTCCTGGTGGCCAGACCCAGGTAACAGAGCCAGAATACATATAGCAACAGCCTACTCCATCACAATCGCTTCAAATATGGTTCCTTCATACCCAGAATTTCTTTGACAGTCCCTGAGAAAGCCTTTGCCATACTCCTTGGCCTCATCTGTCTGGCTATCTTGAAGACATCATCCATTGTGATGTTGCCAGAGTGCTTCACTGGAAGACAAGTTGATGCATCAATAATCAGATTCCACGTACAAAGACAAAGATGACGCATACAAATGTATTTGCTGGTCATCACAAGATTCCCTGTTTATTGCACTTTTCTCACGTTTCATTAAATGAGCATTCCAGAACACATCAGGAATACTATTTGAATAAAATGGTTTATCAGCACATAGTACAATGACATAACTTTCTTGCTTCAAAAGACATGCATTTCGATTCAATGTTCAATCTAGTATCTTCCATTTACTGAAAGTCAGCTAATATCCGATCTGTTCTAGACAATCCCATTACTGACACGAGCAAGGTGCATGCTTAACTGGGAGACTGTGACATGAAGTCTAAATATCTGATTCTGCCACTTGCCTCGAGATGTGTACATGCTGCTTTAACCAGTTATAACAAGCATCTTCTGGGGAGGTCTAGTTGACTGCAGTAAAGCATACTTACCGTGTTTCACCTTCTTCCTGTCCCTTGGGGGCTCCTTGAGGGCCTTGATGACGAGGGAGGCAGCACTGGGTACGACCTCAACCTTGGCCTGTCTGTTCTGGATAATCAGTTTCACGGTGATCTTCAGGCCTTTCCACTCGGTCGTGTTCTTAGCAATGTCATCACCAATCTTCTTGGGGGACTGAATTCAAGAGAGACAAATTAACAGCAGTTCAAATGCTTTCCAACCGCAACAGAATAAGAACTGACAACTCTTGATGTAAAGAGGTACTTCCAAAAATCTTTGAGTGCCATTTCAGAAATTGGTAGGTGCAACAGTGACAAACTGTGGTTAAAAATTCTTTTTGTTGTGATATTTCATTTCATTTCAATACATATTCTCGTATTTTGTCTAACAACAGTGCAAGAATCTGTCTTCAAAAGTCATGCACACAAAACAAAGAACCTGCTTCCTGGCAATCACCAGTCCAGGATGCTGGGATGGGAACAGGTGAATGGGACTTCAACTGAAAATCAGCTTGGGATCAGGGGGCCACAGGATCCCAAACAGGCCCATGATCAATTGATATGCATTTAAATAAACAGATTCCCACAAATTCACAGGAAATTGCTATCTCTGAAGATGGGTACAAATGTAAATGAAGTGTATTCATTTTAAAATAAGTTTATTGAGTTGTAAGTGGACATAGTGTTTATCTTTTCATTTTGAGCAGTGTTTCAAGACAGTTTGATTACAGTAATGAGGACACTCCTTACAAAAAGACAGGACACATTCCTCATATGGTGACAGGCAATTTAGAACAAATTTTCTGAAAAGATTTAACCATTTCTCCAAAATCCAGCTACTTGACTATAAGATGTTATCAAGTTAGGTGACAGTGATATCAACAATGACCCACTGCCTAAGACTTAATAGTTGATATTGCACCTGGTGAAATAGACTATGTTCATTTTCTAAACACAGCATGCCTCAGATGCAGACTTAACATACATGATTGGGCATAAATCTGGATATGTGTCCTTTAACCTCAACACCTAAATTAAAACTCGAGGAAGATAAAACCTACCAGACCCAGGGGACCGATCTTGGGGGCAAGCGAGGAGGTTGCTGGAACTTCTCCACCTACAGCCCTCACACATACTGAAACAGATGATTTTGATTTCTCCTGAAAAATCAACCCAAATGATCAGATCTACCTCTGAAATGGTTTTCATTTAGCTTTTCCATCAAAACAAAACTGTTCCCAACAGTAACCCACCAAATCTTTAAACAGTTAGCTAACCAAATTGTCTTTGAAGAATCTTCACCATATCACCTATCAGATCCACTAACCGTTTATGTGTTCAACTCAGAACGGTGTATGTGTCACCAAGTTGTAATCAACATTGACAGTAACAAACTTGTTAACTAAGAGTAAGTCAGAAAGTGGTATCTTTAAAAACAAAACCAAAATGCTTACACCCTGGTTGCCCAGCCGCCCACATAACTATTATTCAAACAACTTGACACAATTTTTCACATGCCATGGCAGTTTTGTAATGCCAAAAGCGTATGTACAATTTCAAACACTGTAGTGATCAGACATTTTAATTCAAGAAACAATTCATGTCACCAAAAGCTCCAATAATGTATTTTTGGTGGGAGTCAAATCTTGTAATTTTTCTGCACGTGACTATTTAGTAATTTAGAGAACTCAGTGTTCACGAATATATCGTCTGACCCCTCTGGCAGATTCACCAGTGGTCAGATTGAAATCACCAACCCCCAGTGAGTAAATGGATATTTCACAATGTCTTCGTGTGAAGTTGCTGTTTGCGGCATGCGACACTTGTTTGCTGTTATGAAATAATTTCAAAGCCAATAACAAGAAATGTCAAATCTGGAAGGTTTGTTTGAACTTTCTTCTGTGGGTCCTGTGAATTTTCAGTGAGTCAGACAGACATCTGAAACTTACACGACCCAATATCTTGTTCCTTTGAAACACCATCGTGAACACTGAGAACTAGGACAGTGTTGAGATAACCAACATTCTAAATCTTTGGCCCGATTGTCAATTCCTGTCCTTTCATTACAATCTTAATATTCGTTTCCAAACATAAAACAGGCATTCTATCATGTCTGTGATCAGTCTCTCCCTGGATGGTTATCGTTGTGTTCACCTGTTCATTCCCGGACATCGCCTTGACTGATAAGCAGAAAAAAAATCTTCGTAACATTCCTTCATATCAAAATATTCAACCATTTTGTTTTGTCGTGCAGAAAGTTTTATGGTGGAAATAAATACATGACATGACAGATAACGCCAGCCTTACTTACAACGTGTCTTCTGCCATGATGCTGACAGCCAGTGCTAAGTCAGGGGGGAAAGCTGAAAATAACGGAATATATGGATCTACCTTCGTGAATAGCGGTTGGATCGAATTTGGGAGGCATTGTAGTTGTTTAAAGTGAACTTGTTTTCGATCTAGATGTCAGCAATGGTGTTGGATGAGCCCGATAGGACACGACCAAGCAAGATGCACCACCACCGACTTGAATAGTGGAGGGGAAAGAGGGCGCACAAGTGCTTCCGGGGAGATAAGTTAGATTGCATGCGTATGGTGAAATAGTTTGTCAGTAGCGGGACCGTCCTACGAATTCGTCCATCGTTTATATAACAAAACATAAATTGGTAATATTATTAGAAAATACACTTTGTGAAATAAAAACATAACAATGTAACGGATTGTAATTTCACTCAATCAGTTAAGAGAAGCAAAGGTCGTCTCTGTCATATTTAAGTGACCGCATTCTATGTGACGACCCAATGTTTGACAAGTAGAGCAGTGTATTAGTATCAAAATTGTATTGCAGTGTATTGCGATACAGGTACCCGTATTGCGAGACTATTGCGATGTATTGTGACCATAAGTGTTTGACAGAGAGCAGCACTTAATGTGCATGTCAGTACTATTTTCTACATTATAAATCCCTAAACATAATGGATGGTTCTGATAACAGCAATCTCAAAACTAGGTCGCATAGTCATGGAGACTGTGTTCCTTTTTATACAATTAACTGTATTTCAGTATGCAGTTTTTCCATTGATTAACGATGGAAAACACCTGTTGTGAATAGAAATCTGTGTAGATTTTAATTGAAACCATAAAGATTATCACAGAAACTTCATATATGTTTTGCAGCCAATATACCGGTTCTCGGAGAAAATATTGCAATGCGTGTAGTTTAAAAAGCGTATTCCGATATACCGGTATACCGGTAGTACCGTGCAGTCCTGTAATCACAGGTCCGAGGTGCAGTCATCTTATCCAGCAGATTTATGCCAACAAAATCGAAATATTTCAATGGATCTCAAAACTATGCCTGTTTCAGCTGAAGCAACCTTTGTTTATTTTTGTTTGTTTTTGTTTGTTTTTAACGCCACACTCGCAATATTCCAATAACATAGCCTTGACCAGACAATCCAGTGATCAACAGCATGAGCATCAATCTTTGAAATACGAGTGAGTGAGTGAGTGAGTTTAGTTTTACGCTGCACTCAGCAATATTACAGCTATATGGCGGCAGCCTGTAAGTAATCGAGTCTGGACCAAACAATCCAGTGATCAACAACATGAGCATTGATCTGCACAATTGGGAACCAATGACATGTGCCAACCAAGTCAGCAAGCCTGACCACCCGATCCCGTTAGTCGCCTCTTACGACAAGCTGAGTCGTCTTTTATGGCAAACATGGGTTGCTGAAGGCCTATTTTACCCCGGGACCTTCACGGGTTTTGGGATACGAGGACATGTATCAACCAAGTCAGTAAGCCTGACAACCTGACATCGCCGGTCCGCTTTTACGACAAGCATGTGTTGTTGAAGGCAATTCTGACCCGGCTATTCACGGGTTATTCCAGCTGAGGCAATTAGCTGAGGCAATTCAGAGTTGCTGAATCACTCCAGACTTGAGTCACCTACCTGACTTTGTTTACACATGCAGTTGTCTACAGAGTGTGAGTGACTGGGCATTTATTCATCATAACCCCTTTTCCTGACAGATTTCTTAATCAGTGTCAAATAATAGTGATTCAATTCAATCAATTTTGTTCTCCAGTATCAGGGATGTCAGACCTAGGGTATAATCAATACACTTATTATACTAACATTTGTATGGCGCCGATGTTCAGTCCGTCGATATCCAGTTCAACCGCTCACAGGCGCGCTGTTTTTCCCTCGACCACTGGATGTCCATCACAACATATTTCCAATATCCCTAGGGGTCATACAACTCTTGCTGCCTACTAGGCGCACCGAGTTCATGTGGCTTACCCATCCTTACGAGGTAACCATTCACAGCTGGGTGGCCTGGCACACATAGTCACAGTACTTTGTCCAAGTTTACTGCACGTTGCTGTACCCGCAACTAGGTGTTTGCACGTGTTTATGTATCGACCACCTGGTCATATACCAACGAATTCGTGGGTTCCTTTAAGTGCACAGAGTTGTGTACTGTACTGTTGGGGCTGTGACAACACGGCTGTGAAATAATCTTCAATATCATGAATATTCTAGGCGGAAAGCTGTACAGAATTCATAATAAATATTACAATAGATTCCAAATATAGATTGCATGGTACAATGCATAACATTTCACACAGAAAGTGACAAATCATCAACCAACGATGGACAGTAATGAACAATGTGGGATGAAATTGGGTTATCTCCCTTGGATCAAGTGCCGAGGTACATCTGCCTGACAGTCGAGGCCTTGAACATGATTTCTGCTAATGATGACTGATTTTCAAACATATTAATTCACTTATCAAATGTAGTCGGATGTGACCCATTTGGATGTCCATTGACATTGCCTCCCTTAGCTGCCGAGGATCCTTCAATTTATTTCAAATTTATTGTCTGCACCAAGTCTGTTCTCACAGCAACATTTGCGAACTCATGGGCATATATATAACATACAAAGTAAGTGTCTAGCAGTTTATCAGGTGTGGCCACTCAGCTGAGTTCCCTATCATACAAAGTTAACTCCTGCTCGACAGAACACTTCCTGGAGGTTCTAACTCACCGAGTCAATGTTTCTCTTCCACCACACACATTCCTTAGAAGTTCTTATATGTCAATATGTATTCAAAGGTTCTCCTGATAGAACGCTACAGAGACAGTTCTACAATAATGTTCATTACATTCTACATCATTTATGTCACGTATTTGTTTAACGTGAAGGTCAGGACTGGTCTTCAGTAAACCGTGCCTGCATGTGGTAAGATGGGTCGAACGGGGTAGGGCGGAAAGACGTGGTTGACAGATATCTACGTACCCTAATTGCGTAGACCGATGCCCTTGTTATTGACCACTGGATTGTCTGGTCTAGATTTTCTACAACCGCTGCCATATAGCTGGAATATTAGCGAATGCGACTCTAAACAACAAACAAATAATTAATTGTTCCCCTTACCTTTTCTGTTGCGCACAACAATCAAATTCTCAACAAAGTTCAGTTCTAATCTTTTCTGTTCTAAACATTGCTGTTGATGACGATCTCTGCCTCGGGCTTAATGACATACTTATCTATGTTTTTATTCATTGAGTGAACTTTCGTGTCACCGCAGGGGCGGCAAGGAAGCCGAGCGGTTAAAGCGTTCGCTCTTCACGCCGAAGACCCAGGTTCGATTCCATACATGTACAATGTCTGTAGCATATTTCTGGTGTCACCTGCGGTGATATTGCCTCAAACATCGTAAAACTATATTCGTCCTATGTCATCCATATCACCAGTCACCCGTCAATATCCGGGTTAGAACTGATCTTCAGTAACTATGCAAGCATGTTGTAAGCGACGAACTACAGAATCGGTCGACAGGTCAGGCTCGCTGACTTGGCTGACACATGGCATCGTATTCCATTTGCGTAGAATGACGCTCATGCTGTTGATCACTTGATTGTCTGGTCTAGATTCGATTAGACGCCGCTATATACCGTATGTTCCTCTAATAAGATTCGAAGCTTATTACAGACTTATTGGGTTCTTATTGGGTGTACTGCTATTAATTCCTAGTGAACGTTACGTCAAAGTTAGGGACCATTCCTTAATAAATCTGTTTGGGGATTAAGGGAGAATACGTTTGTAAAAGAAAACGTACTCGGTGCTTATTAGACTCCTGGCGCTTACTTGAGGTTCTGAGCTTATTTCTTAAACCGCTGCTTTATCCCCGGCGTAATAAGTCTACCCCGGAATATCGTGGTCATATTAAGGTACACAAACCAACTTAAATACGTATCAGTCTTAAATCCCACTCAAACGTTTCAATAGCCTAATAGTTTCGCATTTTTAGTGAGTGAGTGAGTTTAGTTTTACGCTGCACTCAGCAATATTCCAGCAATGTGGCGGCGGTTGTAAATGATCGAAGCTGGACCAGACAAGCCAGTGGTCAATAGCATGAGCATCGATCTGCACAACTGGGAACCGATGACATGTGTCAACTAAGTCACCGAGCCTGACCACCTGATCCCGTTAGTCGCCTCTTACGACAAGCATAGTCGCCTTTTAATGGCAAGCATGGGTTGCTGAAGGTCTATTCTTTACGGGTCTTCGCATTTTTGAGATTGTTCACAAAGTACGGACTCCTCAGCAACTCGTTTGTTTTCAGTTCAAATGATGGTAAAATGGCTTCACCGGAACCGAAATAAAAACTACAACCGTTTCGAAGTTGGAGTTTTCTATCAGATAAGAACTCGACAATTTACTGTGACGACATGTTTCGAAATTGTGGACTTCTTGAAAGATGATTGTCGAAGTAACCTCGGAGGTAAAGATGAAGGCTCGGTTCTGTAAACAGGTGTAATATGTGAAGCTCATCTCTGAAGTTGTAGGGCGATGGGGTAGCCCAGTGGTTAAAGCGTTCGCTCGTCATGCAAAAGGCTCGGGTTAGAGTCCCATATGAGTGTGAGTGTAATAAGTCCATTTCTGGTGTCCACCGCCATGATATTGCTAGAATTTTGCTGATGAAATCGGCGTAAAACCACACCCACTCACTCCGATGTTGTCAGCAGTTGCTATAAGTGGTGTAAATCCGTATTCATTCAGTCTCATACGAAGAAAGGATCAACAGGTGTGCTTGCACTCTGGCGCGTCCATGTCCACTGTTTTTATTGGTCCTCGACTCACGGTTGTCACGGTGACGAAGGGCGTGTCAAGTAGGACATTTTTTCATCATGACTAATCGCATGTAGACTAACAACGGTTCTGAAATGAACAAATGTTACAGAAAATAGGTCATAGTAATAAAAAAATGTACAATGAAAATGAGCCGTGAGACTTTCTTCATTTCAGCTCTGGAAATCTAGACATGCTACATTTTCTAGACTTGTGTTGGTTTTCTTGGATGTATTTGATATATGCTGCCAATGACTACCTGTGGTTGTGTTAATATTCAAGATTGTTTTGATAAACGAAACCCACATATTAATAAGAAAATTGTGACTGTAGGTAAGTATCTAAAAGCTAAAACTGATTTTAAAAAGCATTTGAAATTGAAACGAATTTGTTTGCTGTTGGTTTTGTGTTGTAATAACAATACATGTGAATCTGACATAAATGTTTAATATTTATGACAATAAATCATAAATAACCAACCACTCTGTATGTCCACTACTCTTTCCTAGCGAGGGTCGGCATTAATTTAGAGCTTGCTATCTCGGCCAGCTATGACCCTTCAACATGTATTTGCCAAGTGTAAGACGCTCGAGCTGACGTATGAAGTCGTAAACATAAATAAGATTATGTTAGGTTAGAAAATAATGGAATTATTGCCGAAGGTGACCTTATTCAACAATGGACGTTACAGGATATATGTACCAGTATATTTAAACACACATATACGGCGCACCTGACTGAAAGTCGACTAAAACATGAAAGTTCTATTTTTGCATTCGGGCATTTCATAAGATATACTGGACATATATCAAACACTTCTTCTATATCTAATATACCATTGAATCTCATATACCAATGAATCAAGTGTTACGCTACAGAGTTACGCCCCCTTGTCTTAGCCGAATCCGAATATCGTACATAAACTTAAGATCCCAATAATTTATAGAAAGAAGCGACTTAAAGGAATACCGCATGTTCAAGCTGCCTATGTTAGGAAATACAGGACTGACAATACTGGCGTTTTCATAAGAATTTTAAGAGAAAGCGACTTGTCCTAAATTATAATCCAACAGGTTTTTATTATGTATACAACTCAAAATTAAAGCAACTTCTGATTTCAGACTCGGTTGGTCAAATATATTGAACAGCAAAAGAAAGGCAAATCATTTTTTGTCAGTTTTTTTAATAGGAGACATAAACATGAACGCTTACTTTTATGAGATGTCATTTTTTCGAAAATTGCATTCCTTTTGCTTTCAGTATAACAATAGAAATGAACATGAATGCTGCTTTAAAGAGATTTCATTTTTTTCGAAAACTGCATTTCTTCTGCGGTTCAGTATCACAAAGCTTATAGAAATAGTTGTGAGATTTGTCAGATGTATTTTATTAATTCAACTTTTGTATGCTTTGGGTTTATAAGTTCTCAAAATGAATAAAAAGAGTGAAAAGACCTGTTTTAGAAACTATTTGTTCACCTAAGCAGGAAATCATAACAATAAAATAAAAATCTTGGTGTCAGAAATTTGTAGCCATGCAGGAGATATGCTTTAGGCAGAGACCATGTATCGGTATATGGTCTCTGCTTTAGGCTTTGTGTGAACACAACTTTATTGAGTTTCTAAAGGTGCCAGGCTCCATGATCCAATGTTAGTCACTATGAAATTTAGTCTCAAACTACGCCAATACGATTGCACTAGAAAGTCTATGAAATTTGAAGAAAATTCATTTTAATTCGGATTATAGCGGAGCAGGAGAGGAGTTGAGGAGGGTGGGGAGATGGGGGTGGGAGCGGAGTGAGGAGTAGAGGTGCGAAGAGGGACGTGGTGTGGCAGGGATAGAGCGGAGCGGAGAGGAACGACTTTTAGTTTGCAAGATAGGTTAGCAGGTTTATGAACAGACAGCTGATTGAAAGCAAACAGGAATGTGTAGACGTCCCTGTCAAAGTAATAATTAACCACACTTCCTTATAGGCATGCATGAGTGAACCTCGAGGAATGCATTTACCGGCTGTCAATGAGCCAATCAGTCCACAGACATATTTTCAGGTGTTTGTTGCCGCTGCATATGGACATGTAGATTCACACGTATACATTCAGAACTCACAATAAATAAGTACTGTCGCTTTTACTCTTAAGCATGTAGTTGTTTCGATAAAGAGCGCATGATCGCTCATTCGCCAGTTTAATACGATACGGCTTGTGTAGGCATGTCGTGTTTGTTATCTTGGCCTGGCTACGCACCCCGAAGCACGTCCGCCACCCACAACACGCTGCTCATGAAGGCAGAGGCCGTGGTCTTGTCTAAACAAGACTGGAACTCTGCCTCCCTCACGAGAAGGTTTAACGCTTAGAAGTGAACCTGCTAAATGTCACGAATTGTTATGCGCTTGGTGTGTTCTTGTCTATATATAATCGCTTTAGGGCATGTTTTAGGGCATTATCGCTTCGGGGCATCTTCATTGTATTAATTAAATCAAATACACATAAGACTTGTTGTATAGGACATTCAGGTGTATGTTTACTGTCAAGAGTTACAATGCGTGCGAGATGATGTTTTTGTTATTGTTGTTTTTCTGTTAATAAAACATGTCTGACTTATCTGTCTGTTATCACATCCGCCGACATTCCAACATATTTCAGGGTTTACGTGATTAAACATGAAATCAAACCGTTCGATGTATTTTGCAAGTTTTTCGACGGAATATGGCATCCAAAATGTTACAGCCTTTAAATATAAACATGTTGTAGGAAGATAATATTTTGTCCACATGAATTCTTTCAATGACGATTGTGCTAAATATGAATTTGCAACCAGACAAATATTTATCTGAGCTTAAAGAAAATGCCAGTCTCTTAAGTTTTAAAATAATATGTCGAGAAGTCATAGCATTGTCAGGGCATTGTACAAAATCTATTGGCATAACGACCTATTCTTCTCCTAGGAGATCTCACACAAGGGATATCTCGTGTGGAACAGAGTTTTGGATGATAAAAAAATTATATATATGCAAGACCCATAATGTTGATCACTGGATTGTCCAAACTCAGTTAAACAAAAAAGATAACCAACCATATTTTTTTCTGACCAAGAAAGTGTAGAAAAATCATAAATGCGATGGAGAGAGGATATTAAACGATCCTCCGTGTTATAGCATTTCCATCAAATGGAGTAACGATTTGGTGTCAAACTCGCTTTCGCTCGTTTGATACTTAATATTTCACGAGTTTAATAAAATAGTATTTAACGGAAGCGAGATTAGTATTGTGTTTATTACTCGCCAACATAAACTGATGGAAACTGCCTATAGTGTGATGACTCAACTTTCCGTGAGTCAAGCAGAGTCTAATACCATTGTGACGGAGGTATTAGCACTATATGACGTCATACGTCTATCAGTATAACATAAGGATATTACATGAGTACGCATGTCATACTATAAGTTTACGACACGAGTGCCGTATTGTTGGTATTTCCCGAGCGAGAGTCTGGGATATTTGCTTCATTTAGGGCTATATAGCATTGCAGGGAGGGCTGGGCATTAGGAAACATAATGTGGTTCTGGGGCGCTGAGACAGACTTCCTGGCTACGCGCCGTCGCCGCTTGTAGAACGCAATGTCAAGGATGAAACATGACGTCGCGTTATTTTGTCCCGGGGAATCATATGTAAAATATGAACCCCGATATCTTCGTCCTAGTAGGTAATAAGATACCGTAATAATGCCGTAACAATACCGCACTACAGTATCTTCCATGGGCATGTAATAATATTGCAGATATTACTCAGATATGCTTAAGTATTGTTACGTCATCTGGACAGCATTCAAATATTATTGTGACGTTGAGTCGGAGTGACGTAACACTTAAAGGGGATTTCGTACCCTAAGAATTTGTTTGTGTCATGTGACAATCGTGATTTTCGTGACTAGCATTTTCTTCAACAGGGTAAATACTCCTGCTTCTAATTTTGTGGGATTTTCATAGCCACGAACAGTTCTATAAATACTCAATGTCGGGTAGACAAATTGCAAATACAAGGTATATCAACTCTGAATTCGAAGAATACTCCTATTTATGGCGTTACCCGTTGAGATTAAGCTGAAATATTGCTAAAAGCGGCATAAGTGGTCAACTTGTCAATCACAACCACTGGTGTCATGACACGCACGTTTGATGTATTTTCTTGATTCATTTTCAATTGTTTTGAAGATGTATAAAAATAATCATGCTAGAGCGAGTATAGTCACACAGGCAATTGTTCAGCCATATTGTAACTTTAAAGTTGTATAGTTCAACAATAAACGCAATTAAATCATCAAAAAAAACATGTCTGATCACGCAAGAATTCCAAATATGTATTATTATCAAGTATGTACACGTTTTGGTGTTTGTGCAAATATGTCGCTAATAAATGTTTTCATTTCGTCACGCTGCTGCGTAGAAACTGACGACATGTCACGTACCAGATACTTGGTTGTTTCAAGTTAAAAATAGATGTTAATCAACACGTCTCGGTCCACTAGCCTCATGTAATTCCCACGTGTTAGTCCAAACCAAACAACAGCAACGTGGGAAAGAATCAATGTTGCCGTTACAAGCGTCACGAAATATACGTGATACTTAAATTTAGAATGATATGACTGCCTTTAACTGTTTGGCTTCCTCGTGATTCATCTGGGCTCACCGAGAAATTTCCGCAGTGACCTTTGACTGATCTAAATATAGAAACTAATTTCAAAATGTGTTTTACCCCCATGAATCATGTTTGCAAATCGCTATAAACCTCTCATTTAAATTCTTGGATGTTGCTTGAATTGTTTTATTACTTGAAGCTTATAAGTCCTGTCTAGTTATACCATCCCTACTGATTGCGTACATTACAGCGAGAATCTGATGCAATAGTTTACTGACAACCTTGACCTTGCGGGCGGTCGCGGAAGTAGCGAATATTACTACGCCTATGGGTAATTTTCATATAACGACGCCTTTCACGCACTAAAACTAACATATTTTCTCCAAAGGAAATCAAATAGACTCCATCATAATACAACTACTTAAGGTAACCAACATATAAATACACTGTTACATTATATACATGGAACTATGTTTCTACGGCGCAGTACGATATCTGTGATCAACTTATCGGTATATGAGAAACCAGCTGAAATCATGTGTTCATTCTACAACTCAAACCAATGTTCAAGATATTAATGTTTACAGCTCCGAGTAAATAATGGATCCGAGAAGAAAACTGACAGAAGAGGAAGTCAAATCGTTTAACAAAGTTGAATGTGAGACAGTTGAAGAGAAAACACACGGTTACCAGTCAAAGCCACCAAATCTCAATCATCGATTTCGTGTTGGGACGGACAATATGTGTAAACATTATCTGATGGGTTCTCGTGGATGTGTTGGTGTGTGTGATGATGACAGTATGTTTGTGTCTACCCTCGCTTTTTGTTTGATTCCTCACGCGGCAGAATGGAAGGCTGACGACTGAATACGTTACAGAAAGCCAACTGCTATGCAGGCATATGGTCGAAAATGGCGGGGAAACAGCACCGCTTGTGCGCCAGGGCACGTCTCATGGTCAAACGCGAAACCTTTCTTGAGGTTGGACAGTACAGGCGAGGTTTCATCAGTCGACCACACTTCACCTGGAGATAAAACGCAGTTAGCGTCTACACCGAGAAGCGATAGCTGTTTCAAGATGAAGAACTGGGTCACCAACAGTAAATTTTTTCATGTCAACAACAATTTGACAAGCGCCAAAAATCTGACAAATTCAAAGAAATGTAGAGACCAGGAGTGTACGCAGAACATGTTTGAATGTTTGACTGGGGATTTTTTATCAGATAGAGTTGCCACCAAAATGAATCCAAGAACACCTTATCAGAACTTCCAGAAACCACAGTGTGGTATTTCTGGTTGGAACTACAACGGACAGGGATTCAGAAACGTTGGTACGAAAGCCTTTGGTGTATTTCCTTGTCATCAGTTCAGTAACTCTTTCAATGTTGGATATTATCCATTCCACAGTCAAGGGAATATGGGTATGTTTAACATGTGTCAGTTTAGCGATGGGGTTTTGTCCCATGTTGATGCATTTGAAGATCGATTTTGGCATCAGAGACCACGAAAGCAGGATAGATGTCACAGAGGACATTCACCAAAACATCAAAAACGTGAACATTCAAAGACAGACAGTAAGACTAGTCTTACAGGAGATGTGACCTCAACAGATGACTTGAAGCTCAGAAAAACTTCGTCAGAGGATACATCAAAACATTCCAGTGATAGCATGAAGGAACATCCACAGCAACCAAGTGTTTCTAAATCAAAAAAGGTAGATAGTCGAAACATGGATATGATTGAGCAATTCCAGATTCAGGTAAAGCCTGAAAAATGTGTATCATCTATATTAGATGAACCTAACACAGAAGACAATAACTCTGATGTAAAGAGAGACATGAGGGTATGTTCTGTGGCAGACGACAGTCTTGGAAAAGTACATTTGGATGATGAAAATGAAAGCGTCACCACTGAATTGAGTCAGCTACTGGTTAGATCAGAAATTGAAAAGACTGAGGAATCCCTGCCTCCAAAGGAGGATGCCATGAATTCCCTGCCTCCAGAGGATGTTTTGACTTCTCTGCCTTCAAAGGAGGATGTTATCAATTCCAACAATGAGAAATGTCGTGATAGTGCTGCAAAAGACTCAAATGTTGATGTCCTTTTTATTCGAAGGAATCGAAAAAAGGGTCGCGCTTCGTCTAAAAGACAGCGTAAGAGAAAGATTGCAAAAGCTAAGTCTGCTAGCTCCAGCAATGGACCTGATCCCACATCTTGTAGTGAGGATGCCGTGGATGGTCATGAAGATGACCTCCCCCATAAAGTGAGAGAAGACAGTGTGGATAAACAATCCAAACGATGCGCATCAGTGTCTTTTGTACTGGGTCTGACACCAAGTCCATCATCACCCAAAGTGCCAAATGGCTCAAGTTCCGAGTTTACATTTTGTTTTACTGGTAGTCATAGTGATGATGATGGGGACTGGGATGAAGATGATGAGGATAATGTTGATTTTGGTCATATTCAAGGCACATTTTCACAATGTGATCTTTTTAATTTTCTCCCCAAGTGCAACAAAACAGAGGCATCACCCATAAATTTGCAGGTCCACATTTCACCTGTTCAGAGTAGCTGTGACGGAGACAAGACTCTTGAGGATATCAATGCGTCATGGAATATTCATATCTCCGTCAAAGAGGCTTCTTCAGAAAATCTAAAAAAATCTAAAAAGAAGGTAGGCAAGACTTCGGCTCATTAGTTTCAAGTCTGGTAAGCTTTATGTGAAGATACGTCGAGATATAAAGCTTTTATGATAATGCTCTGATGTGATGTCGTGACATGCATGCATTTGTTTGGTGTCATAACCTGTGCAGATTATTGTATTTGGTAATGAAAATTGCATTGATGATTTAATGCTGTGGTAAGATCAGTGTTGAATGTATTTAACTACTGGTAAAATCTTTTTCATTGAATTAAATTTTTGTGACTAAAGTTTTCCCAAAAGCCATATAAAAACGCTCTTGTTTGTTGTCATTGGCCTTGAACAGGATCAGGTGTTCAGCCTTGCTGACATAGTTGACACATGATCTTCTCACGGATACTGTCAACTTTGGGTGTGGTGAACGAAGTGTACAGCACTCTTTCCCATTTTCATGTTTTAGTGGTCACAATATGTGATGTTGACTTTTCATCTCTACTTTGCAGGTTCATTTTCCTGATGACAAGGACCTGAAAGTGGTTCACCCCATGATACACTGGTCGTATGCATACAGAGCAGCTCGCAAAGGACATTGGGAGAATTATGTGCGAGACAGAGACCGCTTTAAGCGTAGAATACAGGACGTTGAAACTTTGCTAGTCCCAGCGTTGGACTCTAAACATAGGCAATGTGTTTATGAAGAGCGGTTTAAGACTGAAATAAAAAACTGAACTGATATCAGTCACAATGTGATTTTGAATTCTTGTCAATCTTCCTCTGTGATATTCATGGCAGCTCAATATTATGCAATTCACTCCCTGTGGTGCTACTGTGGAGTCTGTTAACATGGGGCCATGCAATTTTCCTCAAGGTGTTTGTTATTGACTTTTATTTTCCTTTTCATGCTACAGTCAACAGCGTTGATCGGGTTGTGGCCATTGATCATTCTGATCAGTCACCAATGTTGATAATTATGTCATTGCATTAAGTGGATATTAATGACTGGAGAGCTGGCATTGTGAAATAACATAAGATTCTGTTTGATGAAACTCTCGACACTAACGTTAAAACTGTCAATAAAAAATTATTATTTTCTTATTTTCTTCTGGGTACTGTAAATATAATCATTATGATATAAATAGCGATATGGATAATAATTGTCTTTAGAGACTAGTATTGATCTCAGTAAATATCATTTGAAATATTTCTTCTGTGACATCATGGTTTTACGTCCATCAATATGCTAGAATATTTGCCAGACATATTCTACATGAAAAAGGTATATTAATTCTGAGATTTTCAGTGATCACATGGTGATGTGTGAATGATAACTAACAGCCCGTCAATGTCTGTGTTGAGAAAAAGGGATAAAATGTACTATCTCAGAATTCCTACACAGAGTTAAAGATATTTAAAATCATGAAAATGAAGGTTTGAACTGCTTTCATAAATGGATATTTGGATGAAAAATTCCAAAATGAGTTTTCTACCGAAACATACCTTCAGTCTTATATGTTCTTGTCCATCTGAAATACTTTTTGTATTGAAACAGTTATGTTTAAAGAGTTTACATATATGGTTGGGCAAGTTGAGATTAATGAGAAGACTCTCAGTTTTTTTACACTTTAAAAGATATAGACTAATAGGTTTGTTGTGGGTTGATTTTTATCAGACCATTATGTCTCACTACAGTGGTAAAACCACTGCCATAGTTTTATTTGTGCTCCCACTTGGCCGACATGTCATACTGCAAGAGATTTTAAAAGACGTGATGTTTGACTGTAGTACGCATTGACTATTAATAAGGTCATTTTTAACATACCTCTTAACAAGTGGACTTATGTTTTCCTGAAGAAAAGGATATAGAATTTTGTGAAACAAAGATAAAGGTTAGTAATGGTTTGAAATGGCATTTTTTAATTCTATATAACCTTTGCAGCTAGACGGCCATTTAAACAAATGTTGGGGTGGTGTTAATGACAAAAATGGTAAATGAGGAAATAATTGAAATAGTTCAGAATGATGCTGTTGTCTAAACATTACTCAAGAACATTTTAGACAGATATACAGAAGCCAGTTTTCATTTGTGTTTGCCCCAGCCAGTTTGCCGAATAACCTAAATGAATTTCACACTACATTTATGTCTGTTATATCTGAATATGTTGTGAATTTGTTTCCTCATTACAGGTCTTTCTGTTCTTGTTCCTTTGTAGTCCTTGATTGTTTAAACATGAGGGAATTGTTTAGGTATTTATTAATTTGTATTTAGTCTTTAATTTATGAGTTATGAGAAAGGCCACTTGGCTTTCTTAATGTTGTTTCCTACCTCATACAAACAGATGGAAAACTATCCTTGACTTTCCAATGTATCATTTCACCATTCTAGATCCTGTTAAGGTTTGAGTCCCAATTTGAATGATGAATGAACCATGCTGATTATATCCATGCTTGGTCCAGTCAAATAATTTTTGTTTGCGATGCTTACTTGTTGGAATTCTGATACTGGTTATGTGCCTGAAATGAGCATAACATTATTCTAACAGTATCATGTCATGGGACATCAGATACCAGGCCATCAGTGTGATGCTCATGCTGTTGATCACTGGATTGTGGAGTCAAGACCACAGTGACATAGCTGGAATATTGCTGAGTATGTCCATGAAGGACCATGTATGCTTTAACCCACTTATCCACCCTCCTTAATTGGGACAGTCACACATGATCTATGATTTACAAGTGATACATTGGATTACCCCAAATGCTTAAAAAGTGTTTTTTATGTACTCAGGAAAACAAATTGCTGCAATGATATTAGTATCTGTGGATATGTGCAGTGGAGAGTTATGCCCTATTAAAGAGTATTTGAGAGACATTAGGGTGTGTCCAAGGTAACGCAAGCACAGATGGTCAACATATTGGGGAGAACAGGGTAACATGGATTCAATAGGCCATTGAACAGTTCACAAAGGTAAACTCTGCAGGTTTAACACCTTGGATCATCCTTGTCTATATTGTAGTCCCTAGTTAGCATTACCTATATCTAGTTGTTTACATGAAGGATTGAGGAAGTTTTCTATAGTGAAAGTGCAACTTATATGGACGACAGGAGAGAATGAATAACAAAATTGTGGTAGGTCTTTGTTACGATCGTTGAAAGCTTTCTCAACAATATTATCACAGAGTCGATGGTAATTGTTTTAGTCTAGATCTTTGCTTTAAGCCTCAAATCCATTTTAATGTATTCATCACTTTATCTTCATCTTCATCTTCGTCCAGCATTGACATGGTTTGGGATATTTCTTTTACTTTCCTGTTTTATCCAGAGGTCTGTGCTTTAAGGGCAGATGAGTCTCATTCTTGATCTAAATTTGTAAATAGCATGTGTGAGATGTAATACAAATTTGGATTCTGGAAATGGATCAACACGCTTCAAACCGTTTGGAGATTCTACTTTTGGATTCAACATATATTACGTGATTCTTTAATTTTGCATGACTGTTAATTGCCAAAAATTTCTGACAAGTTCAGAAAAGGCCAACAACAGTTACTTAAGTTTTATCTTGAATATGAAAAAAAAGAGGATATTCAAGTGGTGTGCTTTCTCAGATCAGCAAATTCAATGATGATATTACTATATAAATGTAATGGCATTGTTGCTAAGTTGTAGAGGATATTCTGTTTCCTGGTTGTGGATTTCAGTATTTTGATCATGTCTGTGGTGGCATATTCTGATTGGGTTGCTATATGATTTGAGGCAAACTGGTTTTGATTTGATTATTTATCCTGAAAGGGTAGCTGATCAACTCTGGCTGTGAACACATGCTTTTAGTTCTTGTGATTAATAAATTACATGCTAATGACGCATTCATTCCACTGTCAAGACAGATATATTTTTCTATTGTTCAAGAGTGGAATAATTGATGCATAATGTATCACGTGATTGTTATGACAACTTTTAATAAACTGAAGTTGAAACAAACTGCTAATATATGTTTGTGACTTGTTTCTTGGATGGTCAAGAGGGCTGTTGTCCATGCTGCAACTTGTGAGAAGATTGTTTGGGCTGTCCAACTTAATTACCTTGTTGATTGTATGGTCCTTGTCTGTGGCCATGACCTCTGAAGATGCTCATTGGTCCATGTTTGTCGTAAGAGGCGACTAAAGGGATTGGATGGTCAGGCTCACTGACTCAGTTGACACATTGTATTCCAGTTGCATAGATCAGTGTTCATGATGTTGATCACCATTTTTGGGGGGTTCAGATTTGATTGTCTATGAACTGCTGCAACATGGCCGAATGCCTAAAGAAATCTCAGAATGACATGGATTTATATTATCCTGATTCTTTGAAGCTTGCTGACTTAAAGTAATGTCAACAGGTACAGATAGATATGTGTACATGTAATTACAGTAATCATGACAGTGACGTGTGCTTGGCTAATGCTAAATTAGGAGGAGTAACATCCATGTATACACAGCTTTAGTAGAAGCTCTTAATGCAGAGCACATGCATTATCTGCTGGTAGAACAAAATTTCAGGGGGTCAAATCACTGTCTGTATCATACACAAGATGGTGTTTGTCGTCTTGCCTGGCACTTGGCGGTCGGGTAACAGAACAACAACTGGTTTCATTAGCAACAAAACACAGACACACCGATGAAGTTAATGGCTTCACATTTTTACTTGTTTGCTGGTCTTTTTACAACTTTTTAATCAACATTCATAGTATTTCCAGTTATATGAAATTGCAAAAAATCTTTTCTCCGCTTGTTGGCATGATAGTGATCTGCACCACACCTTTAATGGAAATCAGTTTTCAAAGAATGAACACTCCATATTACAAAACCATGTTTCTTCAATTTGTTTATGTTGTACAATGCAGTAATTGGTGGTATTCTTGGTATAAGACTTGTATTACACCATTTTTAGCCATATTCATGGTGGGGAACATCATGACGAGGTGAAATAATTGACACAATCAAGTGATTGATATCATGAGCAGAGCCACTGTCAGTGTAATTTGACAACTAATTAACAGTACTCAAACACTTCATGATGGATTGTGACTTCAAACTGGGTGTGTGAGTGAGTTCATGCTTGCATACTATATATGTGGTCTGCATGTGTGTGGCATGTGTACGTGTGTGTGTGTGTGTGTGTGTGTGAGAGAAAGGGAGGGTGTGTGCATGCTGTTAATGAGCAGGTTACAGCATACATCACTGCACTATTGAACAAAATATCTATCAACATGGTTGTGAGATAATGCACACTACTTTACATCAATACTTTTTGATGGCAAGTTATTTCAGCATGAAAGGCAACAACTAGTTTGACATTCAAAGCATATTACATAAACTTCAATCCTGAAACCTGACACTGGTTTCGATCATGTAAACAAGTCTTGTAACAATATCCAAAATTAGTATAAAACTTATTTTTCATTCAATCATTTATATGCAATGTACTTATTTGTACCAATACACCGGTACATCCTGGACAAGAGGAAGACATTTAAGAGCACCTAAATAGTCATTTTCGTTATTCTGCATATAAAACACACTAAATACTATTTTTCTCCGTCTTCATGGGAGAAAATAGATCTTTCCAAATGATCTCTTTGTCACACACATGATTAAAATGTGTTGAGTGATTGCAAGCATAAGCTATATTACAATGAGACAATCAACAAGGTAAAACAAATACCTACATATTTATACAGCTGACTAAAATTCATGGATATTCCCAGATAATTCTCTAGCTATATACAAACACTGGGATTTAACAGAATTCAAGGGTGGTTCACTGGATTCTCATCAAGATCAGTACTGAATGTGTTTATCACAACCAGAAAGTTTATGGTTTCATGATACAAGGTTCATTATACTTCACATTTCTTTCCCAAAATGAGTTTTTTCATTGAAGACTGTTGAAAGGAAGAAAACATGTAGCTGAGGAGATCTAAAACTTGCCTGGTGGACCAGTCTGTTTGGCAAGAGGACATGTGTTATAAACTGTGATAACCAGTGTAATTAATTCCCGTACCAGCAGAGTTTTCCATGAAATCTTAGGTAAATCTTGTGTTTGTTTGGTGAGCAATCCCTCATGCCGCCTCTCACACAATTTGCTGCCCAAACCTACACCACGCTATACAGCTTTGTACAGTATTTAAATATGAACATCTACTTTGCAGAAGGAGCTTGATACTCGGCCAGTTCTTCAAAATGTCGCTTTGTTGAAATGAGTTGCAGCGCCATCTTGTCCATGCCGTCATGGAGAGTACCTTGGCAGCTTATCTCAACGTTGCCAACGTTGGCCTGCGCAGACACAACAGAACCATGAAACGAGAATGGAACTAACAGACACTAAATGGAGTGAATATTGTCAGCTAGTTAGGACAGACCATGATTAAATCAAGTACAAAACCAGTGGTCGAAGTCATGAAAACATAACATACGCAGGTCTCATTTTTCCATTTAAATTATTTGAAGACAGCATTAATAGGTATTAAAATACTGGGGTGTTTTTTCGGAAAAAATGCAAAATATTGATCAGTACCAGGGCTAGTTATACAACAATAAAATGTTTGTGAAACGAGCTTTGATAAAGGATGTATTGCTAGATATACTATATCACTTTCTTTATCTACTTACCAGCTGTAATGTTGCGAGAAACAGGCGGCATATTTCAAACTCGGGTTTTCCTGCTGCTATTCGTTTGAAGGGGATCGTCTGTGACTTGGTGAGACCATCCATCACGGAGGTGCCATATTTGTGAATATCGAATGGTTCATGCAGTTCTTCCTCTCGTAACCGAGGAACTATTTTCTCTTCCCAGTCAGCAACACGCTTTGAAAGTTCAGTGATTTGTGCATATTCCTGAGCACTTGCCATAAAAGCTTCCTGAAACATAGAACCTCTAATTTTAAAAGTATAGTTAAAACAAAGACATTCAGCTGCAGAATTATTTAACTTGCTGGTTTGCTTGTTTTTTATACATCTGCATTCTGTAAACATCTAAGTTATATTAAAGTGGTCAATATATAATTCATAAATGATTGGATCTGGAACATGAAATTCTATGATTGACAGTATGAACATCAATCTGCATAAATGGGATATACTGACAACCATCAACAAAGTCATGGATGGATAACTCATCTGTTAGTTGCCTGTTTTACAACAAGCAGAACAATTGTAAATGAGACCTTTAAAGCAGTTCTTGACATTGTTGATGATAGTGTTATGAGTGTGTATTTTCTGAATATTTTTGTTATTAATTCAGTAATAATTATTATAATGTTTAGTGTTTTGAATAATAATTATGATGGGTCACATTTCGTTTTTAATAGATGGTCAACACTTTTAGGATTTTGGTTTTCCAGAATTTATCTGCTCCTAGTTTTCTATGTGTTTACTTCCAGGAGACTTATTCGAGGGCATTCTACAGTGTTGACAATGGTCGTAAGTGCCCAAACTTTCGGGAAATGACTGAGTATATATGAAAAGGCTGGTTGCCGTGTTGAGGGCGACGGACATTCACATAACTGCAGGATACACATCACTGCCAACACTTGATCATCAAAACCCATCAACGCTTGACCTACATTATCTGCTGTCACACCGATTGCAGTGTTTACATTCTGCATGGTTGATTATCTCTAGTACTGAGACTTTGTAGAGTTTGCTGTTTTATCTTGTGACCCATTGCCTTAGATGTTGTCTCATTTGTGCTGAATTTGTAATCAGCATTGTTATATGGACTTGTGACTTTGTATACCTTGCTCTCGTTGCATAAAAATACAGAATTTGAACGTTTACGACTTGTCTTTGTTCTGTTTTGCTGGTTCACAGGGGATTTCTTACATCGTTTGTCACGGTAAATTCTTAACCGTAACAATAGTATGTTGTCTTGTGTTTCATTAGGGAAACAGTAAATTTGTTGATGCTTTATTCCTAAGCTAGCAAAGTTATAGCTGTGTTAACATTGTGGTCCCCGTATTGGCAATGAGATGGGATACACCCACAACGTGTCAGTCATGTGACAATCATCATCCATTCAAATCTCATTCCTGTTAACAAACAGCGGGTACTGGGCTACCCATGAGTCACCATGACAAAGTTATCAAAACTCACCACATGTTTTCTGACTAGCACCTCGTAGCTTGTCACCATTGCGTCATTGTCAAACATGCTGTCATCTGCAGATATAAGTGTCAGTATATCATATTGGTGCCAACACTGTTTATCGTCTGCCACAAATACCAGGAAGAATTTGCAGTTATTTTCATCGGTTCTATCTGTAATGGCCCTTGCAGCCCCGCAAATATAGTTTGTTGTCTTTTTTCTTCAAAACTCGACTGCTGTTTGTGATCGCAAAAGATATTATTACTGTTTGTGGATACAGCATTTATATTCAGACTAATGTCCATATACATTCACATTCTCTCTGAATCATTTCACAGACATCAGAAACAATGGATTATTTTGTCATGTAATTTTAAAGAGGTTCCTGCAGCATACTAGTGTACAGGATAAATTTGACATAAGTAGTTCACTACAAAAAGGTACTAAAAAGTTAAGCACCACACTTTCTGTAATGGTTCACTTTTCTGTGAATACCGTAAATTTTGGTTTAGAATTTTACTGATTATGGGTAAAATCTAATCCTTATTAACACCTATGAAACTGTAACAGTTTGAATCCCTTCTGTAAAACAGCTTGTTGTCCACTCACTGAGAGCAATGGAGTTTCTGTGATGGAACTGTTGATCTATCGGGAACGCCAAGTCATCATCTACTTGGAGGGGTTCTGCACAGTCATCATCGTTGTCTCCTGGTGCCATTAATTCTGTCAACAATTACACAGATCTGGTAACTGACTTGAGTGAGTTTAACACCCCTTCCCGCTGTGGTCCAGTTATATCAGCTTATATCCAGTTATGACAGCTTAATGTTGGAAGACATTCGCAAGTAATACATGTCTCAGATGTTAACACTTTGGTGAAACCCATCAATCTGATGCTGACATGTCTAGAAACATCATTAAACCCACAATCACAAATTTCTGTAATGCACAAGGGAGGTAACTCTTTACCATGCATGACTGCAACTCCGACAACTGGGATATCTGTGAACATGTCTCTGGGAAATAATGGAGAGAAGACTTGCATGTTCACATTATTTTCTATAATTACTGTGGGGCTACCATTTTTATAAGTTATATGAACCTGGTGCCTCTTCCTCCGGTACAACTTCATCTTCTTCTTCGGTATGGTAGCCAGCTAACGCCTGCAAATAAAGTGGGTCAACAAACCGATCATAATTTTGTTTATAATGCTCAAGAACTAGAACTAGATCCATCCATTTTGCTTCAGTCTCAGCAAGTACCAGGTCTTATATCTATAGGTCAACAGATATAGAAACAAAAATATATATAAGTCAACTAGAACTTCTGAAAATGCACAACCCTAAATTATGACATATTCCTCACACCTAAATGTCATTGTCTGATTGTCTGAGCACTCTTCCATTATTTCAAATATGCCCTGCTTCTAAGCAAGTAACATTTCAATGTCCCACGCTGCTAAACTCATTTGGTACTTTGTGGTCATAATTCTTTTATCTCAAATAACACTGAATTATGTATGATGTATGGAAATTAAAACGGTTTTGCAAAAGCAAACTGATGGAAGGGAGATGACTCTACATCCGCGTCTGCAAAATCTAACAATGGCTACAAGAAGTTTTGTACCTGTGCTTCAAGCAATTCAAAATAAACATTGAGGTGTTCAGTAAGATAAATACGTTGTTCACTGGTCCCTTGAAGGGCTCAGGGATCATAAACAGACACCAAGGTAACATCATCCCACGTTCCCTGAGGGACCAGTGAACAACTTATTTTGTCCTTATGATATCTTAACAAGTGAGCACTTTTGCAAGGACTAGGGCAGTAGTGCCAATATCTATCACTGGGTATACTGTTCTTCATATCTGAATGTAACCCAAGCAGGACATCATGATCTGTTTCCCTACAGAGTACAGAACACCAAAACTGCATGTTTGTAAACAGGTCAGAACAGGTTCATAATTACTCTCCTACAAAAGCAAAACAGGTCATTGACTGTGTTTGGTGTTGCATGACAGTGAATGAAGAATCACTGTGAATTCAATGAATACAATGAATGAGGTCTAAATCTGACATGTGATACAGGAATTCACCATGGGACACATGCATGGTGTCATGGTATAAACTCATTATCGTTGGAACTGTTGCCAGCATATCAAAGACACATCACTGTGATTTCACCTAGTCATCACAATAACTGAGGTCTGAATCTGACATGTGATACAGGAATTCAACATAGGAAACATGCATGGTTCTGCTGGTACAGTTTTGTATGGATATCTCATAGTCTAAACTCATTATTCCCGTTGGTGTTGCATGCATATCAACGAAAAACCTCTATGATTCCACACAGCTGTCATAGTGAATGAGCTCTTAATCTTTCATGTTAGTCAAGAATACAACATGGGGCATATGCATGGTATAGTTTTGCATGGGCACATCTGACAGTATAAAATCTATTTGTGAAGTTGCAACTGACCATCATTTTTTTCTCTTCCTTCTCACTGGCCCTCCTCTTCATGAACTCCTCCCAGTAGATTGCCTCGAACTCACTCAACTGGTCTCGGATCTTCCGCTGGCCAGAGTCTGGGGCAATGTTCAGTCATTAGTTTTCTTGTACTTACAAACAACAATAGACAGAAACACAAAGAAACAAACAGACACAGACAGACAGACAGACAAAAGCATGTGCACGATACACAAAGGACACACATTTATAAACAGAAACATACAGTAACTCACAAAGTGAAATACTCAGAGACAACACCAATCACTAAAACACTTACAACACTACTGACAGACAGACAGACAGAAAGACACAGGAAGAGACACCCTACACGCCACACGCATACAGACAGACATCCAAACTGAGACATCAAACTCATTAACTATGATTACACGATGCCATTTAGAAAGTGGTCAAATGTAACATATGTCATATTTGGGATTTCACTTTCTTAGTAAAGTACAAATTCTAGTACTTTTTTTTCCGGTTGAGTCCCATTCGGGATTCGAACCCGCACCCTCAGAGTCAGGCACCTAATCGCCAGCACACAAAGTCAGCCGCCTAGCCCGCTCAGGAAACAGACACAGAGCACACACATAGACACACACAAAGGACACACATTCAGAGACAGAAAGATACACATACTCACAAAGTGAAATACTCAAAGACAATCATTGAAACACTATTGCAATTTCGTAATGGTAAAGTAACAGCAAGACACAGTATCCACTAACAATACACTTAATTACTAGATACTGTATCCCAGTGAAGGTCCAGGTTAAAACTGGTTTCAGCGGTCAGTGCTTATGTCAGTGTATCACAAGCAGTAAAAGCTTTCACAACCCAACAACACTCTAAATGAAGGAATAGCAGAAAGAGGGAACTTGTTTTGAATCCTACAGTCTAATTTTCTCACTCACCTCTGAAGTTCTCTCGGCAAATGAGTGGCTCTAAAGTTGTTTCTTTAACAGGCGTCTTCCGTTTCCTCTTCTTTGTTGTGTCTGCAGATTTGATTGGTATCCTAACTGACTTTCGAGCTGCAATGATACATTGATATTCTCTAAAAGTAAAAGCAATCATTTGTCCAACAACTCTTATTCTTCGCATTGGCATTTCCGTCTTCTTTACACAGTATCTTGCAACAGCGAACTGCTGGTAAGTATGTTTCAGACATTTTGATGACATGGAAACAATATACCACAAGATATTATGAGATCGATACTAAAATCAGCAGATCAAATCAAGTGACAAGAAGCAAATTGATGAGTCAATATTCATTACAACCACTGAAATGTTAGATAATGTACAGATATCGGCAGGTCGATACGGAGTGTCCTGCCACTCAAGCTTAAGGCAGATATTTACAGAATACTTACTTTTTGACAGAGCTTTAACCTTGTTCTTGTCCTCATCATATGGATCTGTGGACAGCCATGGATCTACAGTCTGAAATAGTGACCCATTTAGGTGGAAACTAGGAACACAAGAATGGCAACTGAAAATCTGGAGAACTCTTTTCTATCCCGAAATCTCAGGTCTCTTTTAGTTTTGTGGTTCTCACCATAAAAATAAAAATTATTGATGGTGATTTAGAAAATCTAAGTTCAATAACCATAAGCAAATGACAAGTTATTTCCGTATCGCAGAAACTGTATTGCATCAACAATGATGAAGGGCCTCCATGTTTTTCATATGGATCTGTAGGGTATGCTGGATATGAAACAAAGCAATTGTAATACAATTAACTCACTGGTTTTTGAGGAGCTACTGGTTCAACAATCTGCACCCTTCTCCTTTCTGACCTCCGCAAACCCTCCACTTCCTGGAATAACATAGGGAGAAAAAGTGAGTGAGAGACAGCGAGATTGGGTGAGACAGAGAGTATTGCTTAACATTGTATTTGCAATTTTGCAGCTGTTCGGGGCAAAGAGTCACGACCAAAAAGTGACCGGTATCATGAGCAACACTGATGTAATATGTCTGACACACTATAAACCAAGTTGAGACTGAGTGAACGAGTGATCAAACAAGTTTCCGGGTAATGGACTACAAGTGTAAAGTAGTACCAGTATTGTTGCATCTTTCATTGTGTTGATCAAGAGGAGCAGATAATCATAACAACTGTTCACCTCTGGAAACAATAATCAAATTGGTACACATACTCCTGGGGAATCACTTTTTTCATAAAACGTGTTAGATACCCTAAAAAAATCAAGATGGCAGCCATTTTTTCAAGATGGCGGCAACTGGATATACCAAAATATTGCATTTCACAAATAAGTTCCTGAAACTTTCAGTTACCTGATCCATTAATCATTCAGTTGATGGATTAACTCAGGTCTAGAGTACCATTACTTTAATTTCAATGTTCTCATTTTGTAGCATGTTATCATAAAGCATCAATTCTATGAACAATCACAACAGTAAGATTGAATGATATCAAGTTGGCAATGATGATAAGTCTGATTTGAAAACCACAGAAAAATAGTCACCTCTGGAGGAGCAAGAGGATCTGCATTGAAACTCGCACCAAGCGCATCACCGCCGTCGTTGTTGTCATCAAAGTCAACTGAAATGAGACATGTTCTACACTCATTGATTTAGTTCACATACAACAGTGGAAGCTGTACTTATCTGTACTGAAGAAAAAATACAGTTTAAACAGCATGCTGAATAGTAGAGTTGACGTTACATACGACTAGAACTGAACCAGTTGTATTTTGTCACATACATTGTTGTATCATGTAGTTCCCTCAGTTACTGTGGGAACACCTTGACTCAGTTCACTAAATACAAGAACAAGGGGTGTAGCTACCACTACAAAAGGAAGTCTTACACATGAGTCTTCTTAAAGATCACCATGAAAGTTGGGCAAACACTCAATGCTATATAAACATAAATCTTTGCAACTTATCAAGCGTACACGACAAACTGGCTTGCTATGTGCCTGATGAGTCCACCCATACTGACGTATGATCTAACTGTCTGTTTGTTGGCATCCTTGCACTTTCAATGCAGGATTAATTTGTGACAATACACATCTAGACAACTTCTCGCCACACTAGTGACACAGCACTGATTACTGTATACTACTAAAACATATTCCAGCTTCTCATTTCATGTGAAAATCTGGAATTGATAGCTGCCGGATTGTAGAACTTTTAAATGATGACAAATGTACTAGGCACTTGGACTGCAATGAACACAAAATGTGACAAATATGATATGTATCACGAATATTAGGTAACGAATATGAATAATTTTTCACAAGTACAATTTTGTACAGCAGTTTAGTGATTAATGCACAATACGGAACCCCCATGTTGACTGATAATTTCACATAGTAATAACTGGTGATCTGAAATGACACTCAAATTTGGTATGTAAAAGACTAATAGTTATAGTCCACATTACCATGCGCAGCCATTGTAAACTAACATGACTTGCACTACTGCAAGGCTGGTACATATTCAATTCTTGCATATCTCACTTTGAAAACAAACATAAGGGCTCAAGAAGAACATGCTCCGTTAAAAACTTGTAAATATTCATTCATATTCTGCCCTAGTGACCACAAATAACGGATTGAATTCCTGAAGGTCTTCAGTTCAATTTACTGAATATGCAAGTGTATGGGAACAACCTTACTAGCTACCGATTGGACTGAAAGTGTTGCTGGGGTTTACAACTTGTCAGATTGGACAGTTGATGGTTTTGACAGCTTCCACTGTATACGAAAAAATGCAATTTATGTGGATTTCAAGTCAAAGATACCTGAACTAAGATATTACATACACCATTCAGGGTATTGAAAACTGTAGGATTTAATAGCTAGATTTATCACCGTCATGTTATATTTTTGCAAATATTATTTTCCATCTGTCATGATGAATGATTTGGTTTTATCTATTCACCTTCTATAATTTGTTACCTCATGTTTCGTTTGTTAGTGGTTTGATGACACACTTGGCAATATGCAAGCTATGTGACAGTAGTCTGTAAATAATCAAACCTGGATCTGACAAATCAATAATCAGCAGCATGAGCATCGATGTGTCAATCAAGTCATCGAGCATGACCACCCAGTCATGTTAGTTGCGTCTTATTCTGCTTCACACAAACCCTTAAACATTACTATTCATGCTGTATTTATTTGAAACAAACACATTTAAAAGAACATGTCCATGCAAGATTTTGGCATAATAATTCTTGTTTATACTGAACAAAAACCAACACAACAAACACAAACAAAAAACCAAAACAAAACAAAAAAACATTGTGTTACCCGACATGTTCATGGGCATATCCTCCCCATTGTCAGCCGGAACATCACATGCTACCTCAGTCTGCATATCCACGTTGCCGTTGCACTCTTCTGTCAGTTTGGCTGCAGCTGCAAGAGAGACCAGACAAGATACAGAAGTGATAGGTATTTTGTATCACAATTTGCAGATGATGTTAATATTGTGACAACTGTTTCAATATATTCCCAGTGGGGTACAGATCATGGTGTACCTGGTTTTGTGGGTTGTACAGATCAGGGTGTACCTGGTTTAGTGGAATATACAGATAAGATACACTTAATGGGGTATACAGATCAAGGTTTATCTGGTTTAGTGGGATATACAGATTAAGTTGTATGTGGTACAGTGGGGTATACACATCAGGGTGTGCCTGGTTTAGTGGGGTATACAGATCAGGGTGTAGATGGTTAAGTGGGGTGTACAGATCAGGATTAACTGATTTGGTGGTGTATATAGATCACGGTGTAAATGGTTGACTTGACCTTTCACATACTATGATGAACCACAACAACCCTTAACATATTACAGTTCGCATGTACTAGAAACCCAGATCAAGTGTAAGAGGTACCAGGGGCGGAGAACTCTAAATCAAACTGAATACTAGTAAATCTGGTACCTGCTGTATTTATTACCAAATATCAATTACTAAAATATTGATAGTAACACATATTGCCTATGCATTGACAGTTTTTCGCTTCTACTATCTATTTATTGCTATCAGAGATTCAACAAATGCAATCCAATGCTAGTTTGATGCATTGTTACAGCCCTACCTGGCTTAGTAGGGTAGGGTGTTGACGAGGCCAGCAGTTTGAGTGACAGTTCTAGCAGGTTGAGGTGAGTCATATCCAGCAGCATGGAGCCGCAGGGATGTACGTAGCTTGTGTTCATTTTGAAATCATTTCGACTTGCCAACACCTCCCCAGTTTTACTGAAAGAGAGTGAGTGAATACTGTTTTATGCCACTTGTAGAAGGTTCTACCAATATCATGGCTGGGGACACAAGAGATGGGAGCAGGACACATTGTAACCATGTGACCAACTGACTAATGTTATACACTGTATCTTTTAATAACTTCTTTTCTATTTCACAACATATGTTATTAATATAAATGCTACATAAAAAATAGATTAGTGTCTTAAAACTAACACAAGTTGGAAAACATAGTGTTGCATGTAGATTTGATAGTAAACTAGGGTTGGGACGAGTGATTTTTCTGTTTTACCTCAATAGCGGGTTTTGCCCTTTCTCTCCGTCCTCCAGAGGGATGAGTGCGAGAGGGGTTTTGGGGATGGGTGCAATGGACTTGTCCAGGTAGTTGCTGCCCTCCTTCATGTCCACGTTCTTGTGTTCCTTGATGTCATCCAACGGCAGAAACTGAGACAAACATACAATAGTTACAGTCTAAGTAAGGGTTAGAATTGGTCTTCAGTAACTCATGCCTGTCATAAGAGGCAACAAATGGGAGTGGGTTGTCAGGCTTGCTGACTTCGTTGACACATGCCATCGTATCCTTGTTGCGTAAATCAGTGCTGATGATGTTGATCACTGGATAGTGTGGTCCAGATTTGATTTTTTACTGACTGCTGCCATACAGTTAGAATATTGCTAAGTTTGGTGTCAGACAACAAAACAACCATGTCAAGAGACCTTTAAGCTTTGCAGCATTCTGAAATTCCTCAGTTCCACAGAATGCAGTTATCCCTGCTCGAAGCAGAAATCAGTCACTTGCAAGTGTTTCACTTTCCGTGCTGAGTTGAACATAAGTTTTGTCTTTCAAAATTGCACAAATTTGTCAGATTAGTGAGACTCTTACAGATTGTAGATTTACCCTGGTCAAGTGCACTTCACAATTTGAACATGTGAATAAAAAGAGTCTTTGACTTGGGTTTTATGTTGCTTTTTAGCAATATTCCAGCAATATCATTACCGGGTACACCAGAAACAGACTTCACACTACCCATGAGCAGGGGTTCAAAATTTTTCTTAAAAGCCACTTGCCACAGAGCAAGTGAGCTCAAGAAAACAACTTGTCCTGACTCATTTTCCACTTGCCCTGATTTTATGGCACAATGTTTAATGTTAATACTTACTGGACTACTTATTGAAGAGTGATAAATTTCCAAGAATGATAGCTCTAAATTACTATTATTGTGAAATGTAGTAGCTACATTATGAGCACATATGAAATGAAATTCAAGTTTATTTGCAGTTTGAAATCGTAAGTGGAAGTTATCTAGTTGTCCACAGACAAGTAAGATACCATTATTTGATTGCCCGAAATGAAAACTGACTTGTCATAGCCGAGAAGTGGCTATAAATAGTAATGTTTCGGTGCCATAACTATTAAAAATGTAGAAGAAAATGGGGTGACATATTTATGCTTATAATGTTTGTTGATTTATTTCTCAAAAACTGAGATGCACGTTACACTAACTCAGTTGCACTTTTCTAATAGTGGGTTGCACCAGTGCTAGTAACGAAGCACTAAATCGAGCCGAGCAAGGGAGATAACAAAATTATTGGACTGAGCCATAGATGCACCCAGGGTATAAGGGAGATTTATCGGATCGAATACCTTTGAGAATGAAGAAACGCAGGCTTCCTGAAAAGTCATTATTTGTAATGTTCTTCAAATGATCAGTCCAAATGATTATTTCAGGCGTTTGTGACATGGTACAAAGGACACAAGTCATCTGTTAAACAGTTTACATTCCAAGAAATGATAAACTTGTGTCAGTACACTTTGAAAAAAAAACAAAACCACTATGGACAACACAGATTTATACCCACCTCCTCATCTTCATCTTGAGGAAACTGGGCATCATTGTCATTCCCGTCTTTGTCAACTGACGATGGCTTCTGGGCGTGTCTTGAAGAAAAAAACCAACAGTTCTCAATAAATGGTGACCTATGCCTTTTGTACAATCTTCATGCAAACAGAAAACATTTTCAGTGTGTTTCTATTCAAAAATGAATATGGTGGAACTTACTTCTTGTTGGCGAGAAGATCCAGGACTTGATACACCAGAGTATATAGATACTCCACCTGAAATGATGAGTATATGATGAGCAGAGCAGAGCAGAGCAGATGAGTCGAGCAGACAAGACAAGTAAAGCTGGGAGCAGTGGATAGAAGCAGAGCAGGGTAGAGGAATAGTGGACGGAGATGAAGTGGAGAAGAACTGGAGTAGAAAGCTGGATAGGAGTGGTGGAGAAGAAAGGAGCAGAGTGGAAAAACGGAATGGTGGAGAAAAATGAAGCAGAGCAGTGAAGAGGAGTGGTGATGTCTTAGAAAGGAGCTGGGTGCTGTACAGTGCAGTGCAATGCAGTGCAGAAGGGAAGAGTGGTGTATTGAGAAGAGTACAGCAGAGCAGAAGAGGAGTGCGGTATACTGAGAAGAGTACAGCAGAGCAGAAGAGGAGTGCGGTATACTGAGAAGAGTAGAGCAGAGCAGAAGAGGAGTGCGGTATACTGAGAAGAGTAGAGCAGAGCAGAAGAGGAGTGCAGAGGTGGAGCAGAGGAGTGGAGCAGAGAAGTGCAGCAAGGGAGACAAGCAGAATGACATCAGCAACCTCCTGCTCTCCAGAAAGACACATGAGCTAGACATGGTGGTGTGTAGTCCTGTACATAGAGCTCAGACACGATCAGTTGAAGTTAAGCAATGGCAAACTTGGACAGTCCTTGGATGGGTGAACGTGTTTGGCAGTTTGACTCTTGAGAGTCCCTAGGACTTCAGTTCTGCCCCACAACAAAGCACACGTGATTCATATAGTCTCACCTTAGGCAAGTGAGTTTGTTAAGAAATTGCCTCTTCACCCGTCAGAAAATGGGTACCTGGTTGGGTAATCATGAGAACATATCCTTCTAGCACCTAACAGGCAGGGAAACAGTACCTCAACAGATATCATCATGCATCAACCATATTTGTTAACAGGTGAAGGTGTTCTACTAAATATAAATATCTGGGCAGAATTCAGAGATCTTGACTGTGTAGAGCTGACAGTAAGAAGTTTACAGTTAAGAATTAGCAGGTCCCAACATCATTCGAGAAATCACTATCATAAACATCATAATTAATAATTTGATGTACAGAGTGAACAGAATATGTGTAGATGATATTTTTCAAGATATGTTAAAGTCACCTTCTTGCTGTACACACAAGCTGAGCCTTGAATGAGCAGAGCAGCCTCCGCAAAGTTCATTGTTGTGTGACCATCATCAAACGTAACCTGGATCTTCTCAAGCTTTAAACAGAACAAAAGAGATAAAGTGTCTTAATAATAAATGAATGACATGTGAACTGAAATGGAAGACATTGCCATTGTGAGCTAAGAAGTCCTATGTTGTCTGTGATCAGATGTAATGTACTAGTAGTATTAGTACTACAGACTTGCTCCAACGATCACGTTATAGTCTACTGAGCAGGGCGGTTGTAGCTATGCGCAGAATCAATTTCATTATCAAGTGCACATGCCTACATCTGCTCTCCCTTTCACAAACTAACTGGATTTGCTCATTGCTGTGCACTTCCTACTTCTCGAAAACGCATTCTCTGCTTCAGTGAAACTTATCCTTGTTTGCCAGGAGCAGGTGCAGCAGTATAAAAAATGCTGAAAAATGTTTTTTGGGAGAATGCTGAATTTGAATGGAACATGATGTCACCTATTTGAATTCTCGCTATCATAAAAAATAGATTTGATAAGTGATATTTCTTCATTTTTGATAACTGTCGAGTATGCTGTCTTTTAGCATGTTTAGTGGCATTTAGAACTTGTTGTAGATGACAAAGATATTTTACAGACTACAGATCCCTTCATCGGGTGAAATAAAAAGAATATGGAATCTTAATCCATAAAATATCTTGGTCAACTCTGGTGTTATTATCGAAAACATAAAATCCAATCCTTGTCAAGATGACATGGAGTAACTTGTTGGTGCAGCATTTTACTTTTTTTAGAAGTTGGGTAGCAGTAATGGCCAATTCTATGGACAACTTTCGTTTACCTTGTGCGTGATGTTTTGAGACAGAATATTGTACATTTGTCAAGCAAAAATTAAACATGAAGCAGGGATCACGAAAGACAGGGACCATGGGCCATTTTGCACATTAGAATGAAAAATGGCCTATTAAACTTTTGAAGTTTACTATTGATACAAAATTACAAGGGCAATGGTGCATTCTAAATTCAGAAAAATGAAAAGAATATCACAGGAGACACCTGAAATGAGCTTCACACTTTGTAAGCAAACAATTTAACCACAATGCTACTCTACTAAATGATGAACAGTCCCTACCACCCTTACGCAACCAGTTACTTAGAAATCTGTATCAGGGCTTCAATTTTTTTGTTTAAAAGCAGCTTGCCACAGGGCAAGTGACTTCAAGAAAGAAACTTGTCCTGATCAATTTTCCACTTGCCTTTATGACACAATGTGTGATGTTAATGTTTACTGGACTATTCATTGAACAGTGATACATTTCAAAGAATGATAGCTCTAAATTACTATCACTGCGAAACATAATGGCTACATTATGAACAGATATGAAATGAAATTCATGTTTATTTGCAGTTTGAAACCATAAGTGGAAATTATCTAGTAGTCCACGGATAAATAAGATACCATTATTTGATTGCGTGAAATGAAAACTGACTTGTCCCGGGCATCAGGATATTCGATTTTTGAACCTGTTTCTTGTTGATGATGTCAATAATTATGGGTTCTCACCTCATCCAGGTAGTCTTCTAGGTAACTGCATATGTTTATATCCCAGTTCTTGGTCAAGTCCCGGATAGGTTGTATAAGATGACCAAATCGCTGTTCAAGGTCAGTCTGACTGCCTGATAGAGCCATCGTCAGTCACTGGAATGAGGCCATGAATGCTTAGTACACACCTGTGAGAATATTTGTTTCTAAAATCTTCACAAACGGACATTCCAAGAGGGGTTCCTTTTATGTGAGATGGAATCAGCATCAATTCAGTACTATTACACCTCCATGTTTTGGGGTTAAGGGCAATGAGGTAAAAAGATTTCTTATTACATAGGAAATCTGGACCTTTTTTTATTAATATTATTACTATAGGATATTTATAAGGCACACAGTCAGGCAACTTGAACATGCTTAAGGCACTGGTATTTTTTCCTTGATCATTGGATGTCAATCTCAACGTACATTCTATATTAGCAGTCTCAACTGCCTAAGGATCATTCAACTCTTGCAGCCACTAGGTGCACTGGATGTGTACTGGATGTCTTTCATACACATAATTTCACAGTCAGTTACTAGTCCATGAAAAACATGCAGTGGGCATTAAATCATAGAAAATATCTCACAGGGTGTTCCACATCTTGAATAACAACTAAGCTGTATTAAATCTGTCAACAGACTGAATAGTATTACAATTTGTTCTGGAAACCTGCAGACTCAGAACGTTTGAACAGCTGTTTATATGGAACTTCAATAATCATCTGTTGAAATGTTTGCTAAAATAAAAATCATGTTACTCCAGGTGATACTCTATCCAATTAGATGTTGATCGCATAAGCAGTGATGTAACCTATTTGTTACATGTTACTGACATCTGTCAATCAAAAAATCACGGACACTTTTTCATGCACCGTTATGAACAGTCAACAGAAAACTGAAATTATTGCATTTGTGGGATCGTTTGATTTAGGCTGTTAGCCGGGGATGAAAGCTCGCAATTCGGGACATGTGCAAGAACACATCCATTCGTAAACTTTCTGAAAGATATATAATTACCAGATAACAGCACCGGTGTTTACTTCACGGAAGTTACCATTTGTAAAATCCCGCGCGCTTGCTTAAAATGTGCAGATAGTAGACTATATTTCATTGGTCCAACTTTATAGAATTCCCCAAGTAAGCTGAATTTCAGCCAATCAACAATCTTGTTATCGTTCCGATCGGACCAAAACAATCTTGTATATATCACTCCTCTGGGATTCCCAATAAGGAAAAACAAATCTTACAAATTTTGAAATTCACAACTCACAACAGCATACATTTACAATACACTAAATGAATTGCACCCAATAAGCTTTGTAAAACATACACCGACGCATTCATCGCTGTGTATGCCAGTCGCAGTATTGAACTATTTCGTTGATCGAAAGACTATCCTGTATTGTAAAGCGGTGCTCACGTTGTTCCGGTTCAAGGACAACAAGTGCACGTTCTCATATTAGATTATCAGTGATCAGCTAAACTATTCGCTGTAGCTGTGAAAATGGGGGATATGAGCGAAACCAGGAATGCTTTTTTGTGGTGCATGTCAGTCATATACCTGTTTGCCTTTTCATCGCTTTATGTGCAAATACCAGGTAAATTGCCGGCTCTGTTGTGAATGTGTTTTGCATTTAAAGATGATTTGGAGTGAACCAAAGTTTAACTGGTAAATTTTCTAATGGAAGTTTGCATACCTGTAGACAGAGTGCATTAATTCCTTTCAGGATTAACTTTTTGTCAGAATGCCAATGTGTAATTCGATCGTATCAAATAACCGTTAGAGAAGCATTATAACTATGTACGAGTCGTTTAAATGGCCACTAATTTAATGTTGTTACAGTTTAGGGAGATTTTTGTGGGTTTTAAATCATGCATGAAATGATTTCCGATGTGACGTCACACATTTACTTCATGCATGAGTCAGATCTCAAGCCAAAACAACAGTAGTTATAGAACAGCTGAGCCAACACAGTGGAGAGCGTTTTGGCCTGTGCTCCTTTTGGAGGCTAACTTCGAGAGAAACTACTGTGCTTTCTTATGAACGACTTTTAATACTTTCTGTTGGATTGGATTAGAAAGGCAATCAACTAATAACTCTCCAACCTTTAAGTGCTTTACATGAAGCACAGTATCTTGTCACATTTAGATGAACCTGTCATGAAAACTGAAATGTTTAATTTTCATAGACAAAATGGAAACACGCCCATATCCCAGCTTAAGTTCGATATTCTAAATATATATTCATCATCTGATAAGGATGGGATTTAACACATTTCTTTAATTGTATCTGGAAAATATTGAAAGACATGCAACTTCTAAAAGTACCACTCATTGAAGACAAAAAGCACAGAGCTGAAATATGTTTGTTTAATGTGTAAATATGTTGTGGTTACGTCACTTTCACAGTTGTTGTAGCTTTCACAGTTGTAGTAGCATAAAGGGGAGGCGGGGTAGCCTAGTGGATGAAGCAATGGCTTGTCACGGCCGAAGATCCGGGTTCGATTCCCAACATGGGTACTATGTGTGAAACCTCTTTCACCCTGTCGTAATATTGCTGGAATACTGCTAAGTCGACTTAAAACCTTACTCACTCATTGTTGTAGTGTAACTGTATTCTATATTTTTGTGCAAAACTATAAATAAAACGCAGCCAAGGGCATGCATTAAGTCTGGCCTTAATTCTGAATAACAGGGCTTGTTTACAAAGGAGAAATGTCTGATCATGTTGGTTTACTGGGGCAGAATCTTTGAATATACTAGTCCTTTAAGGATACACTTTCAATTTCTTGCATTTTGCATAGTTTCTAAATGACTTTGTAAACTGAACTCTGATATCAGTATTCTTGCTACTAGACAGACATATGGTCACTGAAAGGAAATATTTTACAGAACAGTCCTTAAATTAGCATAATAAAGCTAAATAAAGATCATCCATTAGAAAAGTGCAGTAGTTTGGTCATTCAAGGGCAGCATGTAATGTTACAATTCTATATCAAGAAAATAAAATGTTCAGGAAATGATTTATTTTCTTGATATGTAATTCACCCGGGATCTAAGCTTGCTTTTAGTTTGATCTGAATTACACCAGTGATTTATACAATGAGTAACTACGCTTAATTCAGGGGGATACTTGCCAAGGGGACATACTGAAGAAACTTAAAATATGCACTTTTCAACAGTTTAGTTTATTAAACTTTGCAAGTATCCATATTACTTTTTGTTCATGCACTGTGTATTTTTGTCTTGTTTTTGTCTTCAGGCTTGTATGGTGATAATGGAATACTTCCTGCCCGTTTGGTTTTGAACACAGGTAAGATCATCAGATAATCTGGATAAATGATGACAATTTTTTCTTAATTGGATGATTCAGTTTCACTTTGAATAATCAGAGTTCAGAATTATGCTTGAAAGTCTATTTGTACCCTTATTATGTAGCACAAGTAGTCAAGCAAATTTTGTAATAAATTATCAGTTTCACCAGTTCTCTAAAGTTTGTTGTATTTCTTTTTAACTCAGGATAATGGAGAGTTGTGAAGACTGTATAATTATTAGTTTACATTGACAGCTTAAGACTGTGAGATATTTAAAGAATTAAAAAGTGGTATTTGTTGTTACCCTGCCTGGTACTGAGCATTACAAAGTCAATCAAACAATTCAGATTCAGAAGGACCCTGAAGGTCCGTGGTAGAATAGGTCTTCAACAACCCATCTTTGCCACAAGAGGTGACTATGCTTGTCAGAAGCGGTGACTAACGGAAACGGGTGGTCAGGCTTGCTGGCTCAGATGACACATGTCACTGCTTCCTAGCAGATTGATGCTCATGCTGTTGATCACTGGATTGTCTGGTCCTAACAGACATGGGCTAGCACACATGGAATAACCCACATAGAATAACACACATGAGCTCACACATGAACTAAGACATGGATTCATACACATGAACTAACACACATGGAATAACACACGTGAACTAACACACATGGACTAGCACACATGGGCTCACACATGAACTAAGACACATAGATTCACACACATGAAGTAACAGATATGAACTGGCATATATGGACTAACAAACACGAACTGGCATATATGGACTCACACACATTAACTCACATGGACTAACATTAACTAACACACATGGAATAACACATCAACTAACACATGTACACATACACATGAACTAGTACACATGTACTCACACATGTGACATAACACACATGCACTTTCACTCATGACCTAACACATGAACTAACACACAAGCTAACACACACAGACTCTCACACCGGTAAGCACATGTGTAAGCACACACATGATCTCGCACACATTGGTTCACACATGCACAGATGCTGCTACGGCAGCACAATAATCTTAAATGTAACACTTAGGTATTTTTCCGTTTCTCCTCACCTCTGCTGACCCTGGTGTTTTCTGTTTTAGAGGCAAACTCATGGCAGGAGTTGTTGGAAGGCCAGCCTACCTTGCTCAAGCTGACCCCAAAGCTTGGCCTCTCCATACAGAGCGGGATGGACCTGCTGTGTCTCGGGGGCATCCTCATCTCCTTCTTCTGCATGGTATCACAACGTATGCGTGATGTTGTGTCCTTTACCTTGCTGTGGATGCTCTACCTCTCCCTGTACCAGGTATGGCTGTCTGGTTACCGAGTTGCCAGAGTAAACTGGTTCTGGGCTAGAGCTTGGTTTACATTGACAGTTGTGAGACAAGGATGTAGTTAGACTAAATGACTTGGTTGAGTTCATGGTGAGATGTTCATAATTTCAACCATTGGTTTACAAGATCCAGTTCATTTACTGACAGGCTACATCATCCCATGTATGTAGTTCATACATTGCCCAATGTGACATTAAGCAACACAACCTGTGAAGATCAGGGTTACAGTTGGTCTTCAGCAACCCATTCTTGTCGTAAGATCAAGGTGGTCAGACTCATTGACTTGGTTGACACATGTAGGGACAACTAACAAGATTGAGGAGTCATGATTGCTGACTTCACAGACACATGTCATCAGTTCCAAACTGCATAGACTGATGTTTATGATGCTGGTTTCAATTTACAAACAATATTGCTGGAATATTGGCTGAGTATGGCGTTACACAATAACCAAACCAAACCATAAGCAGCAAGTGGATCTGATTAGGCTTTACTGTTGGTCATGTTGATTGTTGTTTGGTCAGTGTGTTTGTTAACAAGGTTTATTTATTTGTTTTAGGTGGGCCAGACCTTCCTGTGGTTCCAGTGGTGAGTAGGACTTATGACAAATTTCTGTTGTACTGCCCGAAATAATGTCAACTACTTAGCCCACAGCAAATGCAGGTTGACTATACTAACTTGTTCAGGCAAGAATGGTTCAGACAGGATTCTGCTTCTAATGATAAAGAACGAGTTATTCACTCTACTTTGCTTTGCTTTACAAGTTATGAAGTTGTGTAGGTGAATGGCAACCAGTCCATATTTTAAGAATGTGTTTCCTTGATTACAAGAATATTATCCTTGCATGTACTTAAGGTGTCTCATGTTCAGAATAAACATATAAAAGGTCCTAAGACCCCCATATCAAAAGTTTCGTGCTTTGAATTTATTTCAAGCATACTCACTCTCGGAATTTTTTGAACAGACACATTTTCACCAAAAACAATTTTAGAAATTGGTGGCAGGGTTTTCATAATCTTCTCATCAATTCCAGGGACATCTTGCTACTAGAGGCTGGCTTCCTCACCATTATAGTAGCACCATTCAACTTCCAGCTGTTCCGATCTCGTAGTCCTCCGCAGCATCAACATGACTCAATCACTATGTGGCTTCTCAAGTGGCTCCTCTTCCGTCTTATGTTTGCCTCTGGCATTGTCAAACTCACCAGTCAGTGCCCCACCTGGTGGGGACTCACCGGTAAGGGGACATCACTCCAACCAAAAATCCCCATGCCTGTAAACGTGCCATAGATGATGACAGATATGACAGATGATAGTTACTACCCCTGAATGTGTAATGAGAATTTCAGATGAATATTTTGATTGAAAAGATTCTTTGTGAATTATTTGTGACTATATACTTAATGGTTAAAGATGAAAATTTCTGTCCTGTCCTTTGCTTTCCTGGTGACCCATGTTGTGAAAAATGATTCAAATGTCTGCAGCGTCCATTTTGGCTGGTACATGGCTCAGTCAGTAACTGGTTAGCTGAATTATGTCCCTTGGTTGTGCCAGAAACTGCTGATTGTTTTGTTTAATTAATCAATGTATGAGAATGCAAAAAGAGATTAACATTTTCTGTTTTATTTCCAGCCTTGAATCATCATTTTGAATCCCAGGTAAGTTTCTGTTTGCTAGTAAATCTCCATTTTGTGTCTTTTACATGTCACTACGTTAAACATGTCAGTTTACATGCATCAGTAACTTAGTGTTCGTCTAAGGAAGAAGCTGGAGTCATTGAAACATTGTTATAAAATACATGGTGTATTTGTTATCAATAAGGCTTTCTTTGAAGTTAGAACCCTTTTACTGTTCTCAGCCATGCCATTTTCTTCTTCAAATCGCCATTTTCTTCTTCAACAGTGTATTCCAACCTCCCCGCCCCACCCCATGGCAATGTTTACTTTCAAGGTTGCTCTGAGAAAAGTATACAGGATACTAAACAACCTTCCATGTTATACCATTTTTATTAAACAAGTTAATGATTCGGTACCAAACAAGGGAAAGCGAGTTTGATACAAAATCTTTAAGTTTAACGAGTTTAATAAATAATGGTATTTCACAGAAGCGAGTTTAGTATTCTGTTTATTACTCGCAAACATAAATTGATGGAAACTGCATCAAATTGCCTACACTGTGAGGACTCACAACAAGGTCTAGTTAAATTGCGACAGCGACATGAGCATTGTGACATAACAACTTTGAACCGTTTTGACGTTATACGTCAAGCAGTATGACACAAGTGTAACATTGCCGTAAAAATATTACACTGCAGTATCTTCCACAGGCGAGTAATAAATTGATACATTTTTTCTTCTACAGTGCATTCCAACACCTCTTGCTTGGTACTGGCATCAATTTCCAACATGGTTCCTGAAGCTTAGTGTCGTGGCAACATTTGTTATCGAGATTGCTGTACCCTTCCTCTTCTTCGCACCAGTCAGGTCACTCCGTGTTGTCGCCTTCTATGCTCAGGTAAGTCTGCCATTTGACAAGGAATGTACGAGCCGATACAGTGATGTTGTCATTGTCTGTGGGAACGAATGTTTGGGTTTTTTGTTTAAAGTTGAGCGGAGTGAAATTTCAGCTATGTGATAGGATTCTGTAAGTCATGAAAATGGACTATACAGTTTAGGGGTCGATGTTATGAGCATTGATACATTGGCAGTTGGGATGTGTGCATCATCAGCAACCCATGCCTGTAGCCAGGACTAGGTGTCTGCCTGGTGGACACAAATGATACATGTCAGTGTATCCCATTTTTATGCTCATGCTGTTGATCGCTGGATTGTCTCGTGCGGGGATGAATATTTACTGACTGCTGCCATATAGGTGGAATATTGCTGAGTGTAGCGTAAAACTAAACTCACTCAGTAAACAAACATGTATAACCCATTTTTCCTTTCATCCTTTCACCGATATATGTAGTAAAAAATATTTAACACATTGCATGATATATTATGTGATTATTTTAATATGTCATTTAAATGACAATAAATAATAACAAAAAGTCAAATATGAACGACATGCACAGATAAAATTGAGATCATGGAATAACATCATGTGACGTCTCACTTTTCAAGATTTGCACTTAGGTTTGAAAAGTGACAACCATCTTGATTGGTCAAAATAAATGATATTAAAGTTCCTTTTTGGGGGGTTCTAATTTCATTATTTATTGCATGAGATTAAGAGCTCAACACACCTACAGATATAAACACTAAACAATGCATGTAACAATATTCTTATATACTGAACAACAACAAGATTATGGATGTTTGTAGTGAAGAATAAACACACAATTTCATATGAAAATATCCCAGAAACATGAGTCCAAACAATTTGTTACATATTCTGTGAATGCTGGAAGCTTTTGATTGCTGAAAAAAGATAACATTCATTAAGTTTAGATAGATGTGTTACTTGATGCTTTTAAAAGGAAACTGCTTATACATCAGAAACATGTATCACAATTCGTATGAATACAAAACCTCTCTTATATCAAAGCCAGAAAGTCTTTGGTGTTATTACTGAAAGTAATTTTCAGATTTTCAACAGAAGTCTTCTTCACTATTAATTGTAAGTTGTGCAGGTACCAGTAATAGTATCTTGCCCTGTGTGCATGTACTCAAGGCATTAAAACCTCCCTTTTGTCCTATCTTAACAGCTTGTATTGTGTAATATCATTGCGTAATTTGACAAGCATAGTTATCCATTGTGTGTGTCCAATCATGGGCTGAATTGAATATCACATTGAATCAATTTTTGCATGAATCATTCCACCTGTTACATGGAACGTAAACTATTACCCTGAAGAAATCAATATATCACAGAGTAGCTTATTGGAGCTGGTTTGAAGAGCAGACATCTGCAGGTTCATTTGTTTATGTCAGGGCTTCACAAAAACGATTACAACACATCCAGCTTTCCACAGTGAATTAACATGCATATTAATTAAGCTGCTGTACTTTGTGTGTACTATTGTCATAGTAACAATGAACCGCTTGCACAGAATAATGTTTTCAAATATGTCACCATATAAGTTTGACACTTTAAGTAGGAGCTTGTTAGGGGCACATGTATGAATCTGTAGTCAAATGAATTGATTTTCCAGAAGTGGAGGATCTTGACCAACAGGGTCATGACCGATACATATTTCCATGTTGTTGATGTTCCATGATGTTGTCTCAACATCAACAGTAACGTCCAGCTGACACAGAGGGTCCGATATGTAGCTCTGAAGGAAATATTTCAATACTGAACAGTAGCTACAAACAGATACACTCAAAATCAATTTCTTAAAAGCTCCTAAGTGAATCCAAACATAGCACTATGGTTATCAAGAGTTGTCTCCCTTTAATGCTCCCGACGACAATCCACACTCTAGTCAGTTACAACTGAATACTGCAATGCCTACTTCACACATTTCACTTTTCAGCCTTTGCTGGAAATTAGTTAGAATGGCTGAACTTTATCTGTCAGTTTCTAGTCCCATAGTGCTCCACTGACGTAGTTTATATGTCTGCTGACACATTAGGCAGAAGAAGAGTAATCATGCAGTTGGTGATTGCTGTGTTCCTCATCTCCCATCATGCATCTGGTTCAAGGTAGAAATGTTCTCCCAACATGTTAACCAAACTTGGCTTTTCATTCTTTTCAACACCTGTCAACCAAGTGTTCAGGATAGTTTCTAAGGAAATGTTCCGCGGGCAATGTTTAATATATTCCAGTGGTTCTTTTGTGACTCAACAATGGTGTTCACATGCCTCTCTAAACCTCTGGAGTCTTGGTCAGTTCAAACTGCACTGTTGGTGATTTGGCCACGAAGGAGAGGAACCTCATGTTTTTCATGGGAATGTCAAGTGTCCAGTAGAGACCAGGGTATCGGATCAGCATACTGTTGATCACCTGTACAAACTCCTTCATCAGCTCTTCAATGGCTGAGAATTCCAACCCCCGAACAAAGATTTTGACCAATTGTCCTTTTCCATGTTTGTATTTCCTCATTAGCACTTGTTCATTGTAGGCAGTTGCAAAAACTGCATCAGACCAGTCAGTGCGAGACAGAACCAGATCTTGGATAGATGCACTCATTTTCTGGAAGAGTCCAACAGGGAAAAATAGGGGGAAGCTGTATATTACAGTTAACTCTTTCTCGTTGTGTAGTGGAACTTCCCGCCACAGTTCACCCAAATCTTTGTCACAGGTGTCAGTGTTGTACCATGGGAGAACCATCAATGGTCGACAGAACAAACGGCATGATGGGATGTCTGGCTCGGGCACAGCATAGCAGAGGTCAAGCAGTGGTAGCAGCTCTAGCAAGTCCTCTATAATGAGATTGTCCATCTTTTGGTAAAACCAGAAACTGTTAAGAAGAGGCCTACATACTTGACCATATATGTGGAAAGAATCACGAACTTCCATGAATTCTTCTGCAGTAAGTCCTCCTTTACTGCTGAAGATTTTATTTTTACTGAAGTCCATGAATTCTGTGATATCATGTCTGTATAGGGAAGCCAAAATGTCAACAAGTTTGAGAGGACAGTGAAACACAATTTCAGACAGTCCAGTAACATCCTCGTACCACAACACGTCCCCAACGTCATGAAGGTAGTGCATGCAATCCCTCAGTTCCTTACCCTGCAACCTGAAGATCTCTGCCATGTCCTCAACTTCATCCCAGAGAAGGTACAAGGACCTCTTCTTCTTCAAAGTGCTAGATAGCCGGCTCCAGTGACCTGGAATGTTCCGTTGGGCATGAGGAAATAGATCCTTGTCAATAGCCAGATGCTCAATCTCATCCACAAGGTCATCGATTCCTTCAAGAGAGTCTGAGGAACTGATCACAGATACATCTGGGAGAATCCGCACTGGGCATCCGAGTACCTCCTCCAGCTTGTTCTGACGGACACTGAGAAGCTTCAAGGCTGCTTCTGCCACGTCATTGGCAGGATCTGATGAAGTCCTGTTCAGTGTCTTTTCAACTCTGGCCTTTTCACTGAGAACTCTGTTCAGTTCATCATTGACACTTTTCCTGTAATTTTTTAGTTGATTTTGAGCTGTATTTACTACATAACGTGCATATGTATTTTCTGCGGGTGTATTTGTCACTGGTCTTCCTGAAACTCTGTCTACATCCTTTTCAGAGTCCTTCTGATCTTGACCAGCTGTGGCTTCCTGACTGGAACCTTCAGCTTCTTTGACGGGTTTGCTCTCTGCAATAGGTTCTAGAGTCTCTGAGTCTGCTGCAGGAGTCTCTGTTTCTGGAACCTCAGGTTTGACTGATTCATCTGTTTTTGCATTTTCATTGGCTTCATCTTCTCTGACAATATTGTCTATGATGATGACATCTTCTTTGATGGATTGATCTTCCTTGTTACCAGTTTCTTCTGTGGGTAGTTCCTCAGGCTCAGATTTGTGTTTCTTCTCTTGGTCAAGGAGTTGTGTTGCCTGTAGAAGGTCACACTGCGATGCTATTATCTTGACCACCGCACCTGGAGCCTGTGTATTGAGCAGATCAATCCACTGCCCAATTGCTGTATCATAGTTTTCCTCTGTAAAACTAGCACAGTTGTAGACCAGAAGAACTAGAGCCTTTGAGTCTAGGAAGAGTGGTGTTGTAATCATATAGGTGTCATCGCCTCCGAAGTCATAAAGCATAAACTCAACATTATTGTCAGTCTTCCACAACATTGTCTGTAAGACTCGGGTTCGGTCTGCAAGACCTTCAGTCAAACTGGACTTCTTGAGAGCCAGTAAATTGGCCAGACAGGTCTTTCCAGACTGACTAGCACCCAGGAGAAGGATCTTCTGCCTCTGAAGGTTCTCTGTCTTGATGATGGCCAACTTTTTAAGGTAGTCATAGATGTGTTCTGGTTTCTCTGTCCTCCACACTTGAGGTGGAGGCTGTTCCAGTGGATTCTTATACAGCCAGAGTCCGTACTTCTTGTACTTCCTGTATGAGTGAGCGACCGTCAGCTTGCTCAGTTGGTACAGCTTCATAGGCAACTGTCGGATTGAATTGCCAGTCAAATCCAGAGTTTCTAGTTCAGTGAGATCACAGATCTCATTAGGTAATGACTGAATGTCATTTTGAGCAAGTATCAATGTCTTCAGCTTGAAAAGTCCTCGAATCTCTGGAGGCAGACGGCGAATTCTGTTTCCAGACATGTTCAGTTCCTCGAGGTTACCAAGAAGTCCTATTGTTGGAGGAACTTTCTCAAACATATTTTGGCTCACTCTTAGTATTTGGAGACTTCTTAGGCGTCCAATGTCCTCTGGGAGGTTCAGCATGAGGTTGTTGGACAGGTCCAGCACTGACAGATACTTCAGATTGTAGATAGACGTTGGAATTGTTTGTAAAAAGTTTTTGCACAGATAGAATTCCTTCAAAGCAAGGTTGTAAACATCAGGCAAGTTGTTCAGTTTTGTACTTTCAAGGTCAAGGCATTCAAGGGAAGGTAATTCAAACACTACAACTGGTATATGCTCGGATTTAATTTGTCCTTTTCTGAGCAGATTTTCCATATAGTCATCAACAACACCACAAAAACTTCTGTAGTTGATGGCCATTATTCGTAACTTTGGCATCTCGGGCAAGGTTTCAGGCAGACTCTCGATAGAGTTGCCCCACAGTAGAATTTCCTCCAGATCCTGGCAGAAAGCAATTTCTGGAGGCAGTGATGAAATGTTCGTCTGTTGGAGATTGAGACGCTGAAGCTGAGTCAGATTTCCGATGTCAGGAAGAAGAATGTTGATTTTGTTTCGACTGATGTCAAGGTATCGGAGACTGACGAGCCGCCATATTGCTGGAGGGATGAATGGCAGGTTGCATTCAGAGATCTTCAGCTCCTCAAGTCCGGTCAGCTGCTCCATCTCAGATGGCAGCCCGCCGAAGTCTTGAGGGCTAGTGCAGCGAATGCCGTTACGGCTGATGTCCAATTTAGTCAGGTGAGTCAGACGTCTTATGTCCAGGGGGAGTGATCGCAAGTTGTTGGATGCCAGACAAAGTTCTCCTATATCTGGAGCTGGAAACAAGAAATAACAGTGTAAAAGGAAATAATTATATTCTGGCTTCATGGATGAAAACTGGTTCAGTAGAAGTAGGACAGTGTTCTTTGGATGTTTCTTGACAATTATCTAGTTTTAGTAGGATAAGGATTGATACAAAGCAGTTTGTGTATAAGTAGGGAAGTCTTTATCCAAAACTTAATATTTAATTGTTAAGAGTATGTGGGTATCTATTTTAAAAAGATCTGAAACAGCACAATGCTCGGTTCATTATATAACAGTGAAATAAAATTTTCATAAATTGAACACTAAAGAGACCTCATATCATCAAGGACTGTCATGGTAACTGTAACAGTTGACAGAATTGAAACTAGAGGTTGGTAGGTAGCTATGGCACGCCTGTTACCATGGTTACCTGCATGTACTCAGAAATCTTTTTATGGTTACCTGTCAACAATGAAGCAGGCACAGACGTCATTCCCTGTCCTGACATATCCACAACCTTCAAGCCCTTCTCGGTCAGGTCAGGGGTCTTCTGGGGGGCTGCTTTCTGGTTCTTCAGTGATGATGACTTTCGGCTTGGTGGAGTTTTAGGTCGAGACTCTTTTGACATGGTTTTCCGCTTTCCTTTTGGGGATGGTTTTCTGTTCTTTTCGGCACTTTTGACACTTGGGGACGATTTGCGCTTCTGACTTGGAGAAGTTTTTCGTGAAGGAGATGGACTTTTCTTGGGAGGAGAGGGTGTACGTTTTCCTCTTGGAGGGGAAGACGGAGTAGGGCTTGCTTTGATTGATGGAGTCCGTCCCCGCTGTGGGGACCTGTTCCTGTCAGCCATCTTGGATTTCTGAAAAACAGTTATGTACTGTGTCACTTCCCAAATAGTAAACACTGTATTTTTGATGGTATATGTGATGCAGAAGTTAATATGAATGTGATAAAATATAATGTGATATTTTGTGAGAAAAACTAATAATGGAAAAATCACTGATGGCTGTCACAAAGCTGCATCTAGTGGCTTTAGTATACTGTTCTGTGTAAACAATATCATGATGCATTGCTGAACATGGAGACTTTTCTGAAACTTGAATATATACCACTCTTAAAAAGTTAAGTATCAACTGACCCTTTCATATTTTAAGTATATTTAAAGTATTTTCTTGTGAGTTTGCACATATTGCCAATGAAAACATTAGGATTTGATTTCTTGATTGGGGAAAATTTATTTTTTTTTTTTTTTCTTGTTCTTGAAAAAATACAGCAGGCAGATCTGTAAAACTTTAGCTTTAATTTTTGAGAACCATTATCACTATTTCAATGAGATATTCAAACATCTGTTGAAATCAAGTTTCAAGTGCTGAAATTAATTGACACTTTGCTAATTATCCATTTAGAAGTGTTGTTGGTAGACACTGCCGAGTTGACAATGGATTTCACTCTCAAAGGCTGACTCCCTTAAAATCTGAGCATTAAGTTTTTACTTATATGAAGAATCAAACAGAAAATTATCAAATAAAGTGTCAAACATGGAAAATCTAATCCAGTCAATCTTTCTTATCAATATATTCAATCTATGATGCCAAAATATAATAGAATAGTCTTTCATTTCTTTTCAGTGGTATACAGTAGAAACTATAATCTTTGTTATGTACAGAAACCACAAAAAATATTCCAGGAGAGGAGGGTTTCACACATCTAAACAAGGAAAATCAGCAGTAACCGGTGAAATTATGCACCACTGACAGTATCTAAATGAGTGCAACGGATGTACCACATTTACTTATTGATGCTGACTTACATGCTCAGTTCTAGGCACAAGAGCATTCCTTAATGATTTATATAATTTCAGTGTAATAGAAAGGACAGAGAGTTCCTTTTTAGTGTGAATCTCCTTGATCACTTACATGCCGTCTGCCCACTTTTTGTCCGTCTGCCCTCTTCCCCTGTGTAATTGGATATGAGCACACATACACCTCATCTGTGTAATACTAGGCACAAACTGAAGGACTGGGTAATTCCAAGTTAAGAAGATTAGAACCAACGCTGATTCACTGCTCACTGGGGATCAGAGTGGTAATCTCTTGTACGCACCTCCAAGTACATGTTTCCTAAAACGTGCATCCAGTCAACCCACATCTCTTCTCATGGAGCCAATACTCTTTCTGTCCCAGGAGTAATCCCTTGTACACCTCCAAAGCAGATATTTAGTGAAATATTCACTTCCATTCTACTCCCATACCTTCGCAGCAGACGACTTCAGTGCATTACAGAATATTACTGTTAGAAATTAACTTAAAAATTTTCTTTGCATCAAAAGTTTTGACTCACAAGTGTAAATGTAGCCGCTTACCTCTTTCAACTGCTTTGAAATAAATTTTACAATATATTCCATAGTGTTTACACATGAACTAATGTGTTGTAAAACATATTCGTAACGTTGAAAAGAGTATTGTCATGAGTTAAATTAATGATGAAAATCAGTGTAAATTTGCAAATTCTAAACAAAACTTAAAACCGAAACTCAGCTGTTTACATGTACAACATGCTTTTCAGCAATATGATGCATATTGGGTCGCCAAATTAGTGGTGAAATTCATCTTCGATGTAACCACACATACATAGCATATAGTAAGTGCTTTAAGTGAGTCTAAACGTTTGATGTGTAGTATATGTGCTGTTCCTCAGAGTTATAGTGTCAACCTTACCTCATAAACTCAAATCAGAATAAACAGAAACGTATATCAACTGTATCGGTAATGCAGTAGTTTTGAGTGATCTTTGAGCTCTAGTTCATCCCATGTTTTTGGTTGTTTCACTGGCATGTTATATAATTGCACCAAACATTTTGCCAAAACAGCATCTAAATCAGTGAGCTTGATTGTGACACTCCAGTCAATGACAGTGGTGGACATCGGTTTGTTTTTCCTTGCTATTTCTTACCATCAAGATATTCAGTTGAGTGTAATATATACATTTAACTTGAATAATACATTTATGATTCACAGTGACCTAGGAAACTTGGGTCGATGTAAGTTTGGGAGTTTGAAGTTTACTACAAAATAAATCTTGTAGTCATAGATTAAATGTAAGAGTGTGAGAGTTAGGGTCTCCTTTCATGAGGCAATCTTTACGAAGGTTTACCTTAACACCCATACTTTGACATTGCTCATAGGCTACCTTAATGACATACGAGCACCTTAGTGCTTGTGAAAGGAGGCCCAGGTCAGTGGCTCCAAAAATTAGATCAAATGATTCAATGTATGTGGGGATAGACTGCTTAATTCTGTATCTGCACAGATTAGGTACATACAGGGTATTAGCTTCTGGGCAGTTTATGTGGATAAGTTGTCAGGGGGATTATTGTAAGCAATTTGAGTTTCCTTAGGACGGTGGCTATTGTCTATCGCATAAGGGTGTTACAATATGGAATATAGTTTAGAGTGAAAGGTTATCTTTCCTGTGCTGAAGGTTCAACCTGAGTATAAATGTCAACCACCTGGTTCATTAGCTTAGCATGAGATTGAGTTGGGCCAATATCAGATGCTGAGGACCATTCAGAATTTATTATTTTGTGTACGTGTGTCTGTGGGTGTCTGTGTTGGGGGATGGGGTAGGGGTGAGAGAAAGAGAGAAGAAGAATAATGATTTTTATAGAGACAATGTGAATGAACTCCCTAAGAATATACAAAGGATTGTATGTACAAATTAAGTGAACCTCACCTGCATGTCATATGTCCTGTACAAGATCATTTCCTTTCTTCTTTATGCTTCATGTTGCTAATAGACTTACTGGTTCACCCACACACTCCTTTGCTCACTCACTCTGATACGTTCTCACACTCCCATGTGTGCATGTATGTGATCCTGAGTCCCTACAGCAAGAGCTACTGACTAGCTTAACCTCATTCCTGTCACATTTCCAACGTTTTCTAATCTGAATGGTATACTGGCATAATAGGCTCTTTGATCACAAGACCGTTTTGGTTTAACAGGATTTCGTGCAGATTAATCAGCAGATGACCAAAGATTATCCAGTTGTTCCACATCTCTCTGCTGTTTTCAGACTTCAGATCAACCTCAAAAGTACTTCCATCATAAACTCTTGATGAAAAAAAGATGTCTAAAGGTTGTACTTGTTGTTTCCTTGCCTTGTTCTTGTCCAACAAGAACAGGTGACCTCGACATCAGGATGTGCTGTGTCCGAGTCACAAGATCTGCGTCATTGGGCTATTTCTATAAGATCTGAAGTAAATACTCTCACCAACATACACATACACACACACATGCACACATGCACACATGCACATGCACTTTGGTCTATTCCTGTGTAATCTGAAGTAATTGTATGTGCGCACGCACGCACGCACACACACACACACGCACACACACACATTATGTGATTTTACATTCATTATTAAAATCACTGCTCACTTATTTTTATTGTTTCACTTTATACTAAAGAGATCTCACATGAAGTCAATTTGATACAAACCCTAATGAATACAATGATTAGCTTTGAGATGAACAAAACATGAATGCATACACATACACGAATATGATGTGTTTTATGATAACAGCTTATTTTTTATATTTCATCACAGTGTTTTGCCTGATGGAGCAAATATTAGCTCTGAATAAGAATTAAGAAGTTGTCATCCATAACACGTGTCATGTTGGTCCAACTTCAAGGTACCTTTCGAGAACTTCATGAACACAAATATGTGCATTTTGATTATGAGTGCTCTAAAAGTTACCTTCATTCTACAAATTAACCATTAGCCAAATATATAGGTCAAAACCTGATTTACATGATTAATCAATGTCCAGCAATATTTGTCTCCCCATGGCAATGTGTGAACAACCAAATCTATAGTTCTTTCACTGTCCTGCTGTGAATCCAATTTGTCCTGTATTATTATATGCCCTGAAGCCCGAGATTTAATAAATATTGTCAAGAAGTACATTCCACATTGTGCTGTAGAAACAGGAAAGGAGTTTGTCTGTTTGGTTGCCACTAGAGAAATATCAGTATCTGACACAACATGGTGTTTACTGGTGAAGTGATGTCAAGGGAAGTGTTTGCATTAGGTTTTTAAGAGTTCATGCAGAAATAAAGTTATAAATATGTAGCCCAGATCTTTTGCACGTGACATTTTCCTTACAATCCTGAATCATTTAAGAATGTCTTGATTTTTTATATCAGGCTGTCTTAAGGTACTTTTCAAAATTACATAGATCAGAATCTATGCGTCCAGAACACGCACGCCAAATATTTTTTTCTGTGTTGTTGTCAATTTTCGCCTTGAAAAACATGACTTTCTGCATTAATGCGAACACTGGTATATGGTATATCCAATGAACCATCACAGTGATGGATTCCAGAACTGTACTTTGACCGTTTTACACAGGTTGGTATGTATTTAGAGGCAATTGAGAACACATTGTATATTTTGTCCATGGTGACATCAGAACCCATATTGTATATTGTCCAAGGTGAACCCATGACCCATATTGTATATTGTCCAGGGTGACTTCTGTGCTGATAGTGGGGTGATGGATTAGGCTAGTGGCTGAAATGTTTGCTCATCAAGCTGACGACCTTGTCTCAATTGCCCACGTGGGAACAATGTGTGAAGCACATTCCTGGCATTCCCCTCCATGATATTGCCGGAATATTGCTAAAAGTGATGTAAACTAAACTCACTCAATCATTGTACCCACATAACACACTGATCCATTATACCCCATGATCCTGTTGAAAGTTTCATGTCATGTTGAAACAAAAACTGCTAGAAACAGCCATCAACCCCTTAAAGCCACTATTAAACATTGCACTGTCAGGGATGGCAGTTTTCCGTGAATCTGCGGGAAATCTGTGGATTTAAATGCAAATCAATCGTTCTTGAAATTCGTTTAAATCGGGAAGAAAATATGTATGGGGGTGACGTCCCATTTATCAACATCAAGTACACACATCTGTGTTTCTTGTGCTATCAGATTTCAGAATTTCACAGCAACTTCTTTAGATACATTGTTACGGCCCCCAGCTGAGTCTCAGCTGAAATCACCTTCCCCTGTTGCCATCCCTGACTGTCAAACACTGCTAAACCACTGTCAAAACTTGCTGAAACCCTGCTCAAACCATTGTCAAACACTACTAAAACAACTGTCAAACACAGCTGAAACCACTGTCAAATGCTGCTAAAACAACCATCAAGCACTGCTGGAACCACTGACCAACTCTTTCCTAAACCACCGTCAAACTCAGTACCAAGCCCGCGTACATCACCTGACTGTAGGCTGGATCCCCTGTTGCAGGTACTCACAAAGCTATGTCAATACCTTGCACAGTGAACAGAAAGCTGCCATCCCTCAGTAGAAACCCCAATATTGACTATTTATTGACAATTATTGATTTATCTATTAAGAGAAATTTGACCCACCCGAGAACTGATTATATCAGTATAGCTCTTTCACTAGTATTGACTTTAGATTTACTGGAGCACCATGGCCGTTACCAGCTCAATAGACCCATGCATGCCTTCCTAATATCACCTGTACAATGTTGTATAGAGCAATGAAATTGAGACTTAAATTCATGACTTGGAACATGAGGAATTAAGAGGTATTGTGTAGAATTTCAGTCTACTTAGGGAAGAGTGAAATGATCCCAGATGGACTGAATGTCAAACCAATTGGCTTACAGACCTCAAACATATGCTACCTCTGTACATGAAAATAAAATTTGAAGGTATTTATTGAATGGATAAATATTTTAGTCTGATATTTTTTTGTCAGTAACACAAATCTCTTGGGGTTACTCTGGAATGGTAAGCATCTGAGACCAGCATGATGTCAGCCATTCCTGATTTATGAAGCCAACATGTTGTGATATAAGAAGTAGACATTTAAAGCTCAGTTCATGCTGTCACTCATGAGAAATCTGTGTCAGTTTTTTAATTGTGAAAACATCATACTGATGAATTTACCTGTTGAATTTGAAGTGAAAAATAAATCACATGCTCCATATATGCTGCTGTGTTATAAAAATGATAAAAAAGTCCTTCTTTTATATCCTGAAATACCTCTGTTTAGTATAGTTGATTTAGTTGCCATTTTTGTTTTGTTCAAGCAAAGTGAGGATGCTATCTAGGGCCAGGAATATGTATAACTGGAAAACCAGAATAGTTTAATGATGGTAATAGAGATTTAAAAAAACACCAAACTGTACACAAGACCATCACACCATCATGCTTAGACCTCATGACAGTATTACCCTGGCATAGGATGAATTTCTAGTTTGTGTCTTTAGATAACTTGGTCAGAGGTTACTCTACTGGTGAGTTCTTGTTCTGAATAGATACTGTCTTAAGTCACTGTATTTAGAAGTAACTTATGAAGAGGTTACTGTATCAAGGAAGTATCATCAACATCAAGGCGTAACTGTATCAAGTCATGGTATTGAACAGGTCACTTTATCAACAGGTAGCTGTATATCGAGGAGTAACTGTATCAAGTCGTTGTATTGAACAGGTTACTTTATCAACAGGTGACTGTACATCAAGGAATAACTGTATCAAGTCGTTGTATTGAACAGGTCACTTTATCAACAGGTAGCTGTATATCGAGGAGTAACTGTATCAAGTCATGGTATTGAACAGGTTACTTTATCAACAGGTAGCTGTACATCAAGGAATAACTGTATCAAGTGGTTGTATTGAACAGGTTACTCTATCAACAGGTAGCTGTATGTCAAGGAGTAACTGTATCAAGTCGTTGTATTGAACAGGTTACTTTATCAACAGGTAGCTGTATATCTAGGAGTAACTTATCAAGTCGTTGTATTGAACAGGTTACTTTATCAACAGGTAGCTGTATATCTAGGAGTAACTTATCAAGTCGTTGTATTGAACAGGTTACTTTATCAACAGGTAGCTGTATATCGAGGAGTAACTTATCAAGTCATTGTATTGAACAGGTTACTTTATCAACAGGTAGCTGTATATCTAGGAGTAACTTATCAAGTCATTGTATTCAACAGGTTACTTTATCAACAGGTAGCTGTATATCGAGGAGTAACTTATCAAGTCATTGTATTGAACAGGTTACTTTATCAACAGGTGACTGTACATCAAGGAATAACTGTATCAAGTCGTTGTATTGAACAGGTTACTCTATCAACAGGTAGCTGTATATCTAGGAGTAACTGTATCAAGTCGTTGTATTGAACAGGTTACTTTATCAACAGGTAGCTGTATATCTAGGAGTAACTGTATCAAGTCATTGTATTGAACAGGTTACTTTATCAACAGGTAGCTGTACATCAAGGAATAACTGTATCAAGTCGTTGTATTGAACAGGTTACTCTATCAACAGGTAGCTGTATATCTAGGAGTAACTGTATCAAGTCGTTGTATTGAACAGGTTACTTTATCAACAGGTAGCTGTATATCGAGGAGTAACTTATCAAGTCATTGTATTGAACAGGTTACTTTATCAACAGGTGACTGTACATCAAGGAATAACTGTATCAAGTCGTTGTATTGAACAGGTTACTCTATCAACAGGTAGCTGTATATCTAGGAGTAACTGTATCAAGTCGTTGTATTGAACAGGTTACTTTATCAACAGGTAGCTGTATATCTAGGAGTAACTGTATCAAGTCGTTGTATTGAACAGGTTACTTTATCAACAGGTGACTGTATATCTAGGAGTAACTTATCAAGTCGTTGTATTGAACAGGTTACTTTATCAACAGGTAGCTATATATCAAGGAGTAACTGTATCAAGTCATTGTATTGAACAGGTTACTTTATCAACAGGTAGCTGTATATCGAGGAGTAACTTATCAAGTCGTTGTATTGAACAGGTTACTCTATCAACAGGTAGCTATATATCAAGGAATAACTGTATCAAGTCGTTGTATTGAACAGGTTACTCTATCAACAGGTAGCTGTATATCTAGGAGTAACTGTATCAAGTCGTTGTATTGAACAGGTTACTTTATCAACAGGTAGCTGTATATCGAGGAGTAACTTATCAAGTCATTGTATTGAACAGGTTACTTTATCAACAGGTGACTGTACATCAAGGAATAACTGTATCAAGTCGTTGTATTGAACAGGTTACTCTATCAACAGGTAGCTGTATATCTAGGAGTAACTGTATCAAGTCGTTGTATTGAACAGGTTACTTTATCAACAGGTAGCTGTATATCGAGGAGTAACTTATCAAGTCATTGTATTGAACAGGTTACTTTATCAACAGGTGACTGTACATCAAGGAATAACTGTATCAAGTCATGGTATTGAACAGGTCACTTTATCAACAGGTAGCTGTATATCGAGGAGTAACTGTATCAAGTCGTTGTATTGAACAGGTTACTTTATCAACAGGTGACTGTACATCAAGGAATAACTGTATCAAGTCGTTGTATTGAACAGGTTACTTTATCAACAGGTAGCTGTATATCGAGGAGTAACTGTATCAAGTCGTTGTATTGAACAGGTTACTTTATCAACAGGTGACTGTACATCAAGGAATAACTGTATCAAGTCGTTGTATTGAACAGGTTACTTTATCAACAGGTAGCTGTATATCTAGGAGTAACTGTATCAAGTCGTTGTATTGAACAGGTTACTTTATCAACAGGTAGCTGTATATCTAGGAGTAACTGTATCAAGTCATTGTATTGAACAGGTTACTTTATCAACAGGTAGCTGTATATCGAGGAGTAACTTATCAAGTCGTTGTATTGAACAGGTTACTTTATCAACAGGTAGCTATATATCAAGGAGTAACTGTATCAAGTCATTGTATTGAACAGGTTACTTTATCAACAGGTAGCTATATACCAAGGAATAACTGTATCAAGTCATTGTATTGAACAGGTTACTTTATCAACAGGTAGCTGTATATCATTAAGTAACTGTATCAAGTTGTATTGAAAAGGTCACTGTAACAGGTAGCTGTACATCAAGGAGTAACTGTATCAAGTCATGGTATTGAACAGGTTACTATGACAGGTGGCTGTATATCATTGAGTAACTGTGTCAGATCATTGTATTGAAAAGTTAGTATATTGGGAAGTTAAGGAGTTCCTGTATCAAGGACATGCTATACTCACCTTGTGACACTACTGTTTGTATAATCACCAACACTACATGTCAGAGTCGGTAGTCATGACACAAACTCTCAGACACAGGTCCAGAATATACAGTCTCCATGCACGACTAGTTATAATGTCCGAAAGTATTGACTGTACACGACATGTGAACGTTCTATAGAGTCCTGAAACGTTATCCCACAGACCTAACTGTTCCTCACAAGTTGTCAATCTGTCATCCAAGCTCGGTCTGACCTCCCACACTCACAATCCAGGGCCATTCAACTTTTGGCACAGGCCAGTGGAGTGAACGCAACCCACAATGGCAACCCGCCACCTTGCTCATTAACACAGCCAATTCAGTGCCTCTCTGTGCTTAATCTTCAGTACAATTGCTTAAGCTGGTAATGCTAAGAAGGAGAATAAATCCTTTGTATATGTGTGCAAGATACAACTTGTTTAGAGATTCTGGGGACACTGTTGGTAATAGCACAGCTACTGATTTTTATCTATAATGAAGTCACTTGTACAGCCCATTAAAATTGTCACATTTCACTATACAGTGATTTATGTGTAAAACGATTATGTTTGTTAAAAGTCTGTTTCTTGTAATAAATACATGTTGTGTTTTAAGAGAGTAGTTATAGAATTTGTTTATAAGAATAATCAAACCTTGTCATCATGGTACCCAAAATTAGCATTATATCGAGGGAGGTACCCCAGGGTTTATCAGAGAGTCAAATATGCCCCCGTTTCTAAGGTAAACAAAGAGGTGTAAAAGAGCTTTCATGGTCTTTACTTACTTGTCACAGTCTGACGGAGATATATGAAGATAGATCGGGATACAGGGGTGTTGTTTACAGATGATCAATGTTTGTCGATACATTGGTCTGTTACAAAATTTACCGCATAACTCATACATGTATTCTGGCTGGTACAACAGGGCACTGGAATGAAGCTGTGTCACTTTTATTTTTTTCTTGTACATGGACTGGTTACTTTCCTTGAAGAAAAAAACATGTTCAAAGATGAACTTAAATGTAAATTTAGTATATTTGGGTTGCAAAATTTCTTTAATTAGAAAAAAACAGATTATTTAGTTTAAGATTGTGTTTATTTCATTCAGGTTAGTCAGTTTGGTTAATAAATGTGGGTATATCTGAATTTTAAGGAAAAGTCTATCAGCAAGAGAAAATTCAATCATTTGCGAGTTGTAAGCATAAAAACTTGTTGCCTCCATTTATTGTTTTGTTTTATTGAGTGTGGCTTTGGTTTCCCACTGCTTTTAGCAGTGTCCAGTTATTACACCTGGGGAACACATACATTTAGTAATATTGATTATGTAAAATGGGCTTCATATGACAATCAAAAGAATGTGCAAGGCTGGTGTAGATGATCATACAGGCTGGGAAGTGAGATTTTTTGGTATGTGATTGTAATTATAGATTTTGTTTATTTCTGAAGAAAGGGCCAAATTTGTTGACTATTTCTTGATGGAATTGACTGTAGAGATCAGTCTGGGATGGATCCTTTTGATCATTTGAGATTGTTATTTGTATCGTTTTGTGAAAATTAGACAGACTTCACTTGAGACTTTTCTTCCAAGTCAAGCTGTCATAATGTACTACTGCTTAGACAATGACAAACTCAGTCCATATCAAATATTATCGTGGCATCTCACTCACTCACACCCATCTTACTCTCTTTGAAGAGGAAATAGTATTTATGTTCAAGTTTCTTGCTGTCTAACTTGAACTTACAGGTCAGTGTGAAGCATTGTGTGACAGTCAAACATGGACTTTGATGTGTTGGACTTACAGTTGGCTTAGTATTTATTTACTCTTTAGTCTCCATTTTTGATTGTCTGGAACATCAGAACTCAAACTCAAACTCAAAGGATTTTGTCAGTCCATCTTCGGCTCAGCATCATTACATGGCCACTTGACTACCACCTGACTGATTTGGTCAGTCCATCTTCGGCTCAGCATCATTACATGGCCACATGACTACCATCTGACTGATTTGGTCAGTCCATCTTCGGCTCAGCATCATTACACAGCCACCTGACTACCACCTGACTGATTTGGTCAGTCCATCTTCGGCTCAGCATCATTACACAGCCACCTGACTACCACCTGACTGATTTGGTCAGTCCATCTTCGGCTCAGCATCATTACATGACCACCTGACTGATTTGGTCAGTCCATCTTCGGCTCAGCATCAATACATGGCCACCTGACTACCACCTGACTCATTACATGGCCACTTGACTACCTCCTGACTGATTTGGTCAGTCCATCTTCGGCTCAGCATCATTACATGGCCACCTGACTACCATCTGACTTATTACATGGCCACCTGACTACCTCCTGACTGATTTGGTCAGTCCATCTTCGGCTCAGCATCATTACACGGCCACATGACTACCACCTGACTGATTTGGTCAGTCCATCTTCGGCTCAGCATCATTACATGGCCACCTGACTACCATCTGACTTATTACATGGCCACCTGACTACCACCTGACTGATTTGGTCAGTCCATCTTTGGCTCAGCATCATTACATGGCCACCTGACTACCATCTGACTTATTACATGGCCACCTGACTACCACCTGACTGATTTGGTCAGTCCATCTTCGGCTCAGCATCATTACATGGCCACTTGACTACCATCTGACTGATTTGGTCAGTCCATCTTCGGCTCAGCATCTTTACATGGCCACATGACTACCATCTGACTGATTTGGTCAGTCCATCTTTGGCTCAGCATCATTACATGGCCACCTGACTACCACCTGACTGATTTGGTCAGTCCATCTTCGGCTCAGCATCATTACATGGCCACCTGACTACCATCTGACTTATTACATGGCCACCTGACTACCTCCTGACTGATTTGGTCAGTCCATCTTCGGCTCAGCATCATTACATGGCCACCTGACTACCACCTGACTGATTTGGTCAGTCCATCTTCGGCTCAGCATCATTACATGGCCACCTGACTACCACCTGACTGATTTGGTCAGTCCATCTTCGGCTCAGCATCATTACATGGCCACTTGACTACCACCTGACTGATTTGGTCAGTCCATCTTCGGCTCAGCATCATTACATGGCCACCTGACTACCATCTGACTTATTACATGGCCACCTGACTACCACCTGACTGATTTGGTCAGTCCATCTTTGGCTCAGCATCATTACATGGCCACCTGACTACCATCTGACTTATTACATGGCCACCTGACTACCACCTGACTGATTTGGTCAGTCCATCTTCGGCTCAGCATCATTACATGGCCACCTGACTACCATCTGACTGATTTGGTCAGTCCATCTTCGGCTCAGCATCATTACACGGCCACCTGACTACCACCTGACTGATTTGGTCAGTCCATCTTCGGCTCAGCATCATTACATGGCCACATGACTACCACCTGACTTATTACATGGCCACTTGACTACCTCCTGACTGATTTGGTCAGTCCATCTTCGGCTCAGCATCATTACACGGCCACCTGACTACCATCTGACTTATTACATGGCCACTTGACTACCACCTGACTGATTTGGTCAGTCCATCTTCGGCTCAGCATCATTACATGGCCACCTGACTACCACCTGACTGATTTGGTCAGTCCATCTTCGGCTCAGCATCATTACACGGCCACCTGACTACCACCTGACTGATTTGGTCAGTCCATCTTCGGCTCAGCATCATTACACGGCCACTTGACTACCACCTGACTCATTACATGGCCACTTGACTACCACCTGACTGATTTGGTCAGTCCATCTTTGGCTCAGCATCATTACATGGCCACCTGACTACCACCTGACTGATTTTCATCATATGTTGAGTGTCTATCTCATTAATGTCCATCATATAATGTGAGTGTACCTTATTCGTTTTCATCATATGTTGAGAATGTACCTTAGTGCTAATATTAACGATTGGTTCAACATTCCTTGACCCGTGAAGGTCTCGGGGTAGAATATGCCTTCAGCAACCCATACTTGCCATAAAAGGTGATTATGCTTGTCAAAAGAGGCAACTATCGGGATTGGGTAGTCACGCTTGCTGATTTGGTTGACACATGTCATCGGTTTCCATTTGTGCAGATCAATGCTCATGTTATTGATCACTGGATTGTCTGGTCTAGACTTGATTATTTACAGACCGCCGCCATATAGCTGGAATATTGCTGAGTGTGGCGTGTATCTCATTGATGTCCATCATATGTAGTGAGTGAACCTTATTCATCCACCTTATTTGATGGCTTACATGGTGTCTGACACATTCTGTTTCAGGTGCTGCTACAAGTATTGATCATCCTGACTGGCAACTACAACTTCTTTAATCTCCTCACAATTGTCCTGTGCATCTCCCTCCTCGACGACCACGTCCTCGGCAGACGAAAAAGTATGGCATCTATGTCCATTTCTGAACTTACATCAGTGAACCAGCAAAGGATATGTACAGTTGGATGGAACGCTGGAACTTTCTATTCTAAGATCTATGTCTGAAACTTGACTGAAACACTATACAAAGCAGATACCCAGATCACATACTCGTTTTCATCACATGACCCATTAATGTCCAGATTAGAATATTGACCTTCAGTAACCAATGCTTGTTGTAAGAGACGACTAGCGGGGCCGGGTGGTCAGGCTCCCTGACTTGGTTGACATGTTCCCAATTGCGCAGATCGATGCTCATGTTGTTAGTCACTGGATTTTTAGTGACTCGATTATTTACAGAACGCTGCCATATAGCTAGAATATTGCTGAGTGTGGCGTAAACCTAAACTCACTCACTAAACCATATTTCAGCTTACCTTATGATAAAGTGATAAGATGAGGAATATTTTTCTGTACCTAAGTAAACCATAAAATGATTTACATCTTGTTTCAGCTGTACGTCGCCGTAAATCCTTTGTATGGAGCAGTCTAGGGTTTGTGTCCAACGTCATTGTGCCTGTGCTTGTGTACGGCTACATCGGCTACTACACATACATCCTCTTCGACCTAAAGGTTCAGCCTGACTACTCCATACAGTCCAAGTTGAGTAAGTCATGTCGTATGTGATCTTAAGGTCTATCAGATTGGGTGGGGGTACAGTTGCTGAGCAATGTGGTATCTGGTATCAAAGGTATGATTGTGGGTTCTAATCATTGCCCTGATGTTTGTCAGGATCAAACCTGGGTCCAAGCTTCACCAATGTGATCAATGTCAAAGATTATGTAAGGATATTCTTGTTTCAGCTTTCAAGTCCTCGGACCTAAATCGCTGGCTGGAGTGGGTGATGCCATACACCATATATGTTGGAGCTATTTCCTTAGCTTTTGAAATATTCCTGTCTATACTAAGGTAAGGTGACTTCTCACACAGGACATTGATACTCTGTTAGATCATAGTAGAGAACATCCCTGAGGGGATTCTGGGTACAAAGCAAACTTTGTTTTGCTTGGGTTTTTTTTGCACGTTTCCGGCTGTGTGTGGACTATTGGGGAATTTAGTGGTCTCGACCAGACAATCCAGTTATTGCCTCTAGGAACATGCAATTGATTATTTTGGCATATTTTAAAAAATTATTCAATTATTTCAGATCTTCTGTAGAAGAGAAAGGATTTTTCAGGAAAAACATCGCCACCATTCAGTGTGTCCTGTTTGGAGCTGTAGCAGCGGGCTTGTTTGCCATCAGCTTGGTAGGGCATTTGTACTTGTCCATAACTTGTAGTAGTGTATGTGTTCACTTTAGATAACTATTGATGCAGTGACTATCAGTACCACCAATAGTTATTCTTTCAAGTTACGTTACAGTTATATTGTGGATGTTAGATCTTCAACGTCTGGTGCAATGGTGGACGAGCCAGGTTGAAGTTAAAAGTCATCTGCATTTTTTTTCAGTACATATGTACTGATGTCGATATGCAGCAAATCCAATGCAAATTTCCAGGAATCGAAAACCAGTCGATCATGTTTTTCAACCCCTCAGATTAAATTGTTTCATCGGCATTCTGGAAGTTGATGACTCAGAAATGAAACACACAACTCTATGGATTTCTTTGTATTTCTTGCATCTCGTTAGCTTGATTATGATGTTATAACCTACATCAAAAGGTGACTCTATGCAATAAATTAGAAGCTGTCATCCATAAAGTTATATGTTCCACTTTTCAATCAGATGAAAGAACACAGTGAGTTTGGTTTTCAATATTTGTCATTACACTAATCACCTTGTGAAGAAGTAAACAATTTGTATCCATGTCAAGGGTGGAAATAACATTAAAATTCCTACAGTACTCCGGTACACTTGCACATGTATAATCACTTGTCCTGATAATTTTTCCACTACACTAGCCAAATGTCTTGTTGATTTTGTTTTAATAAGAAACATAAGTAACATTGGAAAGTCAGCTGGACACTGGTACAGTGTCACTTAGAAATTTGCTTGTCCGGCAGAAAAAAACACTGGATTGGGAGGTCAGGCAGTGGGTTATTTCCACCCCTGCATGTGTGGACTTTCTAGCACATATTCAAGGTGACTTATCTTCCTTTGAGGAGTAGGGAAACATGCTGATACAGAACAGCCACACCCTCAGTGTATGCTTGCAGGTGCCCCATACAGTTATTGAAGGCAAGTCCCACAGGTCCTTGTGGCCGGCCGTCAGACAGTGGCACGACAGACTGGAGGCCTTCCAGGTCACCAACTCTTACGGGCTCTTCAGAAGGTAGGAACGAGTGGCTGTGTTTGAGTGAGTGTTTGTCTTTTTATGTCACCATAACAATATTCCAGATGTATGATGGCGGTTTGTAAACAGGGGTTTACTTTGACCAGCAAATAGTTGGAGGTCCACGGTACCTCTAGCGATTACAGGATTAATGGTTACTTAAAATTCGAAACTATATATTTCTTGTCAGGAATTTTATAGTGAAAATGTCTCAGCATTCAGTCTGTAAAATTGTGCATATTGGATGCATATTTTTGCGATGCATAAAACTTTGTGTAAATAATTGAATCCCAAACTAACAAAACTGTGATCCATATTTGCTGTCTACACCAAGACTTAATCAAATGTTTTTTAAGTTTTTGTTAATTCTCGACCAATTTTTTTTTCAGTCATATATATATTTTCAGGTTATTGCTAATAATTGAATAATTTGTGATCAGCTGTGTGTATTCTGCAGGATGACTGGGGTTGGAGGTCGACCTGAAGTTATCATTGAAGGAAGCAACACAAAGGATGGCACTTGGAAGGAGTACGAATTTCTATATAAACCAGGCGATATCTCGCTCCGTCCCCCGGTTGTAGGTGAGTGTGTATTAAAATGATGAAGAATCTCTCCATGGTTTCAACCAGGAAAGCTGTTTACATCCATTACAGTTTTTCCTTGCACAGAAACAAAGAATATGTTGATAGTAAAGGATAGAGATATCGTGAAAGAGACCTACAACTGTAACAGTTACTGTATAGCCAGATGATTGGGGTGTTGACATGTGATAGAACCCACATGTCAGGTTTCTTGTCAGATGTATTCTTGACTGTTGTTTGTAAGAAAAGGAGACAGAATCATAAGAGACATCTATTGTCTGTTGTTTAACATCGCTTTCAACAACATACCTTCAGTATATGATGGCAGTCTGTAAATAATCCAATCTGGACAATCCTGTGGTTGACATCATGAGCATCAAGTCTGATCATGACCACTTGATCCTATCTCCTCTTACGGCAGTCGTAGTTACTGTGGACTTATTCTAACCCAGATCTTCGCATGGCTAATAAACATACAAATACACTACTCAACCATCTGATCCAGTTAATCACCTTTTGCAACAAGCATAATTTCTGAGGACCAATTCTAACCCAGATCTTCTCAGGTATAACAGACATATATAAAAATATAGTGCTGCTTGTACATGTGATCTAGTTAGTTACCCCTTCTGACATCAAGAACAGGTAAACAAAAATTATAGTGCTACTTGACCATGTGATATAGTTAGTTGCCATGTGCAACAAGAACAGACATACAAAAAATATAACACTACCGACAGCTCCAAACATTTACTGCACCTAATCTGACCGTTTCCACAATCATCCTGGACAATTCTTTGAAAAAAGACTGAAAACAAATTGCACCCAGCTTTTTTGTGTGTCCTTAACCAAGTAAATGCTATTTTTTCCAGCCCCTCATCAACCTAGGCTGGACTGGCAGATGTGGTTCGCTGCCCTTGGCAACTACCAGCGCAACGCCTGGTTCGTGAACCTCGTCTACCGCCTGCTCAACAACCAGAAAGAAGTCCTTCAGCTGCTGAAACGCAATCCCTTCCCCGGCAAACCTCCAAAGTACATTCGTGCCACACTGTATCACTACTACTACACCTCAAGCAGCAAGAAAAATGACAGGTACAACAGTTTATGACAAGCACAGTTGACAGTAAACTGTTATTACTATTATGAATTTTAATTCCTAGTTGACAAAAAACTATTATCGATTCTATATGTGGCAGGTATATGACAATTAGCTGATGGGAAACTATTATTTATTCATTTCATCGCAGGTAGTTGAAAGGAAACTGAATTACTGATTCTATACATGACAAATAGTTGACAGGAAACTGTAATGTTGTTGATTCTTAACTTATCTGGGACTTACTGGAAAAGTACTAGAGAGGTAGTTGAAAAGAAATCTGTTTCAAAAGACTGTTTACAATACTACAAGTTGCTGTTGTACAGTTTGCTGTACGTTCTGACAGACCACTGACTTGAAACCATAAATTTTTATTCAGATATTCAGCTAGGAACTGGTGGTTGAGGAAAAAGAAGGCTGAATATTTACCGGTGATGCATGCAGAGGACCAGTACCTGAAGAAGTATGTGAAACAGAGTGGAATCTTAGAGGTAAGATGGAGGGTGGTTTGAGGGTGGGAATATGCCAAGGTAGACTAGAAGATGATCTGGTATGGTGGAGGGATGGCAATAGTGTCTGAAGGTTGAGGAGGGGAAATATGCCAAGGTAGACTAGAAGATGATCTGGTATGGTGGAGGGATGGCAATGGTGTCTGAGGGTTGAGGGTGGGAAATATGCCAAGGTAGACTAGAAGATGATCTGGAATGGTGGAGGGATGGCAATAGTGTCTGAGGGTTGAGGGTGGGAAATATGCCAAGGTAGACTAGAAGATGATCTGGAATGGTGGAGGGATGGCAATGGTGTCTGAGGTTTGAGGGTGGGAAATATGCCAAGGTAGACTAGAAGATGATCTGGAATGGTGGAGATATGGCAATGGTGTCTGAGGGTTGAGGGTGGGAAATATGCCAAGGTAGACTAGAAGATGACCTGGAATGGTGGAGGGATGGCAATGGTGTCTGAGGGTGGGAAATGTGTAGGAGAAACAAGGACTAAGGGTTTACAAGAGGTTGTGAACCCTCTGAGTAGGGATGTCCCTACTCTCATGGTTCTCAGCCTCTTGTAAACCCGATTAGGAGTAGTTTCTCCGACTTATCAACGGTGTTTGTGTAAAATATCTTTTCAAGTAATATATAACAATCGTTGTTACTAGGCAACAGTGCCTATTTATAGATCTCCATGTAGTACACGGTATAACGAGTGTGTTGACATCACATGGCCAATAACCTGTCTGATTTTCATGAAAAGCTTGTGCATTCCACATTTTGCACGTTCCCTGTCAGCAGTACCTGTCTTGTGAGGAACACACGGTTCATACTGACGAACAATCTCATTCTTCACAGCAATCCTTCCTAGCCTAGTGAATAAAACCACCAAGCTAGAGAGCAAAGGTTTGCAGGTTCGAAGTCAGGTGTTGCAGCAATATATTGGAAGTTTCCAGTATTGTGATATTTTACGATCAGGTGATAGCAGGACAAGGTTATTTCAAAACCCTGGTTTATAAGTTATCAAAGTCACATTCTGGGTATTTACATATCACATCCCAAGGATTACAATACACATCCCAAGGATTTACAATACACATCCCAAGGATTTACAATACACATCCCAAGGATTACAATACACATCCCAAGGATTAACAATACACATCTCAAGGATTTACAATACACATCCCAAGGATTTACAATACACATCCCAAGGATTACAATACACATCCCAAGGATTTACAATACACATCCCAAGGATTACAATACACATCCCAAGGATTTACAATACACATCCCATCCCAAGGATTACAATACACATCCCAAGGATTACAATACACATCCCAAGGATTTACAATACACATCCCAAGGATTACAATACACATCCCAAGGATTACAATAAAGGATTTACAATACACATCCCAAGGATTTACAATACACATCCCAAGGATTACAATACACATCCCAAGGATTACAATATACATCCCAAGGATTTACAATACACATCCCAAGGATTTACAATACACATCCCAAGGATTACAATACACATCCCAAGGATTTACAATACACATCCCAAGGATTTACAATACACATCCCAAGGATTACAATACACATCCCAAGGATTACAATACACATCCCAAGGATTTACAATACACATCCCAAGGATTTACAATACACATCCCAAGGATTACAATACACATCCCAAGGATTTACAAATCAAATCCTGGGAATTTACGATACACATCACTAATCACATAGTGTAACCAAGTGATACGTTCTTGGAAAGGGAAAAAAAGATGACCATTATAGGCAAGCCGGGATGATAACACGAGGTAGACTAGAAGATGATCATGAATGTAGGAAGAATGGTAGGGGTGGGTGGTAAAAATATAGCAGGGTAAAGGGTGGGTGGTAAAAATGTAGCAGGGAAAAGGGTGGTGCTGGTAAAAATGTAGCAGCGCAAAGGGTGGGTGGTAAAAATGTAGCAGGGTAAAGAGGGGGTGCTGGTAAAAATGTAGCAGGGTAAAGGGGCATGGTGGTAAAAATTGAGCAGTTTAATAGGTAGGTGGGCAAAAATGTAGCATGGTAAAGGGGGGTGGTAAAAATGTAGCAGGGCAAAGGGTGGTGCTGGTAAAAATGTAGCAGGGCAAAGGGTGGGTGGTAAAAATGTAGCAGGGTAAAGGGGGGGGGTGCTGGTAAAAATGTAGCAGGGTAAAGGGGCATGGTGGTAAAGATTGAGCAGTTTAATAGGTAGGTGGGTAAAAATGTAGCATGGTAAAGGGGGGTGGTAAAAATGTAGCAGGGTAAAGGGTGGGTGGTAAAAATGTAGCAGGGTAAAGGAGGGGTGGGGGTAAAAATGTAGCAGGGTAATGGTTGGTGGGTAGAAATGTAGCAGGGTAAAGGGTTGGTGGATAAAAATGTAGCAGGGTAAACCGGGGTGGTAAAAATATAGCAGGGTAAAGGGTGGGTGGTAAAAATGTAGCAGGGTAATGGTGGGTGGGTAGAAATGTAGCAGGGTAAAGGGTTGGTGGATAAAAATGTAGCAGGGTAAAGCGGGGTGGTAAAAATATAGCAGTTTAAAGGGTGGGTGGTAAAAATGTAGCATGGTAAAAGGTGGGTGGTAAAAATGTAGCAGGGTAAAGGGGCGTGATGGTAAAAATAGAGCAGTTTAATGGGTGGGGGGTAAAAATGTAGCAGGGTAAAGGGGGGGGGTAAAAATGTAGCAGGGTAAAGGGTGGGTGGGTAGAAATGTAGCAGGGTAAAGGGTGGGTGGTAAAAATGTAGCAGGGTAAAGGGTGGTACTTCAATATATACAATCATAAGAGAAGAAGAAGAAGAGAACCATACATTGTTTAGTAATATATAATAATATAGTATATATGATATATAGTAATATAAAATAATAACCATAATCTGTTATTTGAATGAACAAAGCTGTCATAATAAAGTGACAGTATGAAAACTGAAAATACTGAATTTCTGGATTGCATATAGGTATACGAAAATAAAGACAAAACACCAACTTTCTACTAGTATCATGGTATAACTTTTCACCCCTACTGCAGATATAGTCATTAGTCACTCATAATATATCAACAATACACTTACATGACATCTATACTAATCTGGAACAATGCACATCACAGTTACTGATGATAATTATGGAAAGAGTACCATCCAGTCCCCTTATTCTTTCTTCCGTATATTAACAGATCTGACACTGAGTGGTTCAACTCTATATATTGTACTTCATTTTTGGAAAACATAAACGGAATGTTTCCACCAGTCATGTTTGCTGTTTGATGCAACTGCAAACCAAGAAATGGGGTGTGATGAAGCAGTTTACGGTGGGAGGCTGTACATGGCAATGGCAACTGGTTACACTGTGACGTAATGCAAAAAACGTTCAATTACGAGGGGGCAGACTGGAATGGCACAGTGACGTCAACACATTGTGACGTAATGCAGAAAGTGCACATTATCCTCTGATAAAGTATTGTCGACGCCTTTGATCTTTCGCCGAAGTATCTTAGAAAATCAAATAAAATTACCTAAACTGTAATAACTAAACTCTTCAAAGACGATACTGTATTTACACAAATGAAAGGTACAAATATGACAGTGCCAAAAAAATGGTTAAGGGTGCATTGGAAGAATGACTACAGATAGAAGAGGACTAAAGAAAGAAGTGCTGATGTGTGGAAGGCTGATTTGTTGGTGGATTGGAGTTTGAACTCTTTAATTGTTGAAAGGATGAAAAGATGGTTTTCATTAGTGAAGGAATGAAAGATTTTTTAGGTTATAAATGGAAGGATGAATGTTTTACATTTTCAGTGGAATGGAGGATTAATTACTAAAGGGAGTGAGTTAAGGATTGTGGGAGTGAAAGAAGAATACTTAATTTATGGAACGAATGAGTGAAAACATAGTAAAGGAATGATACATTTTGAAATATACAGCAGACCACTGCAGGAAGATTTTAACTGAACCTGTTTGACATAATCTGGGGTAGAAGTTCATGGATTAAGGTATTCTAAACTATAATGAGCATTCTGCCCTTATTTTTAACAACCATATCAACTCATTAGCAAAATATTTCATTATCTTATAATGTACTTCTGGAGGCGATGGGGTACCCTTGTGGTTAAATCATTTGCTCGTCACGCCTAAGACCCAGGTTCGATTCCCTACATGGGTACCATGTGTGAAGCCCATTTCTGGTATCCCCAACTGTGATATAGCTGGAATATTACTACAGCTAGACACATATTAGATGATCCTGCGCACTAAATGCATTTGTGACAAGAGAGGTGGCACAACAAATTGGGCGAGTACACTTGGCTGCTACACGTAGCTTGACGATTATGCACGTGCAATACATGCTAACCGTGACATGAAATCAACACCGCATATTCCTTCGAATGATAAGACTGCAATTTCAGGCATAAGATACTGATATTACATACTAACCTTTAGTTAAGACGAAGACAAATAGATGATTGGGGCATTGACAAGCAATTTAGATATTCAACAATTTTGTTTAAAAAAAAAACAGGAAAATGTCATTTGCTTCGTGAAATTGATCGGTGGTCCCAAACATATTTGCTCAGTATTTTGTGTTGATTCAATTCCTTGCTTGAGAGGCAATTCGTTGGGATTGTACCTGTTCCCAAATCGAGTGTGCTATAACAATTCATGAAACGCACGAGGAAAATGAAAAATCTCCTTCTTGTTTCAAGTGGATCGTTCTATGGGGCGTTCCCAAGTATGCAAATTGGGGTCGTTTGTCAGGTCGTGGATCATCTTGTATGTGTTTACCAGTAAAATCAGCGTAAAACTAACAGCAGCTTAAAACTTGCTCATTCGCTCCCTCAACTGTCCACTCGCCCACACACACAGGTAACAATCATTTCTCTGTTTTACAGCCTCCACCCAAAATGACCACGAAGAATTATGTCAGGGAGGCGATCACTTGGATACGGAACCTAATCGGTCAGCCAGAGGGATTCACATTTGTCATGTCTGTGTTCGGATCAGGTCTCGTTGTAAATGTTCTCAACTGCTACCTGTTCTAATGGTGAATAATTCTCAGTAAGGGCTGATAACCAAGTTATCACAGCCCTGAACAAGGATACTGTGTAATTCTTATGGCAGTTCCACCAGTCTGAATCAGTGTGTTGGGGCATTGCAGCTTAGTCTTATTGACTCAAAGTTGAGATTATGGCCTTCATGGTGAAGACCGATGTTGAATGTGTTTTGGATAAGAAATTAATCTGTGCAATCTTGTTATGGAATTGTGATGTGGAGGGAAATTTTACATCAAACATTGTGTTGTAAGTTAATTATTTAGTTTACAGGTTCTATCTCACAGTAGATGGAGAAAGGTTAGTGGTAATAGCGTTAACCTGTCATGCTGAAGACCCAAGTTCAATTCCCCCCCAGGATACAGTGTGTGAAACCCGTTTCTGGTGTCTCCTGCCTTGGATTCATGTGTCATGCCACTGACCAATCAGAATGGTCTGTCACCATTCAAAATTTGGGCATTGATATCTTTATGATAAGGAAGAGTAGCATGGTGTAAATTTAGTAAACATATTTTGTAAACGTGTTTCATGCTTCCAATTACTTTCTAAATTTTAATGCCAAATAAAATTTTGAGAATGATAAGCCAAACTACACCTGTTTATTCTTGAACAGGTGATGTCACTGAATCCAGTAGTGGATGTCATGCCTAGTTGTTATCAAAGATGGCACTTCAGTAAGAAAATAACTAAATTCTGATGTTGCGCACTCAAGTTTACAGTTCGTGGTGATCAATGTCAGCATTGACATCCTAACCGTTTGAAAATAAGGTATGCAAGGATATATCAGTGCATATTAAGTTATTGCCAATATTTTAAAGTGTATACTGCCCACATGTCAAACATGTTTTGCTTCTCAATATTTGCCTTGTAATAATCAAAAGATTAGACAGAGAAAAGGTAAGGTATTTCTCAGGTGCCTAACATCAACAGTAACTTTCCACTTTTTATTCATGCCTCTCAGAACATTTTGGAATGGATTCTGCCATTCTAGGATTTTTTTCACTTAAGGACAGGTTGACCATCCATTGAATTCCCTGAGAAAGATTTATTCTTTTTTTGGCTAATATTCTCTTTACTAATACAATTTGTAACTGAGGTAATAACTTCACATGGAAGTTGCTTGATGGTGTTGCGTACAGAGCCTAGGGACTGGATCTATAGACGTATCTAAACTAAGTGGCCTTGCATGTGGTGAATGGTGAAATATGTGTTGTAAGGTCAGACCTGTTTGTTTTTTTGTTTTACATATTGTTTTGGTCAAAAGGCAAGATGCAGGCAGCTATATTACAAAAAATCATGTGTTTTTGTTTTTTAGATTATTTCTTGAAACATCAAGACAAAACATTTATCATCAGAACAGGCTTCCACATGAGAGACAGATGACACCATGCCTTCTAGGAAAAAGCTTTGCAGACAATGTCTTTAGTAAATGACACTCCCTGCCAGAGCTAGGTATACCACTGACACTCGGGACACTGGCTAATGTCATCAAGACTTGCAAGTAGGATGTTATGTGACTGTAAAACAAACAAACAAATTGGTTTGGTCTCATAGAAGAATAACATGCATGATAAATGCTACGAGTTTGTCATAGATGTTAATATTTTTTCTTCAGTGAATATTTTATTGCCATGGTAGTTTAATAGATTTTGCTTCTATTTTGTTGTATTTGTAAAATTACTACCAACAAAAATATAATTTTCAAATCAATTACCTTGAATGTACAACAAAATTAACATAAACAGCAATGTACAGTTATCAGTTAATCTGATCAGCTCTTGTAGAGATTGATATCTTTGTTTATTAAAATTCTTGTAAACTTTGAGGTAGAGACATCCTCAGTCATCAAGGGTAATTTTTGTTTTCATGCTGCTCAGATAAAACCCCGGAAACATTCACGACAATAGCCTTGTTTTGAATAGGACGCAAATGCCCTGATACTAAAGCCATTTATCAGATAAGGAGAGTGAAATTCTGTGCTGATGCAGATGAAATTGCAGGTTATAGAGGCAAATGAGTATACATTCTTTAATTTTACATGTATTTTTAAGCAATCATGGTAGTGAGCTAATTGGCAAGGTTGGCAGCATAATGGGACATGTTTTCAATGTTCAGGGGTATGTTTAACATCCAGTCCTATTTGAAATCCTTCAACACATTTTGTAAACATGATCCCATTTTTTAAACTTATCCTTTCCAACATCACTGAATCTTCAACTATGGTTGTGTATACAAAAGTTTGTTGTTGTCTTCTCTTCAACTCATAATGGTCTGGGGCGGTGAGGTAGCCTAGTGGTTAAAGCGTTCGCACGTCGAGCCGAAGACCCGGGTTCGATTCCTCACATGGGTACAATGTGTGAAGCCCATTTTCTGGTGTACCCATGCTGCCGTGATATTGCTGGAATATTGCTAAAAGTGGTGTAAAACTGAACTCACTCACTCACTCATAATGGTCTGAAGCTTCCTATGATTAACTTTCATGATATAAGTGAAATTTGCCTCCCTATGACTATTGCACTATGGAGAATGTGTTGGAAAATTCAGTTGATATTCATGTAATTTTATCTGGAAATACTCTCGTTATCTCTGATGTAACACATAAACCTCTCTTCTTTCGTAAAATATACTGAAAATAATCATGAAAACTGACTGAAATCTGCAACGTTAGCCTGAAGCCTGTGTCAAGTATCATAGTGAGTGGGTGAGTGAGTTTAGTTTTACGCTGCACTCAGCAATATTCAGGCTGTATGGCAGTATCCTGTAAATAATAGAGTCCGGACCAGACAATCCAGTGATCAACAACATGAGCATCGATCTGCGCAGTTGGGAACCGATGACATGTGTCAACCAAGTCAGCGAGCCTGACCAATCGATCCCGTTAGTCGCCTCTTACGACAAGCATAGTCACCTTTTGTGGCAAGCATGGGTTGCTGAAGGTGTATTCCACCCCGGGACCTTCACGGGTCGTCAAGTATCATAACAAAGCAAATCTATTTTGCATTAAACATGTACTGACGATGATGTTAAGAGATATTTCGCAAATGATGTTTATTTTTTAATCAAAACCCTTTGTAATGTAAGTGAGTATGTTGTGAAAATAAGACAATGACTTTAAATATTAGTCTGAAAGGGATGTAGGGAAAACATTGAATGTAGTTGTACTAACAATCAACGCATGAGTCGTATATGGACCACTTGTTAGTCAAGTGGTTCGAGTGTTCACTTGTCAGGTCATGGGCCCAAGTTTATGTGTTTCTGTTGTTGAGTTTTATCTGGATGAACCAGGGTGTGGATTCATCCTACAGACCGGCTTGCCAAGAAGGTTGGGGTAGCCTAATGGTTAAAGTCTTAGTTCGTCATGCCAAAGACCTGGGTTCAATTCCCCACATGGGTACAATGTGTAAAACCCATTTCTGGTGTTGCCAGCTGTGATTTTGCTAGAAATGGAGCAAAACTATACTCAGACAGTCATCAGCTTGTCAGAAGAGTTGACCTGCTTGGTCTTTTCGGCCTCAGTTTACCTAGTCATGCCACAATCCCATGATCGTCTTGTTTCTGTCTTCAGCCAGTGGTATTTTATTTCTTGGTTTTGACTTTTTTGCATTTTCAAAGGATTATAAACACAGCTCCCCTATTCATGATAATTCTGACATACTCCTTGAATGTTTTAACTTTTGGAACAACAAGAAATCATCAGTGTAAACTACATCCCTATGGAACTCACCTGTCATTTGTTGTCCATATATTATCTTTCCTGCATATGCTCAAAAATATGTCTATTTTGACCACTTTTGCACCTGTGTTCTTTGGGAACTGGGAACTACACACATTTTTTCAGCACTGTTACTAGGACAGCGGAGATACATGAGAAAGTGTGTTTTTAAAAAAAAAAATGTTCAATATACTTTTCCTGTATTCCTTGATATTTTTATGAATCAAGTGGACAATAAGAATGTTGGTAAACAGAAGCTACCAGTCTGCAGAGTTACTTACTTTACTAACAGTAGCCTCTGTTTCAAATCCCAAAGTCCTTGAGCCATGATCTGTCAGTGCTTATAACTGTCATTGATTGGGTTTCGTCTGAAGTTTACATACAGTGATGTTAGTAAGACAGTGGGACAGGCGTACTATATTGTGTGAAATATTACCATGTCTCAATGAACGTATTTGCCGCTCTTACATAATATGTAGACTTGCGTCAGTATATTCTTGTTGTATATTTCTTTACAGTGTTTTTCACATGTGAAGGTGAAATATTTTAATGGTGCTATGTTTTGAAGGTATGGTGTTTCAAGTTCATTATACACTTGTTGAAGGGCAGATAACTCTTGATCTTATTCATCATTTCTGTTTACTATTGTTGAATTGAGCAATCAGCAGCATTTTTGTTTATTGGGACCATTATTTTGTATAAGTATACTCTTGTTCGATACTCACTATTCTGTTTGGGGGTTTATATCAAGTGTCTGTTAATGTCACTTTTGACTGTTCAGTCTTTGTAGGTTTCTGTATATCATTCCACTGGTGGAGTTGATTTTAAGACAAATTCTCAAGTTCTTTACACAATTCTTAATTTAACTGCCTGAAGATTGATTGCAGTCATTGACAGTATTGAATTCAGAATAAGTAAAATTCCAGTTCTTTAGTTTTTGAATTGTAATCTGTACAAATACATTATGAATGAATCTTTATTTCCTCCAATAACTGGAGAGTGACATGTAAAGTGATAGCATTACTCAGCTTGGACCGAGGCGTATTTTAAACTCATTAACTTTATAAATAAGACTTAGATATTGTCTTGGTACATTTCTAGTTTTATTTGTGTACCTAATTATCAGAATAATCTAGTTACATCCAAGTGTATAACTGAGTTATTACCCACGATGGTGAAGGTGAAGTCATCCTTGATTCTTATCAAGTAGGCATAATATTTTAATGTTATTTCACTTTAGTTTTCTAGTGAATAGCTAGAAATAGTGTCAGACCAAAGTAGCTGCTTTAGGCATCAGGGCTTATTAGTGTTTTGTTACTTGCACTGGTGCAAGCCAATATTGCAAAGTGCGGTGTAGGTGAATTTTTGAGTGGGTAAACGTCTGAATAAAAAATTAAATATAGCATATGTCTTTTGTTAAACGTTGCAATAGAAGCAGTGGAAATAGTTTTTTATCTAAGGTTATATGTGCTGCAAGTAAGTTAACATATTCTTAATATTGGAATGGGAATTTTCGAAATTAAAAAAAACATCACATGAAGATGATCATTTGTGAGTCTTAATGTTTATTGACTCTGTACAATTGCTAGCAATATCTTTTAATATGTCATCCAATATACTTTGGTGGACAGATACTGTGTTTTCCATATTTATGTTTGTTCTGATTTTGAGAAGAGTGAGTGAAATTCCTTGGGAAGGGATTTTACATATCAGGTTCAAGGTGAAGATTAATTTTATATTTGTGACTGAACTATTTCTTATATCCCACCTGTATTTACCTAGCACCTGATGTCACAGAGTCTGGTAGAACACTAATGTAATCATAGCAAATGAGACTATTTGTTATACATAAAACTTGATATACTGTACTTCATCTAAAAAGAGCCAGTTATTTATTAAGAGCTGGTTAATGGACTTCTACCAGGAATTTAAAGTTACATCAGTATTAAGCCATATAAGACTGATTAATTGGTAAAAATGAAAACATAAAAACAAAATTCAATTTTGTAGTGAATGTATCTAACTCGACACTTCAGCTACCTGTCATGCTTTGGAGCTTACTCAGAAAATATGAGCTGGAGCACTTACTAAAAGAAGTATGGATCTTGGAGAGCATTTATTTTAATGGTGTTCATCTACATAAATTCATATTGATATCCCAACAAGCTCAAGACGTTTTCTAGTTTTGGAAATAGAATTAAGTTTTTGTATCTCTGTTGCCAAATGAATAATTTCGCCAAATTTCTTTCTTTGTATGTTGATATTATTGATGGTTACAGCTAGCATGCAATTAAATTGTTTCCTCCAATAGTTTTCCAGAATTCACATCCATATTTCCTGCTGTAGTATTTTTGTTGAACATGGCAATAAAGTTCTTTAGCAAAAACATTGTTTTATCTGGTTGTTCATTTGTTTGCTGTTGAATGCCATTGTAAATCATGGACTCCCAGCAGGAACATCATGTCTTGTATAGTCTGTTGGATAATGATTATGATAATGTACCAGTGAATTTAAACTTAAACAAAAATCAATCAAATAAAGTGAAATGAAGATTGCAAATCCTATTAATTTTACCTTGCCAATTAACATTTAAATCTCAGAATTTTATTCAACTTAGAATAAAAGTTGTTTAACAAATGATCATAGATTCAAGTCACTATTTTTGGTTTCTATTACAAGGGGGTTTGCACGTAAAATGAAAAGCCGAGAACAAGTAAGGTTACTCTAAGTTAATGCTCATCACGTAATGAACATGCAGGTGTTTTACTGTTCCTAAACCAATAATAGTGATTTGAATCTATGATCATTTGTTAAACAACTTTAAATGTTCATTTGGCAAGGATATGAGGATTCACAATATTAATTTCACTTAGTCTGCTTTACTTTTGTCTTTACAGTAAAATTCGTTTTCACTGCCAAGAGATATGGAAAAGAGAATAATCTGTGAGAGACTCCTCCCAATTAATTATGCCGTATAATTACGTGATCTCAGGTGATGTAGCATTTCATCTCAAAGCAGAACATTTTCTGTCCAGCAACTGAACCAGTGATGACACGAGTTCTTCCAGTCTGAGGAGGCGGTAGGGTAGCCTAGTGGTTTGCTTGTCATGCCACAGGCCCGGGTTCAGTTCCCCACATAGATACAATATGATGTACAGTGATGACATGAGTTCTTCCAGTATGAGGAGGATAGAAAATGCTATCTGCTATCATGAGTATATATAGTTCAGTAACAGCTTGTGTTAGAGGTTATAATGGGTATACTGAATATTTTGATTGTCCAATTGGTTTAAAGCAAGGTTGTGTTCTTAGCCCCGTATTGTTTTCCTTTTTCATTAATGGATTATCAGATGACATATCTAGATATGGCAAATATGGAGTACAGTTATTTCCCGACCTATTAGGAATAATGTTACTTATGTTTGCAGATGATGTTCTTATATCTGATACAATTACAGGCTTACAGAATCAACTTAATATACTGCACAATTACTCTGAATATTCAAGTCTAGAGGTAAATTTAGACAAGACAAATATAGTTGTTTTTAGAAGGGGAGGGCGCTTAGCAAGGAATGAAAAGTGGTTTTTAAATGGCCAGCCAATAACAACATTAAGTACTTATAAATATCTGGGAGTTGTATTTTCGTCAACATTCAAGATGAGAAATTGCATCACTGATTTAGCATTGAGGGGCAAGCGGGCCTTAATGGAAGTAATAAGTAATTTAAATGGAATTGGAATAATAGACCCCTGTGTGTACTTCAAAATTTTTTATGCCCAGATACAGCCGATATTACTGTACGGAGCAGAAATCTGGGGAATGCATAGATTTTATGAAATAGAAAAGGTCCATTTAATAGCCTGCAAACGTTTCTTGAATGTCAGCCCTCAAACACCTACTGCTATTGTATATGGCGAATGTGGAAGATATCCTCTCTATATAAACGCATTGTGTAAAACTTTGAAATATTGGGTAAAGGTTATTCATATGCATGAAGATAGAATCCCCTTGAAAGTGTACAAAATGCAAGTGTATTACGATAACTGTGGCTACAAGACATATGCTTCTTATATAAGAGAAATACTTTTTGCACATGGGTTTGGTTACGTCTGGATGTCCCAGACAGTTGGTGACGCAGCTTTATTTTTAAGTAGATTCAAGACTGTTGCAATCAATATATTTTTTCAATCATGGAACAGTACATTGAATAACAGTTCACGATACCATATGTACCGTGAGTTTAAAAGTCTGTTAACTCCAGAAAAATATTTATCATGTATATTGGACAAAAAGTTTCGAAATATTTTGACCAAATTCCGATGTGGATTATTAAGGCTAAAGTATACTGAAGGTAGATGGTTGAATGTTGAGGTTGCTGAACGTAGTTGCCCTCTGTGTAATCTAGGTGTAGAAGACGAGTACCATTTCATCCTTATATGTACTGAATATAACGCACTAAGATTAAAATACTTGCCATGTATATATCAGAAACAACCAAACTACTATAAATTTAAGTCTCTGTTATCAACGAACAATGAAACAATTTTAAGAAATTTATGTAAATATATCATGCTTATAAAAGCAGGACAATCAAACTCCAATAATTTTTCTTCAAACCACAGGTTCGTACATTTTAACCATATATTTACATTTGTGTGTATATATGTTTATATCACAATGTTATATTTATAGTGACAAGAATCTGTTAATACAATCCACATGTACCATTAATATGTATACCCTGTAATAATTAACTTATATTTGTAACAATTGCGTGTATATTGTATATGGGCCTGTGGCCTACGTACGGAATAAAAATACTTGACTTGAGGAGGTGGTAGGGTAGCCTAGTGGTTTGCTTGTCATGCCACAGGCCCGGGTTCAATTCCCCACATACATACAATGTGTGAAACCCACATCTGCTGTCAGCTGCCATCATATTGCTGGAATATTGCAGAGTCAAACCATACTCACTCACTCTTCTAACATGTGTTATTTGAGTTAACTTCCCAGTAAAAAGGATTGAAAGCACAAAACTTGACCAATATATTGAAAAAAACTTAAAATTTATTCACATTTTCTGGTTTGTGGTATAAAATACAATCATTAATGAAGATACTACCTGACATGAGACGGAAAAGTCTTGTTCAAACATCCAAAATCCTTCCGTGATCACCACCTCACAAACACTCACACAACCGCTGACAAGATGCAATCAAATTGTTTAGCCATTTATCTAATCAGTTAAAATTAAAGAAAATAAAACTACACACAGCTGTTGAAATAAAACAAGTGAAATATTCAAGATCTGACATACCACTCAATATATACTGAGACCAACATTTTGGTTGTCAAGCTACAGTTGCTATCAGAGTCATTTATATCATTATCAATGACTGAGAAATTCAATGAAAACATGAAACTCACAGGTCAATATTATGCTGTTTCATTGTTTCAAAAGAAGATTATTTTGTTCAATACCACTAGAAGTTCAGATAAAATGAACTACTTGTAGAAAACTGGACTTGAATTTTAACTAAATCCATTGGTCAGAACTGGCATTACAAAAAAAACTACATAAATACAAGATGGATTTCTTGAAAAATATTATCAATGATGCTACTCCCTGACGGATGGGTCACAATGTTGTGATGTTGCATAACAGCTATTTCGCAACACTTTGAAACTGATTTAAGATTCAACAAGTTAACACCAAATCCTGTTTTTGCGTGTATTGGCTTCGGGAATATTTCAGAACTCAGGTTCCCTTGATTGTTTAACAGGGCTTGGGCTTTCTGGTGTCCAAGATGAAGCTGTGCCCACTATACCATGGATGTTGTCCCTGGTTTAAAGCTGTAACTATCAATTATCAGACGTTTGTTGCTAGTTGCTAGAGGTGTAATGAAACTGATATGATGCCAAACATCATGGGATCCAATTCATTTCCTGTTAAAGAACATTTCTTAAGTAAAGATTTCAAAAGTTTATATCCTCTTTTGAATCTGAATCCCATCCCTGAATTATCTTGTTTCAAATTCCAGACAGCAAATAAGAGATATTGCCAAGGAGATACTTGAGCTTGGGTGAACAGTACAGCTTCGGCTGTTCACATCCAGCCAGTAAAAGTAAGACAAACCACATTAAATGGTTCCTGAACAGTTTCCATCATGTTTTACATGAGTATAACCTGCAACGTAACGAATAATGAATTGTGACACAGAAGTCAGAAATCAATGTTTTGTATCATGAGCTCCGTATCCCAATCCTGTTCCGTACTACCACATTACTAGACCACTAGTAAATGATCTAGACGAATGCCTCCTGCTGTGCAAGCCTCTCGCGCAACCCATCATCCAATCTGGTAAAATATCTTTTAGAAAACTTTCCTAATGAAAGCGCTTTAACACTTAAGTGGCTGAAGGTTTGAAGCCCAGACATTCAGGCTAGCGGCCTCAGGACTAGAACAGACTAGTGTATTAATATCTAAAGGAAATGAAGATATAATTCTACATCCGTTTGCTTCTAATGACTTGATAAACAGAGATAAGTGCTTTCAGAAACTATATGCTACAAACTACAAAACTACACAAGCATTCCTCCAAAATGTTAACAGTCTGAGAGAGTAATTCAATATTGGGCACTGCAGGGACACATTAATCAACCTTCATCAATACTCATACTTAACTGGTCTTCATAAATGTGATTACAACAGCAATTAAAATATAAAAATTCTCGACATATTTTTCAAGAACAATTTAAAAATCTCTAAAAAAATAAAGTCAAACTTAAACAAATCACTCCTAGATGGATTAAAACACAACAATCACAGAATCAAGGTTTCAAGATCAATATCGAATTGTATAGTTGGCAAACAATTTTCATCCATTTTTCTGATTAGTAGATATAAAACCACGTCTCTAAGCTTGCTGCTTACAATGACTGGGACTGTTTATGCATAAGCTTTACATAAAATATAATTTAGTCGATCTCGCGCAGGCTGGAACTGAGACTGTAATGCTAGAGTTGATTTGTAAAATAGCACAGCATTGTCCCATTGTTCCTGAAAGATAGACAGGCAATGTTACATGCCGCATACATTCTAAAACATGAACATATTTTTTATGGTAATTTTAAAATGTATTCATAATGCGATGTTTGTTGTTCAATAACGCTTCCAGAAATGTTCCAGTAGTTTATAAATGATTGAATCTGGACCAGATAATCCACTGACTGACATCATGATCATCAACAATGGCAAATTTGGACAGATGAACCACATAAATACAAAACCCAGGAGTTAGTTTAGTTTGACGCTGCACTCAGCAATATTCCACCTATATGGCGGCGGTCTGTAAAGAATTGAGTCTGGACCAGACAATCCAGTGATCAAAATCATGAGCATCAATCTGTGCAATTGGGAACCAATGACGTGTAAATCAGCGAGCCTGACCACTCGATCCCGTTAGTCGCCACTTACAACAAGCAGAGTCACCTGTTATGGCAAGAATGGGTTGCTGAAGGCCTATTCTACCCTGGGCCTTCATGGGTCACAAAACCCATGAAGATCCAGGTTACAATTGGTCTTTAGTAACCTTATGTCGTAACAGTGTCTAAAGATACCAGTGGTCAGGCTCACAGACTTGGTTGACACATTGTATCATAGTTTTGTAGATAGATGCTCCTGATGTTGATCACTGGATTGTCTGGTCTACAGCTGGAATACTACACTCACTCACTCATTCACTCATAATCACAGCAATGATTGTAAGGTGTTAGTGTCCTCTTAGGACAAGCATGGGATGGACCTTCATAGACAATGATTACTTAAACTGATTTCAATAAGAAGGTCCAGGAGAGATATGCATGAATCACTGTCATGCTGGCTCTCAAGTCAACAGAATTCAAATGGTAACGGTTACACAGCTTTATAAGCAAAACTTTGGTCTAACTCACCTTTGCTGCATACAGGTTGGCAAGAGTAAAATGTGACACAGCTAAATTAGCGGACGTATCTAATGCCATGTTGGTGATGACGATAGCATCGTTCAGGTTGTTTGTCTGGTACATCACATTGGCCATGCTGATCAATGCTGTGTCCTGGAACAAAGGATGTGAGGAATGAGTAGTGACTCTGCATGACTCACCCTATGTTTTTCATGGTATATAACAACCTGCATTACTCACCCTGTATTCTCCATGGTGTTTAACAATCTGCATGAATCACCCTATATTCTCCATGATGTATATCAAGCTGCCTGACTAACCCTATATTCACCACGATGTATAACAACCTGCCTGACTAACCCTACATTCTCAATAACAAACTGTGTGACAGACATATTCTCTATGATTTTTAACAGCCTGCAAGACTCGCCCTATATTCTCCATAACAAACTGTGTGACTCACCCTATATTCTCCGTGATGTATAACAGCTTGCATGACTCACATTATACTCTCCTTGGTGTTTAACAACCTACATGACTCATCCTATATTCTCCCTGGTGTTTAACAACCTGCATGACTCACCCTATATTCTCCCTGGTGTTTAACAACCTGCATGACTCACCCTATATTCTCCCTGGTGTTTAACAACCTGCATGACTCACATTATACTCTCCTTGGTGTTTAACAACCTACATGACTCATCCTATATTCTCCCTGGGGTTTAACAACCTACATGACTCACCCTATATTCTCCCTGGTGTTTAACAACCTGCATGACTCACCCTATATTCTCCCTGGTGTTTAACAACCTGCATGACTCACATTATACTCTCCTTGGTGTTTAACAACCTACATGACTCATCCTATATTCTCCCAGGGGTTTAACAACCTACATGACTCATCCTATATTCTCCCTGGTGTTTAACAACCTGCATGACTCACCCTATATTCTCTGGGGGCATATGTAAGTGCAAGTCTCAGGCAATTGATGGCTTTTGTTGCTTCTCCTTCCACTCTCCAGTAAAGAGCTGCCAAATTCGCCAACACCCACGACGTTGCATTCTACAGATCACAACAGATGGCATGATTCTGAGTTTACCTGTACAAACATCTGACTCAATCTTCTGTAAATTTAAGATTAAACACATGGGAAGGCATCACATAAGCAATTTTAGTCACAGATTCTGTATAGATAACTGAGTAATTGGGATTAGACTATGAAGAATGTTCCTGTTGAGATTATAGATTTGGGCAAAAATCTAACCTGGTGTCATACATTCTTTTAACTCGTATATCTCTTAATAACAAGGGGACATCCCAAATTGTAAACCAAACGTTACTGTGTTCTGTAATCTGATTGGTTGAAAAACATGATTAAATGGTATTAGATTCCCGGAAACTGAAAGACTATTCACCGCGTATTGACACGTAAACAATTGTTTTGTTGTGTCATCAACAGAGGTGACGTCATTCAAATCATATTGTGACGTAAAGTTAGAATGACGTCACAAATGAGCAGCTCCAGATGCTACCATGGGAACCAGCTGAAACGGCCAGCTGATGACACTTCACTGCTGTGTCCGTATTCGATGTAAACGAGTGCAGACAGTAAAACCCCTTTGGTTTACTTTTGTGTTTACAATGTCGATAAACATCATGTGTTGGCCAATTTCCGGGTGTTATTGAGTATTTGAAGCACGGGAATGCATTTGGAACCGACGGCGTCAGCCGGAGGTTTCAAATGAAATATTCCCGTGCTTCAAATACTCAATAACACCCGGAAATTGGCCAACACATGATGTTTATCTCCAAAGTGTATCTACCTCCTTTAAAGCATGTGCTATACGAGCCCCAGCCACCTGGATCGGCTCATCATCCCCTCCAAGTCGCTGTAATACCTGTATAACAGACACAATCAGTCTCTGTAACACCTGAATGACACTCAGTCAATCCTGTAACTGTACAACAGACAAAATCAGCCTCTGTAACACATGTACTGTCATACCATCACTCTCTGTAACACCTGTACAACAAGCACAATCAGTCTCTGTAACACAAAGTATCACAGTCTCTGTCACATCTGTAAAACAAGCACAATCGCCCTCTGTAACAGTCTCTGTTACACATGTACAAGAGACACAATCAGTCTCAGTAACCCATGCATTGTCACAGTCTCTGTTACACATGTACAAGAGACACAATCAGTCTCAGTAACCCATGTATTGTCACAGTCTCTGTTACACATGTACAAGAGACACAATCAGTCTCAGTAACCCATGCATTGTCACAGTCTCTGTAACACATGTATTGTCACAGTCTCTGTAACACATGTGTTGTCACAGTCTCTGTAACACATGTACAAGAGACACAATCAGTCTCAGTAACCCATGCCTTGTCACAGTCCCTGTTACACATGTACAAGAGACACAATCAGTCTCAGTAACCCATGCATTGTCACAGTCTCTGTAACACATGTACAAGAGACACAATCAGTCTCAGTAACCCATGTATTGTCACAGTCTCAGTAACACATGTACAAGAGACACAATCAGTCTCAGTAACCCATGCATTGTCACAGTCCCTGTTACACATGTACAAGAGACACAATCAGTCTCAGTAACCCATGTATTGTCACAGTCTCAGTAACACATGTACAAGAGACACAATCAGTCTCAGTAACCCATGCATTGTCACAGTCCCTGTTACACATGTACAAGAGACACAATCAGTCTCAGTAACCCATGTATTGTCACAGTCTCTGTAACACATGTATTGTCACAGTCTCTGTAACCCATGTATTGTCACAGTCTCTGATACACATGTACAAGAGACACAATCAGTCTCAGTAACCCATGCATTGTCACAGTCTCTGTAACACATGTATTGTCACAGTCTCTGTAACACATGTGTTGTCACAGTCTCTGTAACACATGTACAAGAGACACAATCAGTCTCAGTAACCCATGCCTTGTCACAGTCCCTGTTACACATGTACAAGAGACACAATCAGTCTCAGTAACCCATGCATTGTCACAGTCTCTGTAACACATGTACAAGAGACACAATCAGTCTCAGTAACCCATGTATTGTCACAGTCTCAGTAACACATGTACAAGAGACACAATCAGTCTCAGTAACCCATGCATTGTCACAGTCCCTGTTACACATGTACAAGAGACACAATCAGTCTCAGTAACTCATGTATTGTCACAGTCTCAGTAACACATGTACAAGAGACACAATCAGTCTCAGTAACCCATGCATTGTCACAGTCCCTGTTACACATGTACAAGAGACACAATCAGTCTCAGTAACCCATGTATTGTCACAGTCTCTGTAACACATGTATTGTCACAGTCTCTGTAACCCATGTATTGTCACAGTCTCTGATACACATGTACAAGAGACACAATCAGTCTCAGTAACCCATGCATTGTCACAGTCTCTGTTACACATGTACAAGAGACACAATCAGTCTCAGTAACCCATGTATTGTCACAGTCTCTGTAACACATGTATTGTCACAGTCTCTGTAACCCATGTATTGTCACAGTCTCTGTTACACATGTACAAGAGACACAATCAGTCTCAGTAACCCATGTATTGTCACAGTCTCTGTTACACATGTACAAGAGACACAATCAGTCTCAGTAACCCATGTATTGTCACAGTCTCTGTTACACATGTACAAGAGACACAATCAGTCTCAGTAACCCATGTATTGTCACAGTCTCTGTTACACATGTATTGTCACAGTCTCTGTAACCCATGTATTGTCACAGTCTCTGTTACACATGTACAAGAGACACAATCAGTCTCAGTAACCCATGTATTGTCACAGTCTCTGTTACACATGTACAAGAGACACAATCAGTCTCAGTAACCCATGCATTGTCACAGTCTCTGTAACACATGTACAAGAGACACAATCAGTCTCAGTAACCCATGCATTGTCACAGTCTCTGTAACACATGTACAAGAGACACAATCAGTCTCAGTAACCCATGCATTGTCACAGTCTCTGTTACACATGTACAAGAGACACAATCAGTCTCAGTAACCCATGCATTGTCACAGTCTCTGTAACACCTGTACAAGAGACACAATCAGTCTCAGTAACCCATGCATTGTCACAGTCTCTGTTACACTTGTACAAGAGACACAATCAGTCTCAGTAACACATGTATTGTCACAGTTTCTGTAACACATGTACAAGAGACACAATCAGTCTCAGTAACCCATGTATTGTCACAGTCTCTGTTACACATGTACAAGAGACACAATCAGTCTCAGTAACCCATGTATTGTCACAGTCTCTGTTACACATGTACAAGAGACACAATCAGTCTCAGTAACCCATGCATTGTCACAGTCTCTGTTACACATGTACAAGAGACACAATCAGTCTCAGTAACCCATGCATTGTCACAGTCTCTGTTACACTTGTACAAGAGACACAATCAGTCTCTGTAACACATGTACAACAAGCACAATCGGTCTCTGTAACACATGTACAAGAGACACAATCAGTCTCTGCAACACCTGTACAACAGACACAGTCCCTATAGCACCTGTAGTACAATGAGCATGTGAAGAGTCTCAAGAAGACACAATAAGCCCCTTAACCATCCACAATTGTTTGCGTTATAACCAATTTTCCAACTCACATCCTTGAGTCCAAGCTCTCCCGAGTATTCCAAACCAGCTCGACACTTCACACCAGGTAGGTGGTCAAAGCCAACAACACTTGATGCCATCTTCACACTACACTCTGGCTCCTCCACAGTGTGTTTGATCACTTTGCTGAAGTCGAGGTGGTCGGACAATCTGCAACATACACCCAACACTAACATGGCTCTGTGACTACATCATGACAGCCTGTTATCACCCAAGAGACCTGTGAAGATCAAGGTTAGAACTGGTCTTCAGTAACCCATGCTTGTCATACAAGGCAACAGACAGGTTCACTGACCTGTGCTCCCTTTCACAAAACTCTTGTAAGCCTAAGGTTGCGTAATTTTTTTCGTAGCATTCCTAATTCCTATGTATAGGAGGTATGAATGATACGAGAAAAGTTACGAGATCTTCAGCTTATGAGAGCTTTGTGAAACGGGGCCCTGGCTGACACTCATCATTGCAGCCCAATTGATTAGAACGATTCTCTTGATGTTGATCACTGGATAGTCTGGTCCAGACTCCTTTATTTACAGACTGCCGTCACATGGCTGGAATATTGCAAGTGTGGCAGAAATCCACCAACCAACCAACCTCTCAGGAAATGTGCAGATGTCACTGCCATCTGAGTCTTAAGAAAAGCAAGATATATGGTTGTCAACTTCTTTGTTTATTCACAATAAAAAAGTGAACATCTTTACATCTTGTTTTTCTTATGTATTTCACTTCTAAATGCCTTAAAAAATTTGATCTGCGCCGTGGTCCACATGTTGTAACATTCCAGTCCTCATATAAGTTTGCTGATTCAATAAAAATGTGGAAATCGAGACATTTTTATACAGTTTTGACTGGCATCCCAATGTTCCAGCTGCATCACAGTGGGCAGTAAATAATCAGATCTACACCAGACAAACGTGAGGTACATTGTTTTGCTTTGTTTGTTGTTTAGCATGGCACTCAGCAATTTCCAGCTTTGATGGCAGTCTATTAATAATCGAATCTGGACCAGTGTTTAATTTATCAGCTGGCTATCAGGGCCTACCGATATCTACAGGCCAAATAAAAGCTAAAAAGAAAAGACTGCACTGTACACAGTTTCACACTGTTTCTACAAGATCAAGTGATACCTATGGCACACAGAGGAGTTTTTACTTGTCAGACCAGTGTATACAATCCACCCCCAAAGCACTGAAATATCAGGAAGTGAAATGATAGATTGTGAATGATTCTGGAATGTTAATAAAGAAAAAAGGGAAACATTCCACCTGAAAAACAAGACCTGACACAGTAACAACCAGCAGTGGGCTTCAGGGCCTGGCGGTTATTTTGAACGCTGATCCGGACCACGCAAGCCAATGATCTACTTAAGATTTATATTATGAGTAACATTTCCCCCCTTCTTCTTCTGGTCCAATGCATTCACACACTCAATTAGCCTGTGACCTCGTTGTATAGCGGTACTTGACATATTAGTAATTGGAAATGAAATTCTGAATGTATGAGGCCTATTTTATTGTAAAATCCAATTAACATGACATTTAATCAACACATCTGTGAAAAAAGTATTATTTTAACTGTAATAGTGTTTAAGCAAAAGCCATTAGATGAACAGAGCCGATTAACATTTACCAAAGGAGAGAACTCCATCGTATCGCGGTAAACAATAGGATTCATTCCTCAGGAGATAACTATAGCTCATGACATCACTTCCGCTTTATTTTTGGCAACAAGGAATTGCAGATGACATAGTTCAGATGAAGTGGGAAGGGTCAAATATGAAACGCAGGTATTTCATGGATGGGGGTCAGACAGATTCCAGAGTTAAATGTTAATAATTCTGCTGGATAAAACTTATGGGGATTCAATACATCCTGTCGGTTTTAAAAAGTAAACAAACCACTGACGTTAGGTTGTCGACTTAGATATAAAATCACCTCTAAGAAGCGTGTCTAGCGTGTAAAATCGGAAATAGCAATTTGCCACGATACCATGAATGCCGTGATACAACGAGGTCCGAGTATACTTGTTTCTAAGAACTGCTGCTCTTAACAAGTATTCCCAAAGGTCTACCACTTGTATTTTAAGGAGGGAGAAAGAAAGACCGAAGCAAAAACTTGGGTTCTGTTTATTGAAAAAAGTCTAGACTCAGTTCTTATAGATAAACCAGTACAGGAAAAGTCATACAAGTCTGGCTTACTTGATTCCCTTGGCTGTGACAGACAACCACGTTGATGTAAACACCCGGAAGTCCACCTCCTTCACAGACGAGCATGTCACAGGATCAGACTCCACGTCATATCCACTATTGGCATGGACGGAAGTATCTGAGGAAGAGATCAACCACACTCAATACAAGGACCTTCTAGGTCTGTAAATAATCAAGGCTAAACCAGACAATCCAGTAATTCGGAGGAGTGTGACCCAGTGATTCAAAGTCGACATCATATCCACTATTGGCATGGATGGAGGTATCTGAGGAAGACATCAACCACTCCAAATACAAAGAGCTTCTAGTCAAGCCTGGACCAGACAATCCAGTGAACAATGTCATGAGCATTGCTATACACAACTGGGATACGATGACATGTGTCAACCAGCGAGACTGACGACGAGAACAACTTACTGAAGACCAGTTCTAACCTGGATCTTCAAAGCTCTCGCTCCGGAAACTTTAAGCATGACACAACAACTTTGTGATTGCGAATAATTGACATATGATTTTCAATCTGTCTGCCGCTAATTCATGAGGACATAGGATAAATCAACTCATTACCAACCACTCATTACCAACTTCCTTACCTGGCAGTTCAACATCAGGTAGAGGAAGACAGTCGGTGTCATCTGACATCTGAGATCCAGGTCCAATGGGACGACCTGGGGGTGCTGGCAAATCATTAACATCCTCATCCTCCGAGCTGGAGCCCAGAAGAGTATCTTCCGAGCTGGTGCCAAGGAGAGCATCCTCGAGCTGCTGACAGGACTTGAGGTGTTTGTCAATGAGCCTTTCCAGAGCCTCCACGTCCTGCTCCAGCTTCAGTGTGTCCACCTCAAGTATCTACAGAACATTAGACAGTGAGTTAGTGGTCTTTTAGCAATATTCCAGCAATATCACAGCTGGGGACCCAGAAACGGGCATCACACATTGTGTCCATGTGGGGAATTGAAACCTGGGTCTGCGGCATGGTTAGTGAACGATTTAACCACAAGGCTACCCCACCGTCCCCTACAGAAGATAAAGACTACTACTGCATCCAAACATGTTAACAAAATGCATCATGCATTTCTTATTTATGATGAAAAACGTACCATTAGTCAATAGGTGGTTTACTAACTTAACTCATACATTAGTCAGTATTAATGAGATATTGATATTCATGTACCAGTCCAACACGGTTGAGTGAGTATGGTCTATCACCATTTTAGCAATATTCCAGCAATATCCCAACAGGGGACACCAGAAATGGGCTACAAGAGTAGACTTATTCATGTTCTAGATGAAATGAAAATCTTATTGAGAGTCCATAAAATTTTATTTGTTTGGTCATTTGACAAATCACTCAGCAATATCTCAACCAACTGAGAGGATGTAAATAACAATCACTCCCATGGTTGATATGGTGAGCAACACTGTTACCATGATGATGCTGTCCAATAAGCTACTGATTCTGCTTAACCTTACAAAGACAGTAGTGGAGTTGCAACCATAAATAACCTAGTGTAAGTAAATGAATCACTTATTCCTTATCGCTTGCAACTGAAGCCCAAAATGGTGATGTGATTATTTGCCTTGACATAATGAAGGATGATGAGTTGATTGATGTAGGGAAACTGATGTCTACTTTTGAGACAGGGACCAGCCAAGGGATATCAGGAAAACTTCCATCCTTTGCCCATTTCATTGCTGATCCAACTCTGCTCTTAAACTATCAGCTGCCTTGTTAGTTTATAGAATGGACCAACCTCAACCAGTGATTTGCTCTTCATTTTAAGGCAAATTGCTGTGCATCACATGTAAGTGACTGACTTTTGTCAGAGGACCTTAATTCTGACCCAGATTTCCTAAATATGTAATATCATGACATACATAAAATACTGAAATAACACACAAACAGGTAAAACGTATGTAAGTATCAACAGCAAAAGAAAATAATTTTGACTAAAAAGAGATATGAAATAAGTTAGAAAATTAGAAAATATACTTACACTAAATCATCAAGAACAATTATACAACAGTCTCACACACAAATAAAACCTGCCTCAAAATATCTAAGACATGCTGAAAACATGATATATCTACATATATAGAATAGCCTGCAATTAAACATTTGGGTTGATAAATGAGTTAACAGCACTATCAATAGTTAAAAATGTTATTGTACTAAAGAGAACATAGATGCTTGGGGACAACATTATTGATTTAAAACACATTGATTAGGTACTACAAAGGCCTTTTAACAGAATGTTTAAATCTTCATATACATGGTATATTTGATATTTAAAAAATAGGAAGTTCAGCTAGATAAGCACACATGTTGTTGTTATCAACAATACATAACTAAGATCAAAATTCAAAACACAATAACATAAAATAATCATAAGCTTCTACATTAAATCTATGTAAGCCAATTCACATGCAAGATTGTTGCAATGGATACAACTCCTGCCAGCATCTTAGAAATAGTGAGTGAGTCTAGTTTTACTCTGCTGATAGCAGTATTCCATCAGATGTCACTGTTGGGACACCAGAAATGGGTTTCACACATTCTACCATCAGCATCTTCAACATGACCAGTGAATGCTTGAACTTGAACCTTCGGATTTGGGCAGTTAAGTCAATGCTAAGGCATAGGGGATACAATCACCTCACTAATAATATAACCTTGTACAGCTCACACTGGGATTTATCTTGAAGTGTTTCATAGAAATACACAAACCTGATCCTAATATTGTAATACGAAACTTAAAGGACTAGTAACGTTGTAATGCCCTACAGTCTACTGGTAATTGAAAGGAAAACATAGCCAAATACAGTAATTGATCAAAGATATTTCCTGACAAAACACTTCTTTGTGTTGATGATAATACATTACCTTATCTCAACAAGATTGTCCTGCCAACAATAGTCTAATAATTAAAAGGAAATTGGTTTAGTCCGGAAGCTAATTTTTTTTTTTACCTGCACAGATTCACCCTAACAGATGACAAACATTGCAAGCTGCATACAGACACAGCTAAGTCTTCAAGTCATGCCACAAAGATATAATAAGCACTATAGCATGCAGTAAAACAACACATTTCAACTGGTAACTAATGTGCAGGTAAATTTGAAAAACAAATTTGAAAAACGAAACATGTGGCATTAACTTGGATGTGGAAATTTCACAAAGGGAATAACAAAACTTAACCTGTTTGCATTAACGCAATTTCTGACAACATGAAGGCAGTTATAAAAGTAGTCTCCCAAATTCCTCAACAAAAATTTTAGTGAAGGGGAAAAAGGAAACTGTCATAAATATACAGAAATGTGTCAACACAAGAAAGTTATTGAAGAAACAACAAGGCAGACGAAGTAATTAGAAATCATGCGTCTCAAAAATCAAAGCAATGAAATCGTGCTGACAATAAACAAGTTTGACGAAGTAGAAATGCATGCATCAGTAAACTGACACTTACTCCAGCCTCTTCACCTCCTGCTACTTCTGCAGCTGTAACAGCAATACTTGACCCTGCTCCGTCCATAGAGTGAGTGAGTTTTAGTTTTAGACGCTTTTAGTAATACTTCCAGTAAAATCATGGTGGGGTCACCATAAATGGGCTTAACACTTTGGTCGAGCGAGCACTTGAACAACTAGAGTACCCCACCGCCCCAGCCGTAGAGGAACAGCACTGCTCTATGTAAGTATTGTGCAGCTGCTTGTAAGGTGTCCTTGACTGCAGTATTCAGGTCCTGACCCACACTCATGTATGTTTTTCTGATCTATGTCCTACCCCTTTGTCTTCTTAATATTTTTATCTCAAATGAATTTTCTTTTCTGATGTCTCATGATCTGTCTTCTGAAACATCATATGTCACATGATTAATTTTTTTCTTGCCTGGAGTCACTTGGTTAATTTATTTTTCTTTGGACATTAGTTTTTTCTCCTCTGAAGTTACATTAGTATTTTTCTTCTCGGAGATGAGTTCTTTCTTCTTTTGAGTCACATGATTAGTTTTCTCTTCTCTTGAGTCACATGATTGAGTCATGTGATTAGTTTCCTTTTCTCTGGAGTCACATGATGAGTTTTCTCTCCTCAGAACGCTTCATCTACCAGGATATGCTCTTGGGGTACAGAGGCAACCATATTGAATGAATGCATGTTTACAAGTCTTCATGCCATTAAGTAGTTCAAACTCTTTCCCCAAGTATAACAAATCTTTTCTTGTGTTCCTGGTTTCGACCTCAATCTTTCAACCTGTGGACGCCAGCTGCGAGGTGTACCATGTTCAGCAATATTCCAGCAACATCACAGCAGGACACCACAACATGGCTTCATGTAATCTACCAATGTTGGAAATCAAAAACAATTCTTATGCACCAAAAGCAAAACTTTACCTACTGGGCTACTCTACTGACCTTTCTGGCATAAGACAGACGCTGGGTAATGATTTCAATCTCCTTTATTATTCTGCTTCATTTATAACAGCTGACTTGACATAAAACCATTCCTGATCAGGTACTGATGACTGTAATCACCATCAACAAGGTAATTAACAGGTAAGTATATCGGTAAGGATACAGGTAAAGGTAGCTGCCCTTGTGCCTGCCACAACTCAGTGTGTGCAGGTATGTGTAACAGATGTCTAGAACACAGACACAGTTTACAGGGAGGATACAGCTGTGTTAGGAAGTGAGAAGGGCTGATCATGTACTGGTACAGTGTTTATGGAGGTCGTAGGTCTTGGACTTAGAGTGAGGCAGTACGCCACGGTTAGCATTACTTAAACCATATGATGTGACTGGACTCCAGGAATGGGTTTACAAGAAGTAATTTGTATGCACAGGATCACACTCACATAGCAAGTCCATGAGTGAGCCTTCATCAACTACACCAACATCAAAGCATCATCATGAATGAGTGAAAGAGTATAGTTTTATGTCACTTTTAGCAATATTCCAGCAATGTCATGGTGGGGGGGGGGGAGGACACCAGAAATGGACTTCACACATTGTACCCATGTGGAATCAAACCCAGGTCATTGGCTTGGCCAGTGGATGTTTAAACCACTAGGCTACCTTATCAGTGCTGATTGTGAATGAAAGAAAGGGCAACATTGGTTGCTTCACTTCACACATCTAGGGAATAAAACTTGGAGAAGAGAGAAATACATACATGGTATCTGCACAGCCTCCTCAAGAAACAGATCTAAGATGTATGATTTTAATATCAGCCCATCCCTGATTCCTAACACATCCGTCTGACATTATAAATTATATATCATACACAAATAATTCAGATAATATTGTTCTTAAAGATCTCCTTCAGAGGGAATGACTTCTCTAGAGGTATTGTTTCAGACAGTGACAGCTGACTACAGTTAAGCAATTCAAAGACAAACACTAATGGCTGTTTCTTTGACAGGACATCAATTATGTTTTCAGAAAACAAAAATTTCAACGTAAGGACATCATTATGTCACTGCCAAGACCTGAACAAAAGCCAAGAATATACTTGTTCTGGAAGTTACTTAGACCAGCTATTTAATGAAAGCCAGTGATTTTTTTTCTAAACTATCTTCAATTCAACAGATGTCCTGGCATATATCCAAGGATATATTTAATCAGTTAACCAGGGATTTATCATAAGTCTGATCAAAGTTTTTTGCATTTGGGACTAATATTTGAGGATGAACTCTGGAGTTGAGTTATATTTGAAAAAGACCAAACACAATACGTATTAAAGAATGTGACCTTTAATTGGTGGCCTACCAACAGTCCATAGGAAGAGCATCGAAGATTTATTGCCCCAACTAAATGAAATACAAATGGTATCACACTGAATACTTGTCTCATGTCAAGTAAAACTATCCACACGGCTAAGCAGTTATTTCTTCCAATCCAAAACTTGTCTTCCATCACCTTGTTCAACATATAATACACATGCATATTTATCCAAGCCTGAAAAACTAAACTCTTCTGTATGCCAGCTTCATGTCTGATGAAGTCATATGAGATTAGAGAACACTTAACTATTTGATAAAACTCACTAGCCAAAATAAATGCCTACACATCATTATCTGGATGGATCTGAGATTCTATTCTGTCCTTCTCTTCTGGCCTCTGGCATGACTAAGGGAGTTAATTTGACTAGATCCCCCAGGGTCACCCATCTCACACCCTCCTACACGTGAGAGGATCAATAGCTGAAGTGTGAATTTACACCAGCTCCATGAACCAACAGCTTTGGCCATGAAATTCACAAAGAAATGAATCTGATAAAAATCAGATATATGATTCGAAAAACATACTGACTTATCCACACCAGTTCCCAGAGTGAGAAAAGAATTTCCCACAATGAAAACAACCGACATCATCCCAAAGTACCACTAATAAGTCAACAATCCTCCACATTCAGCTGTCAAGTTCTGTGACAATACCTCAGAATCAGAGTCACTGAGTCACTGTCAGAGACAACATTGAGCAGTTTATGTTGCATTGCTTCACACTAAATTAATTTATGAAGGAACATGATATCAAATGGTGTGGAGGGTTGACAGCTGACAACCATTAAACGCTCCCCTCCAAGCCCACAAAAAATAAGCTTCAAAGTTTTCTTTTTTCCTTTATAACATGTTTGCATGAAACAATCTGGAGTAAAAGAATGATCAACTGTCTATTTTCATTATCCTCCCTATTAATCAAGTAATTCAATGATAACTGGCACCCAAAGAAGCCATGACTCTAGTTTCACCTGTATATCAACTGCCCCAACCCTCCAAACCTTGTGACTTGTCAATCAATACTACACATTACATTTTGCGTTATTCATAAGAGAATCAGGGGGAAAAACATCTTAATGTCATAAATGAAAAAAAAATATAAAAAAATTATGCAGCATATAAACAAAATTGAAAATAAAATTTCAATACAGACATTATTTAACAAAACTAAAACCAGGTCTTTAAAGTTACCTGATGATAATTATCTGCCCTTTGTCTAGCATCTAATGACATTGCATTCAAGCATTAATCAAAACAAAAATACGCCCATTTGACATAAAACTGAAGAACTTTACAAATATATTTTTTTGACATCCATAGTAACATAGTAGAAAGACAACTGCACACGAGAGATCTTGCTGAAACTCCACAGCTGCTTTAAAATAATACTTTCAAAACATCCTTTGTTTGCATCTAGTAAATGAAAAGATTAAAGATAATATTCACACTTTCCTCCACAAGGAACTATGCAAAAGATATCACATATCCTGGCCTTAATATAAATCAGAATTGTGTCATCTACACCATTAATTGCATAGAAAGTCACACTGAACACTTGTCAGAAAAACTAAAAAAATCATATCAGTTAAAATGTATGAATACTTAAAACACTCTTGATTTTAAAACAAATTGACAAAAGTACTAATGACAAAACTCAAGAACATAGTGCATGTTTAAAAATTAACTACAACATTCTCAACAAAACTGGTTCATATCAGAAGTATAAAAAGTCCTGGTTCTCAGGCAAGGTCTGCTTCAGTTTAATTTACAGTCTGAAACAAGATAATGATGACAAGCTGTGTCCTGAAGAAACAACCCTGGCAGTAAAAATGCTGCAATGCTAAAAATAGACAAGATCCAATACAGTATGCAGTTACTTCCCTTCGAGCACAACAGCTTATGGTAATGGCACAAGAATGACTGAGTGAGCTGAGTTTCATGCTGCATTTAGCAATATTCCAGCAATATCTTAACGAAGAATAATACTGAACAACACAAAACTTTGTTGGCGAACATATACAAAGAAAACTTATATCAAATAGCCTGATACTGTTCTATACTGTTCTTATATACATGTATTCAACAACATCTAAATACCTATCCAAAGTTTCAGTATTGTACCTATCAAAGAATTTAATAGAAGGATGGTCTTTTCCTAAATTAAGAACAAACACCTCCCATCAGTATCATTTATTTTTCAAAAGCTGTTGCCTGAGAACCAATTCTTTATTTTGTTTTTTGCCTTTTCAGTGTAAAAGACAAAGTGTTTCAACATCACTACACAAAAATGTTGATGTGCATATACACAAAGCCATTTAGTTGGTTACACAATAAAAAGTTCAAAAGACTAATGAAAGGAAAAACAAGAAATAGATTGAGCAAAGCATGTTATTGGTGTGTGTCATTTTAATTTTAGAATTTAACTTTCTTTTTACAATAACTGAAAAAGCAAGAGGCAACTGAAGAAGAGAGATAAATTCATAAATGCTTGATTTCAAAAATAATACAAACATTTTCAGGATCATATCCTAAAAATCAAATGTCTTAGGAAAGTCTGTTAAAAATAAAACACATGAATCTCATAAGAGCAGATCTTAAAAAGTAACACAATTAAAAACAAATTAAAAAAGTCTCAGTTTCCACAAATGTGAAACTGAACCCAGACTTTGACTGGGAAATGCACTAAGCACAAGGCTATCTGCCTTGCTGAACACGGAGAACAATGTGAAGATGGCAGTGACTGGACAATGATAAGTGAAAGCAAGATGGATGAGAGTGAAGCGTGAGAAAGCTCATAGTAAATAATAATGGAATATGGTAATTACATCAGTGAATAATGACAACACTTATTTTAGTAGGCAAGCAGCATTAAGTTTATAGTTTGGAAGTGGAGTGTAAGTTTCGATACCGAGTCCCTTAGCTATGAGGTCTCTGTAGGGGAAAAAACAACAATTATGTAGTCACTTCACAATAACATGGCAATTTGATGCAATACTTTCCTGACCACTACTTTCACATCAAGCTAAAGTAAAACCATTCCTGACAACTATTTTAATGTCAAACTGTTGCAATACTTTCCTGACAACTATTTCCATGTCACGCTGCTGTAATACATTCCTGACAACTATTTTAATGTCGGTTTGCTGAAAATACTTTCCTAACAACAATTTTCATGCTAAGTAAACTTCTTTACAATTTCATGTCATCTTGAAGTGGATTCTTATAAAACAAACATACAGCTTTTCTATACATATCATAATCTCTGACGCCAAAACATATTAAACGTAGTAGTATGGGAAAATCTTATATGCCTCAAATTCTTTTGAGCATTCTGTGCTTTTGGTTCTTATTAAGTCCATAAATATTTGTATGTATACAGGGTTGTGGAGCGTTAAAACTCTAAGACATAAATTCCGTCAGATTGACCACTGCTTTACTCTTATGCAGCCAGTCCCAAACCATTT